>NC_092094.1:51961513-52288388 GCF_045679555.1 Salvelinus alpinus | reverse complement strand
TGCAGAGAGTGGAGAGATCCCCAAGACTCTGACACAAATGAACCTTCACTTTCTGATCTTTCAGACGAGGTTAAGAAACAAGAAATATCCTGGGAGAAGTGGGACAGATCCAGAGTGGAACACGGATAAAGAGATGATTCTGAAACTGGGCAAACTTGCCTTTGAACAGCTGGAAAAGGGCAATCTAATCTTCTATGAGGAAGACCTGAGAGAGTGTGGCATTGATGTCAAAGAAGCATCAGTGTACTCAGGAGTGTGCACACAAGTCTTCAGGGAGGAGTGTGGGCTGAACAAGGGGAAGGTATACTGCTTTGTGCATCTTAGCATTCAGGAGTTTCTCGCTGCTTTATACGTGTTTCTCTCTTTTGTGAACAACAACAGAAATCTAATGTTGAAACAGCAATCCAAGTCCACACCTACAATCGACCTCTACAAGAGTGCCGTGGATCAAGCCATTCAGAGTGCCAATGGACACCTGGACCTGTTTCTCCGCTTCCTTCTCGGCCTTTCACTGAAGTCCAATCAGACTCTCTTAAGAGGCCTACTGGTACAGACAGGAAGCAGCTCTCGCACCAATGAGGAAACGGTTGAGTACATCAAGGAGAAGATCAGGGAGAATCCCTCATTGGAGAGATGCATTAACTTGTTCCACTGTCTAAACGAGCTGAATGACCATTCTCTAGTGGAGGAGATCCAAAGCTACCTGAGCTCAGGAAGTCTCTCTGAAGATCTCTCTCCTGCACAGTTGTCAGCTTTGGTTGTTGTGGTGTTGACTTCAGAAGAGGAGCTGGATGTGTTTGAGCTGAGAAAATACTCCAGATCAGATGAGGGTCTTCTGAGGATGCTACCGGTGGTCAAAGCCTCCAGAACAGCTGTGTGAGTACTGCCATACAGTACCGCTCATCATACATAGATCAGTAATAACCAAATAAAGATGCACTCACAGATCAGTTGGGAAAATAAGACCATTTGCATAGAGCAGCTTGAGAAAGCCTTATTAGCGATATTGCATGTAGTCATATTTTCAAACATAATATAGTATGGACATTTCCATAATCATTTTATACATTTTAGTTTCTAGCTGCTCTAGAAACAATACTAATTTGAAGCTATACTAATTTGAGTTATCATTTTTCCTCAGGCTAACTTACTGCTACCTCACTGAGAGATGCTGCAAAGCCCTAGCCTCAACTCTCAGCTCGACCTCATCGGGTCTGAGACAGTTGGACCTGAGTAAAAATGACCTGAAGGATTCCGGAGTGGCACTGCTCTCCATTGGACTGGGGAGTCCACAATGTAAACTTGAGTCACTGAGGTAAAGTCATTTTTGTCATTCACTGCTTCGTCTTATTTGGGACATTATATTCTTACACACTTTAACCGCAATTTCCACTCTCAGTTCCTTGCGCTGGATCAGTGTATTTAAAAAAGGGGGGGCTGAAATGATTTAGCCTCCATTTCAATCCTACTTATTAGGAAATGCTACAGAACGAGATTTGGGTCTTGGAGGCGTGCTTTGATGTGGGTGTCTCCTGTGTGTGTGTTTGCACATGGGAAGCATTTGTACATCACTTGGCCAAAACAGTGCACAGTTACGGTCACTCACCCTTCTAGACAACCTGAAACAGTCTAACCAGATCTTGTGTCTCGAAGTAGCCTAGGCCAACTTCTTCTGCCAATTAGCTTCAGCCGGCTGGTGTGTGACTGTGGCAAAGTTGGTTAGACTTTGGATAGCCAATCTGTGGGGCTAGTTAGGGACCGTCGATACATTTCACAATGTAAATGGGACAATATTTTCATGTTGCACGCCTTTTAGTTCTCTTTAAATGCTTTCAATATTTGCATATTCATTTCTACAATTTATAGTTGGTTTGAGGTTTTTAAGTCATTGAAATTTGGAGCTATTGAAGTTTGTAAATATTGGTGATTACTTGGATGCTGCCAGCATGTGGGCAGGATTGAGATAAACCCAACCCAAGGAAAACCGTTTTACGTACCCTTCATTTTGCAAATCTCTGTTTTGCACTAGACTGGCTTTATGACCAAAACAACTATATTTACACTTTGTAGTCAATTTTGACACTAGAATAAATGTTTGATATTGATGCCAAATATGCTGTTTTCAACCAAAGAAGTTGGTTTTTCAATTGTCACTAACTATTTCTCTGTGCAGGCTCTCCGGTTGTAGAGTCACTGGGAAAAGCTGTGCTTCTCTGGCTTTAGCTCTGAAGTCAAACCCCTCCCACCTGAGAGAGTTGGATCTGAGTGGGAGTAATCCAGGAGACTCAGGCGTGAGCCTGCTCTCTGCTGCACTAGAGGATCCACTCTGTAAACTGGAGACACTGAGGTGAGTGTTGGTCCCATTACAGCTCAATGATACTCAACACACAATGGTCGATCTTTTGACAGTAAGGAACCTCTTGAGACATGATATAATGTCATTCCTCAGAAAGTGACACATTGCATCGCTGTGCCACCAGAGACTCTGGGTTCGAGCCCAGGCTCTGTCGCAGCCGGCCGACGCACAATTGGCCTAGCGTCGTCCGGGTTAGGGAGGGTTTGGCCGGTAGGGATATCCTTGTCTCATCACGCAGGTGTACAGTGTTTCCTCCGACACATTGGTGCGGCTGGCTTCCGGGTTGGATGCGCGCTGTGTTAAGAAGCAGTGCGGCTTGGTTGGGTTGTGTTGTGTTGTGTTTCGGAGGACGCATGGCTCTCGACCTTCGTCTCTCCCGAGCCCGTACGGGAGTTGTAGCGATGAGACAAGACAGTAACTACTAACAATTGGATACCACGAAATTGGGGAGAAAAAGGAGGGTAAAAAAATAAATAATAATATTTTTAAAAAGTGACACACATAGCAGACACAAAGAGCTATCCTCCTCCTCCCTGCAGGCTATCACGTTGTAGTGTCACAGAGGAAGGCTGTGCTTCTCTGGCTTCAGCTCTGAGGTCAAACCCCGCGAACCTGAGAGAGCTGGACCTGAGCTGCAATTATCCAGGTGACTCAGGAGTGAAACTGATCTCTGCTTTACTGGAGGAGCCACACAAACTGAAGACTCTGAGGTGAGTGTTGGGGCCATAATAGCACAACTGTGAATAACTAGAAAAACTAGAAAATCATAGGTGTGCCCTGCCTTCATTGTGTAGCGCAATGTTGAAATGTATTACTCTCGCTCTCCCCCCCACAAGGCTGAATACCTGTAAACTTACTGAGAACTGCTGTCAAGCTCTGGCTTCAGCTCTCAGCTCAAACTCCTCTAGTCTGAGAGAGCTTGACCTGAGTAAGAATAAGCTGCAGGATTCAGGAATGACGCTGCTCTGTGCTGGACTGGGGAATCCACACTGTAAACTGGGGATGCTAAAGTAAGGTCTCCTGTCAGAGTTACAGTACATCCGCCTTGGTTCTTAATACAGCAGCTATTCACAATAGACCACAAACGTCCCTATTTTGTATCTTATGATGGACACCTCAAGTACAAACCTATGTGATAATAAAACATATTTTGATGTAAACTTGCAAAGAAGAAAATATATGCTATATTTCTCTGTGTGGCCTGAACTGAAGAATGAAAGGATCATTTTATTTTAGGCTGTCGGAGTGTGGATTCACAGACAAAGGCTGTGCTTCTCTGGCTTCAGCTCTGAGGTCAAACCCTTCACATCTGAGAGAACTGAATATGAGTTGGAACTACCCAGGTGAATCAGGAGTGAAGCTGATCTCTGCTTTACTGGAGGATCCGTACTGCAAACTGAAGACACTGAGGTGAGTTCTCACCCGGCCACTGTGAAGAGGGTCTGTCTGGGTGACATTCCCTCAGACCTTTGTTGGCATTACAGTTGAAGTCGGAAGTTTACATACACCTTAGCCAAATACATTTAAACTCAGTTTTTCATCATTCCTGACATTTAATCCAAGTAAAAATTCCCTGTCTTAGGTCAGTTAGGATCACCACTTTATTTTAAGAATGTGAAATGTCAGAATAATAGTAGAGAGAATTATTTATTTAAGCTTTTATTTCTTTCATCACATTCCCAGTGGGTCAGAAGTTTACATACACTCAAAGAGTATTTGGTAGCATTGCCTTTAAATTGTTTAACTTGGGTCAAACGTTTCGGGTAGCCTTCCTCAAGCTTCCCACAATAAGTTGGGTGAATTTTGGCCCATTCCTCCTGACATAGCTGGTGTAACTGAGTCAGGTTTGTAGGCCTCCTTGCTTGCACACACTTTTTCAGTTCTGCCAACAAATGTTCTATAGGATTGAGGTCAGGGCTTTGTGATGGCCCCTCCAATACCTTGACTTTGTGGTCCTTAAGCCATTTAGCCACAACTTTGGAAGTATGCTTGGGGTCATTGTCCATTTGGAAGACCCATTTGCGACCAAGCTTTAACTTCCTGACTGATGTCTTGAGATGTTGCTTCAATATATCCACATCATTTTCCAACCTCATGATGCCATCTATTTTGTGAGGTGCACCAGTCCCTCCAGCAGCAAAGCACCCCCACAACATGATGCTACCACCCTCGTGCTTCACGGTTGGGATGGTGTTCTTCGGCTTGCAAGCCTCCCCCCTTTTCCTCCAAACATAACGATGATCATTATGGCCAAACAGTTCTATTTTTGTTTCATCAGACCAGAGGACATTTCCCCAAAAAGTACGTTCTTTGTCCCGATGTGCAGTTGCAAACCAGTCTGGCTTTTTTAATGGTGGTTTTGGAGCAGTGGCTTCTTCCTTGCTGAGCGGCCTTTCAGGTTATGTCGTTATAGGACTCGTTTTACTGTGGATATAGATACTTTTGTACCCGTTTCCTCCAGCATCCTCACAAGGTCCTTTGCTGTTGTTCTGGGATTGATTTGCACTTTTCGCACCACAGTACGTTCATCTCCAGGAGACAGAACGCGTCTCCTTCCTGAGTTGTATGACGGCTGCGTGGTCCCATGGTGTTTATACTTGCGTACTATTGTTTGTACAGATGAACGTGGTACCTTCAGGCATTTGGAAATTGCTCCCAAGGATGAACCAGACATGTGGAGGTCTACAAATGTTTTTTTCTGAGATCCTGGCTGATTTCTTTTGATTTTCCCATGATGTCAAGCAAATATGCACTGAGTTTGAAGGTATGCCACAGGTACACCTCCAATTGACTCACATTATGTCAATTAGCCTATCAGAAGCTTATAAAGCCATGACATTATTTTCTGGAATTTTCCAAGCTGTTTGAAGGCAGTCAACTTAGTGTATGTAAACTTCTGACCAACTGGAATTGTGATACAGTGCATTATAAGTGAAATAATCTGTCTGTAAACAATTGTTGGAAAAATTACTTGTGTCATGCACAAAGTAGATGTCCTAACCGATTTGCCAAAACTATATTTTGTTAACACGAAATTTGTGAAGTGGTTGAAAAACGAGTTTTAATGACTCCAACCTAAGTGTATGTAAACTTCCGACTTCAACTGTATATTTCAGTCAGTGGGTCTATATTGTTTTCCCACTGTTCCTCTGTTTACTCCATTAGATTAAGTCCATGGGCCAGAGACTGGTGACAGAACTGGAGGACGGAAGGGCATCCCAGCCCAGCAGAGCGGATGTGTAGTTACTGTTATTGGGAAACTTGCTTTTCAGAGCCGGAAAGCTGCTTTCACTGTCCAAACAGGAGGAAACAAAATAGCCTGTATGGATCTCAGATCTCAGTGGCAGATGTCCTGAATATCACATCCCTATTCTAATAGTGTGTACTTAGGTGGGACCAAGTCTTTGTTTTACAAGTCACAAGTAAGACTCAAGTCCCAAGTCAAGACAGGAAGCCCGAGTCAAGTCAAGACCGACAAGTGTCAAGTCTCAAGTCCTAAACTTTGAGTTTTGAGTCTTAAACAAGTCATAATGTGCTCTTCACCAAATGTAATACCATTTCATATTTTTAACAAGAGTAATAGTTAGTATATTACATTTACGCAAATCATGAACGCTTTAAAAAATATATTTATTACTTTCCAAATAAACTTTATATTTCCATGGAAATACATGGGTAGCCATAATAAAGACCCCCCCCCCCCAATAGCGATCGACTACCGAGGATCGCTATGGGGCGCAATCGAGCGATGTAGGCTTGTACACACACACACACACACACACACACAGTGTGTGTGGTTACAGTAGGCTAACATATGTCAATGGCTTTAGGAACAGCAGTAACACCAGGCAGGATTTAGGCTACCAACTGCCTAGCCAGTTGTAGCTCAATCTTGGGTGCAATGATCACGTTCCCGCACTGACTGACTGTGTGGAGGCTCATTGATTTAACGTTACGTTAGCCAACATGTTACACTGGCAAAGTTATGAATGATATAGCTGTCGGCTATATTAGCCACGACTTACCGTTCTTTGTGCAGCTTCAAATGTCGAACAAAGTTGGAAGTTGTTGCGCCTCTGTCTGTCATTTTCTTCCCGCAGGAGGGTATCAAGTCAGTTCGAGTCAAAAGGCTCAAATCCAAGTTAAGTCACGAGTCATTGGTGTTAAAGTCAAAGTCAAGTTGCAAGTCATCATATTTGTGACTCGAGTCGAGTCCACACCTCTGGTACTTAGCCTGGGGAAGTACACACTACTTCTGCTAGTACTCTGAGACACTTTATGAATACTGGCCCGGATCCTCCTCGGCTTCATCCATCTTCTAAAGTAATGAGGATTCAACAACAACACAATATAACAAACACTCACCCATTGGTCATATGACCCATTGTATAATGTAAAATACAGAGTGTACAAAAACATTAGGAAAACCTGCTCTTTCCGTGACATCGATAGACTGACCAGGTGATTGACGTCACTTGTTAAATCCACTTCAAAATCAGTGTAGATGAAGGGGAGGAGACAAGTTAAAGAAGGCTTTTTAAGCCTTGAGACATGGATTGTGTGCCATTCAGAGGTCGAATGGGCAAGACAAAAGATTTAAGTGCCTTTGAACGGGGTATGTTAGTAGGTGCAAGGCACACTAGTTTGAGTTTGTCAAGAACTGCAACGCTGCCGGGTTTTCCCACGCTCAACAGTTTCTTGTGTGTATCAAGAATGGTCCACCACAACAAAGGACATCCAGCCAACTTGACACAACTGTGGGAAACATTGGAGTCAACACCTTGTAGAGTCCATGTTGAGGGAAAAATGGGGTGCAACTCAGTATTAATAAAGTGTTCCGGATTTGTTGCACACAATGTATATAATGTGTTTTTAAAATTACTCTAGTGTTATTATGTATTTTTGTATGGTCAAGCTTGTGTAATACAAATTGAATCTATTTCAATGTACACCTATCCTTTAAGTTTCAATCCCTTTTCTATCCACATTCACTGAGCCCCTCAACCCAGGTTTAAGTGATTACACAAACTCCTCAGCTTCCAAGAGCATGCCTTCCATTGTGTCAACTGTCAATGGAAGCAACTTCAGCAAGGGCTGTTATACTAGTAGTTATTGTGATAAAAATAAATATTGTAATGCACATTTAAGTAGTAGAAGGGTTTTGCCTGTTAGTGCAGAAATTATTATTTTGGGTTAAAAAAGAAAATCACTCCAGGCCGCGTTTGAACGTCTTAAACTAGATAGAAAGTATGTATGGACCTACACGTTTTCAAATAACTGCCCTTTTTCTGGCCCGCAAATTGCTTTTGAAGAACAAATCGAAATCCCGATATCGCCATCGAGCCAATATTAATGCGCAACTGAAAATGCTAAACTGATCCGAGGTCAGCGTCTAGGGGCATCTACATCAGGTGCAGGGCGACTGGCATGACATATAAAGGCCAGCAGAGGGGATCAGAGTAACACAAAGGGGTTGCTTCACTTTCAATAACCAACAAGTGAAGCGCTACATAACAGTAACGTTCCCTAGGTCTTTGCTAACGGCTTATAAAAACAGCCAGAAAATAGTAGAGTGCAGTTTATTTTAATTAGAGAGATGGTGTTTTCTACAGACACAGTTCTGCATCAAACTATCGGTGTTAGCGATGTGGTAGAAAGGGTTTACTTGGGCTGTGGTGCACTATGAAGGAAAAGGTTCCTTCAGGGCTGCTGGGAGATTTCACTGTTACGCAAGTTGCAAGTGCTTCCATGGAGCAAAGGCATGCATTATTCACACTACATTTACATAAAAGACAATAGGGAAGTGTGTGCCGAGAGTGTGTGTGTGCATGCACGCGTGTGTTTGTGTGGCTATTAAATTCTCTGAAATGCTTTTGCCACCCGAGCATCTAAGTAAATACCGCCAAAGGTTTTGTTGATGCGAAGTTGTGGAGGTGGGCTAAGGCCCCCAGACTCTCCTGATATCACTAGCTTCTATACCAAGCTGTCCCATACTGAACCCTACCCTGTACTAGAATGTTGATAGTGTAGAAAATCAACGATTGGATAATAGAGAATCCACATCTACCAAACAGGTCTGTCTCTCCCCCTCTCACATTTTATTATTTTCTCTCTCTCTCTCTCGGAGGTCCTTGCAGAAGCTTGTCCAAGCAATGGCAGACTTTGCGATTTTATTAAACAAACAGTGCCTGGATTAGTTCTGGATTACTTCAGCAGGAAACAAGTTTCCTATAGATTGAATAGTGATTATAAGATTCATGTTTTAATTATTCATTTTCCTGAATGCAATGTGCACTGGTTTGGATAAAGTTAGATAGTATCATCATTTCCCAACTGATTCGATTGGCCATCATATAACGTAATCATGCACCATTCAAACCATTCGTGCCGTATTGAGAAATACTTGCCTGACAAATGTACAGTAATTATACTTTAAGTGACAGCCCTCTGGCCCAACCAATCAACCGACTCTGTTTCTAACAAAGGACTGCACGCCAACTGCCCCAGCTAATCCATAAACACGTTTCAGACAAGTAAAAGACACTACAATGACTGACTAATTAGCAGGTAAAAGAGCAAGATGGAAAAGTAATACACTACGTCCAGCATAAAGGCACACTCCATCTACTGCGAGCGGTCCTTTTGTTGAAGCCCACAAATGGACCTGACTTTCATTTGTCTTGGATGTGTGATGTCTTGATGTGGAGGCACAAGCTCACTATACAAGTGCTGCTTTTAGTCGAATTAAAAGCCTTATTCTTTTTACTCACACACATTCATTTTCCCTCTTTTCTTCTCTAATTGATGGACACCGTGTAATGGAATCCAGGCAGCAGCCAGACAATACGCGTGCTGACTTTTGTTACAAAGGTTCAAGAGCTTAAAAAAACCTGTAATGTTCTGGAAAACCTTTCCCAAGAAGCTAAATGATTGAGTGCTCTTCATCCCTAGCACAGGGATTCTACAGTATATGTCATTCTATGATCCCTTGCCTGAGTCCCAGATCTGGTTGTGCTTGGCAAGACAGCACAAACCGATCTGAGACTCAGACTACCTCATCACATGTGTATTGTATAATAAATATAGTATTTTATACACAGTAAAAATACATATTTGTACATACATACTGTATTCCCATTTTATACTAATGATATCTAAAGAGACCTCATCCCTAGAGTCGTACTACGTTATTGTCAGGGACATACAGTATACGATTCACAACTTCAGGATATTTGTCTCTTCAGTGAGGGTTGGGGGGGGGGGGGGTAAAAAAACCGGTTAGTCGCTCTCGTTTCCTGATCCTGTTCCTAGTGTCAGGTGTCATGTGTGTTTACCTTCAGACAAGCATTTGCCTTTACAATGTTGGTTGTCTTCAGCACTTCATCTCTCCTAGTCACCCCCCCCCCTGCTGCTCTACCTCATGACAGCAGGGACTCACCTTTAAATACAACGGAATTCCAGCAGTATCGGAATGGAACCAGGATGATATGCAACTGACATTGCATTCACCTTTTTCCAAATAACTCAATGCAGATAAGGGGTCAAACTAAAGACCTGAGGGAACAACTCCACAAAACAGTATGATACATTATTATTCACAATTGATAAAAACAAATGTCCTGCAAGCACCCACAGGCCAAACTGAACGATCTACAATTATGGTGCGCTTCAACTGCATGTTCATTTCCCAGGCAGAAAATTGCTCCGTGTTGCAAACTAGGCCCAGCGGTGAAAAAAGTACCCAATTGTCATACTTGAGTAAAAGCAAAGATACCTTAAAAGAAAATGACTCAAGTAAAAGTGAAAGTCACCCAGTAAAATACTACTTGAGTAAAAGTATTTAGTTTTAAATACCTAAGTATCAAAAGTAAACGTAATTGCTAAAATATAAAAATTCCTTATATTAAGCAAACCAGGTGGTATAATTTGTTTTTTTATTTACAGACACTCAGATATAATTTACAAATGAAGCATGTGTGTTTAGTGAGTCTACCAGATCAGAGACAGTAGAGATGACCAGGGATGTTCTCCTGATAAGTGTGTGAATTGGACCATTTTCCTGTCCTGCTAAGCATTCAAAATGTAACGAGTACTTTTGGGTGTCAGGGAAAATGTATGGAGCAAAAAGTACATTACTTTCTTTAGGAATGTAAAAGTAAAAGTATCCATAAATGTACTGAACAAAAATATAAAGCGCAACACGCAACAATTTCTAAGATTTTACTAAGTTACAGTTCTCAAAATATATTCATTAGGCCCTTATCTATGGATTTCCTGACTGGGAATACAGATAGGCATCTGTTTGTCACAGATACCTTAAAAAAAGGGAGGGGCGTGGATCAGAAAACCAGTCAGTATTGGGTGTGACCACATTTTGCCTCATGCAGTGCGACACATTTCCTTTGCATAAGAGTTGATCAGGCTGTTGACTGTGGCCTGTGGAATGTTGTCCCACTCCTTTTCAATGGCTGTGCGAAGTTGCTGGATATTGGAAACTGGAAAGTTGATCCAGAGCATTCCAAACTTGCTCAATGGGTGAAATGTCTGAGTACGTAGGCCATGGAAGAACTGGGACATTTTCAGCTTCCAGGAATTGCGTACAGATCCTTGCGATATGGGGCTGTGTCATTATCATGTTGAAACATGAGGTGATGGAGATGGATGAATGGCACCACAATGGGCCTCAGGATATCGTCACGCTATCTCTGTGCATTCAAATTGCCATTGAGAAATTGCAATTGTGTTCATTGTCCGTAGCTTATGCCTGCCCATACCATAACCCCACCATGGGGCGCTCTGTTCACAACGTTGACATCAGCAAACCCTCTTGCCCACATGACACCATACACGTGTTCTGCGGTTGTGAGGCCTCAAATCTTGAGACATCTGTGGCATTCTGTCACACAACACAGGTGCACCTGTGCAATGATCACGCTGTTTATTTGGCTTCTTGATATGCCACACCTGTCAGGTGGATGGATTATCTTGGCAAAAGAGAAATGCTCACTAACAGGGATGTAAACAAAATTGTGTACAAAATTTGAGAGAAATAAGCTTTTTGTGCTTACGGGAAATGTCTGGGATCTTTTATTTCTGCTCATGGAACCAACATTTTACATGTTTCGTCTATATTTCTGTTCAGTGTAGTGAAGTACAGATACCTCAGAAAACAACTGAAGTAGTACATTCAAGTATTTTTATGTAAGTACTTTACACCACTGACTAGGCCTAATCTAAATGACAAATGAGTTTAGCCAAATGTTTTAATGTCCCACTAAAGGATAGGATGCAGAGACATGGGTGAATATGAAAGCCTCTCTACCTAAATTCCCATGAGGGCAGCTCATTGGGCTCTGCTGAGGATCGAGTGTGTGTGTGTGTGAGTGAGTGAGGATTAGATACGTCACTGTTGAGCTAAGCGTTATTCTAATGTCCACTGTACAGTGTCATGGATGAGGGGGTCGGCCCTCTGTCCCTTAGTTGAGCCACAACAACAAGGATGTAGAACACACACACACACACTTTCATTGGAAGACTTTGCCTTCCGTTGCTACCATAACCTCTCTCTGCCCTTGATCCCATCTCGCCGTGTCAGGCGTTTCTCTTGTTGTTGCGCCTGTGTGAATGCTGCTGCCCACTGCAACCCAACAGGGGAGAGGAGAGAGGAAATCAAAAGCCACAGATTGCCTCGTCTCAACTCATTCACACAGACCGCAACACAGGGTAAAGGTTAGAAGACCTTTTTGTACTCACCCTGCCTTTAATTCACCGGCACTGGGGAAGGAGAGAAAGTGAGACACAGAATAAAAGGCTGAAAGAGTTGCTATGTACTCTGGGATTCAGTCATGTAGCACCAGTGAGCTGTTGCTAAGCAATGACCTCAGCTGTGAGAATCAGAGAATGACAAATGGGAGGGGAAAAAAAGTTGCTTGGGATGATAATGATATTTTGGACTATTTTGTCCCAATTATCTCGAGAGCTCCAAAGTCACGTTGCGTTTACAAAGCCAAAAAGCAGGGCAGTTGGACCTTTTCATTTCCAGACTTTGTTTCATCAGGTTGCATGTGTCACAAACAGTATGATGGAAAAAGCAAGTTACCTTGTCCTCACCAACAAGCTGACACAGGCCTTCTCAATTAGATGGCCTCATGCTTCCTGACACACGGCTAAAAACAAGCGGTTTGTCTTTCTAGGCTGTGTTCTCTGGGCTCTATGTACAGTACTTAACTGTATATGGCCAATTGAAGGAATAGAAGAAGTTAACACTGTTGTGTATATTCTAACGCATGGGAAATTCATAGTATACCACAGAATTGTTTTAAAGCAAACATAAAATTCACAGGAGGTGACAATAATTGTGCCGTGGATATACGGAAAGAAAGCACAATACAATTCTTATGACTTGCCTAGGGGGGCATGTAGCCTACTGTACATGTCTTTATTTTATTGTTATCTTTTTACCCCTTTTCTCCCCAATTTCGTGGTATCCAATTGGTAGTTACAGTCTTGTCTCATCGCTGCAACTCCCGTACGGACTCGGGAGATGAGAAGGTTGAGAGCCGTGCGTCCTCTGAAACACGACCCAACCAAGCCACACTGCCTCTTGACACAATGCCCGCTTAACCTGGAAGACAGCCGCACCAATGTGTCGGAGGAAACGCTGTACACCTGGCTACCGTGTCAGCGTGCACTGCGCCCGGCCCGCCACAGGAGTCGCTTGAGCGCGATGGGACAAGGACATCCCTGCCGGCCAAACCCTCCCCTAACCCGGACGACGCTGGGCCAATTGTGCGCCGCCCCATGAGTCTCCTGGTTGTGGCCGGCTGCGACAGAACCTGGACTCGAACAAGGATTTCTAGTGGCACAGCTAGCACTGCGATGCACTATTGTACATGTCTGCGTGTAAAGAAACAAACATCCTTTATTCCTTGACAGGGGGGCCACAAGACAGGGCTAACATGAGGGGCCATGAATCAAAAAATGGTTGAGTCCCAAATGGCACCCTTTCCCTATGTAGCGCTCGACTTTTGACCAGGGCGTATATGGCTCTGGTCAAAAGGAGTGCACTATGTAGGTAATAGGATGCCACTTGGGACGCAACCGATGTCTCACACTATGTCTCATTGTGAAAAAGACCTGTTGTCTCACCTACTGCTCATTCCAGGAGGAGTGTGTCACCAAAATGTAGTCCAGTAAGCTATTTTAATGATACGATATATAGGCAAATAAGTCTGTGTGAATGTTTCTCCTCAACTCTCTATGATTCTAAGTTGCAGGGATGCAAACTTGTGAGGGCCCAAAAAGGTGACCTTTTTTGTTGTTGCACTGAAACATGCAAAAAATCCCTGCTAGGGGGAAATGCAGGTTTTAACTAATTAAACAACAAAGAATATGATCTACATGATCAGTCTCTGTGTGTAAAATAAAAAGTGGTTAATGTTAACCTAACTCACAGCTAAAAAAATGTAAAGAAAGCAATCCAATGTTATTTGTTGCCGAGACTTTACTACAAATGACACTCAAGTCTTGAGAAAAAACAATACACTAATATTGCAGTTAGCCATGACAGCCTTTATAACAGAACGCTTGTGACCACACACATCTAAATATCACACTTGGGGAAAAAAACATCTTGAAGTAGAAATAGAATGAAACAAACAGGCATTCTATTGCTGCTCTATTATAGTGGCCACTATAGTAGACATCGATCAAGTGCACATGGCTACATGTGTGCAAAAATAACATTCACTGAGCAAATAAATATATAATCCCCCCTCACTCACACACACACACACACACACACACACACACACACACACACACACACACACACACACACACACACACACACACACACACACACACACACACACACACACACACACACACACACACACACACACACACACACACACACACACACACACACACACACACACACACACACACACGTGTTACTGTCAAGTTCAACACAACAAAAACAATATCTTTGGGCTACACTGCACATTATTACATTGTACACTTTCTGCCTGTGGACATCTGTTCTACAATGTGCCAGCAAAAGTGAGAAAGAGGGCAAGTGTGTGGTGTTCCTTTCACCTCTATAGTGGCATCCAGCATAAGCCAGGCCCAGCTCCAGCTACACTTGATCCCTGATTCCACTTGTTTAACAAGCAACAACTCATTTTCACCTAATTCTCTCATTCTGAATATTAATAACCACATACTGTAGAGGGAAAACATTAGTTAACAGATAGTGGTTAGTTCGTTAGCTAGTTAACATTTCACACAGATTGCCAGGGTCCAGTAAGCAACTAACACGTTATAACTTGAGGAACCGCCACCAAAGAGTCATCTACCAGTTAATACTATGGCGAATTGGTTAGGTTACTAATGTCAGCTCATCTGATGTTGTAACGTTAGCTAGCTAACGTTAGCTGTCTGACTTTAGCTGTCTCACACCATAAACTCAATTATTTGATCAGATGAGTTGGCTAATGTTGCTCAACATTTCTCTGGCTAGCTAACGGAGAATTAGATCCAGCTAGCAAGATACTAAATAACAATGCTAATACTTGTTCCACCACACTTTCTCCCTCGAATTTCGCCGAAAGGTGACTAGTTTGCATCCCTGAAGTTGATGCATGCGCAGAGGATCTGGGGGGTACGTAGTGTGTGAATAACAGCTGAGAGTTTTAGAAGAAGGCCTATTGAATTTACAGTATCTCATTCTATTCCCAATTTATCCTTTCAAAAAAAATCGGGCAGCTCTTCATATTACTGTGCTCTGAGATAGTTTGATTTGCTTTGCATGTCACACTGAAATTGTAAAAGATAAAGTTTTTGCATTGTGTCAGATTCCTGTTTTGGGGAAATGTTGAACTTGAAACATTTACTGGAATGAAAGAGCAAAATAACATCTAAGGAAGTGTTTCTATGTGCAGTTGGCAATTCAGCCCCTTTTTATGCTTGAGACATTTGTGAGAAAAACTAATAGTAACCATTGTGTCATTGGATGCCAATAAACAAGTTGTGAGGATCATGGCACATTCTCACATTCCCGATGTTGTGCGTGAATGTGTTAGTGTTTGTATTAGTTAATGTGTTAACCTCTACGAAATCGGTGTCCCCCCCGCGGGATGGTTGAGCTAACGTAAGGTAATGTGATTAGCATAAGGTTGTAAGTAACAAAAACATTTCCCAGGACATAGACATATCTGGTGTGGGCAGAAAGCTTAAATTCTTGTTAATCTAATTGCAGTGTTCAATTTACAATTGCTATTACAGTGAAAGATTACCATGCTATTGTTTGAGAGTGCACAATTATGAGCTTAAATGTATTAATAAACCAAATTAGGCACATTTTGGCAGTCTTGATACAACATTTTGAACAGATATGCAATGGTTCATTGGATCAGTCTAAAACTTTGCACATACACTGCTGCCATCTAGTGGCCAAAATCTAAATTGCGCCTGGGCTGGAATAGTACATTATGGCCTTTCTTTTGCAAAACACATATGTTTTTTTCTTTGTATTATCTTTTACCAGATCTAATGTGTTATAGTCTCCTACATGAATTTCACATTTCCCCAAACTTCAATGTGCTTCCTTTCAAATGGTATCAAGAATATGCATATCCTTGCTTCAGGTCCTGATTTGGGTATGTCATTTTAGGTGAAAATGTTAAAGGGTCTGATCTTTAAGCCCTGTTTTTAGTCATTTTTCATATCCTGCCATAGTAACCATGTTTTCAACCGTTTCACCTGCAGCAGTCAAGTGTGTCAATTAAATGTTTGAGGAGTGTGTGTGTGTTTCTTCAAATTTTTTATTGGCGGATCGCAACCAATTGAAAGGTGCATACACCGCCACCTACTGTTCTGGAGTGTGAGGCCGGTCACAACCTCCCTATTCATCTATTTCTCTTATCTAGCCCTGTGTTCCTGCCTACTGTACTGGAGTGTGAGGCCGGTCACAACCTCCCTATTCATCTATTTCTCTTATCTAGCCCTGTATTCCTGCCTACTGTACTGGAGTGTGAGGCCGGTCACAACCTCCCTATTCATCTATTTCTCTTATCTAGCCCTGTGTTCCTGCCTACTGTACTGGAGTGTGAGGCCGGTCACAACCTCCCTATTGATCTATTTCTCTTATCTAGCCCTGTGTTTCTGCCTACTGTTCTGGAGTGTGATCATTACACTGTGACACAAAAGGGAAGGGGAAAAGGGATGACAAAATGACAAACTACCAACTAACCCGACACCCATTAAAACCTCACCACTATTCCACTACTTGGCCCTATCTGATCCTACACCAGGGACGGCAGCCTGGGACGACAGGACACTATCGCTCAACACAGCTTGTAACTCTTCTGCAGTAAAATCTCGTGCACCAAATACTTCTCTGCAGCTGCCACTACCACAGCAATGTATGTGATTTGCGTTCTACTTCTGCGGTACAGATGATAACCATGGCTATGAACGTTAACAAGCCAAACTTACAAAAACATGTCATTCCTATCACTCTCTATTGGGCCTCTGCCGACTCACAGGGATCCTCTTAGGATTCCTCACCCTGGACGCCATCTTCTTCTACCACTCTCCTGGCAACCTCAACCTACCTTTCTCACACCGGACACCTCTGATCTCCAGCACCATGGGTACCCATTCAGTTAACACACACAACTTTTCCCACCAATACTACACATTCCTTTGTCTCATGTTCTCCTGGACATTTCTCACATCTAGGAATCTCCATCCTACACACTGCTGCCACATGACCATAAGCTTGGCACCTAAAACACCGTAATGGGTTCGGGACCAAAAAGCTCTCGTGCGTTAACATACACATCCTACCTTCACTTTGTCACTTTAAAGACGTCTGCATCAAAACTCAGCATGACAAACAAAGTGTTTTCTCTGTTTCACCACGCTCTCCACCGGGTCAACATTCCCCAACCTCTTCTCCACCCATACTGACACCCTATATGGATCAGCTAGAGGGCAAAAAAAAATACATCTCACTCCCCCTGGGTCAGAATCATCCTTGTCATCATCGGGACAAGGCCAGAACTCTGCGGTTTTCACCGCACCTGCCATCGCAGGTCATATTTGGTACTTAAGGCCAATCTTCCTCACCACACCGCTTCCCTCTACACTCAGCTCCTTACCTTCTTCCTCGCTGTCCATTTCCACCTCTCCATGCTCTTTCCGCTCCTTCATCCGCTATAATAGCAAACCGTTCTTGTATCTTGAATTTGCTGCCATGTCACATCAACTCCAAAAGCTCTACAAGCCGCCTTTACTCCTCGCGGCCTCATTGTGTGTGTTCAGAAGGACTGGCTAATATTGTAGGCCTCTCCCACCAATTTGAGTAGATTTAACTCCGGTGTAGTGCCAACTCATTTGAGTGGGAGACGGGCAATTGCTAGTTGGAAGCAAGGATAGGGTAGAGCATTCGTTTGATACAGTGAGGTCCAAAAGTATTTTTTACAGTGACACATTTTATGTTGTTTTGGCTCTGTACTCCAGCACTTTGGATTTGAAATGATACAATGACTATGAGGTTAAAGTGCAGACTGACAAGCTTTCGTCTGAGGGTATTTTTAACAGCTTATAACCCCAAGCCATAAGACTTCTAAACAAGACTGCTAAATAGCCATACAAATGGCTACCCAGACTATCTACACTGGCCTTTTTCTGCACTAACTCTACCCACACACTGGACTCTAACCACCCACACACTTACACATACTTACACCCAGGGGTGAAAGTAGATTTAATGTCTTACCGTTATGGGACACCCAAGTGTGCCCACACATACTTTATACTGCAAAAATGACAGGATGGCCTACTCTGCTGACACTAACAACAGATCAACAAAAACCATGTTGTCAGATCCATATAATTGGCCTAGGAAAAGTGGAGACAAAAATACAATATATAGTCCATCTAACCCAGGGGGAGGAAACGATGGTCCAAAAATAAACAAAAGTGAATATGAACACACTGGGGATATGGCCGATGTTCTCCGCGGGTGCCAATAAGACTGTTTGCTCAATTAAATTAAGAATTTTGATAACTAAACGACAGATTGGAGACTTTTCATTGTCATGTCTTTCCACCAACAGCCATTTGCTTTCCAAACAGTTTTTCCGCAATTGTATTTTTAAATATCGCGACATGTTTGGCTGGGTCCCTCTGCTTTTCACTGACAGTCGCAACTCAACAATCATCTATTTTGGTATTTGCAGCACACGCTGCCCCAATTGCTGGCACTTCCGACTGTAGGCTATAGACAGGATTAAGCTAATTAGGCTATAGAATTTTGGCAATTTACTTTAAGGAAAGCTTAGCTTCCCCCAGCCTTCTGGACTGACATGCAGTAATATTCAATAATGGTGTTAATAGCCTATAGTTTTTTGGGCAGGTTGTATTAATTGTGATAGGCTCACGTTTTACCGGCACCCACACCATTTCTTTTGCCGGGATGCCGCACCAGACCGCCTTACTTTCACCCCTGCTGACATCTCAACACACACACTCCCTGTATATAGCCATGTTACTTTCTACTCCCTATATAAAGGCCATGTTACTTTCTACTCCCTATATAAAGGCCATGTTACTTTCTACTCCCTGTATAAAGGCCATGTTACTTTCTACTCCCTATATAAAGGCCATGTTACTTTCTACTCCCTATATAAAGGCCATGCTACTTTCTACTCCCTATATAAAGGCCATGTTACTTTCTACTCCCTATATAAAGGCCATGTTACTTTCTACTCCCTATATAAAGGCCATGTTACTTTCTACTCCCTATATAAAGGCCATGTTACTTTCTACTCCCTGTATATAGCCATGTTACTTTCTACTCCCTGTATATAGCCATGTTACTTTCTACTCCCTATATAAAGGCCATGTTACTTTCTACTCCCTATATAAAGGCCATGTTACTTTCTACTCCCTATATAAAGGCCATGTTACTTTCTACTCCCTATATAAAGGCCATGTTACTTTCTACTCCCTATATAAAGGCCATGTTACTTTCTACTCCCTATATAAAGGCCATGTTACTTTCTACTCCCTATATAAAGGCCATGTTACTTTCTACTCCCTATATAAAGGCCATGTTACTTTCTACTCCCTATATAAAGGCCATGTTACTTTCTACTCCCTATATAAAGGCCATGTTACTTTCTACTCCCTGTATATAGCCATGTTACTTTCTACTCCCTATATAAAGGCCATGTTACTTTCTACTCCCTATATAAAGGCCATGTTACTTTCTACTCCCTATATAAAGGCCATGTTACTTTCTACTCCCTATATAAAAGCCACAGAACTTGTTCTCAACTAGCTTACCTGGTTAAATAAAGGTGAACTAAAATAACAAATAAAACAATATTTCACCCATAGAGCATGTTTGACGTGTATGACAACGTGTTCCAGTTCCCACCAATATCCAGGAACTTGGCACAGCCATTGAAGAGGAGTGGGACAATATTCCACAGGCTACAATCAACATCCTGATCAACTCTATGCAATATGTAAAGGTAATGTGTCGCACTGCATGATGCAAATGGTGGTCACACCAGATACTAACTGGTTTTCTGATCCACACCCCTCCCTTTTTTAAGGCATCTGTGACCAACAAATGCCTATCTGTATTCCCAGTCAGGAAATCCATAGATTATGGCCTAATTTATTTATTTCAATTGACTGATTTCCTTGTATGAACTGTAACTCAGTGAAATATTTAAAATTGTTGCATATTGCGTTCATATTTTTGTTCAGTATATTTATATTTTTGACAACTTTTACTTTTACTCCACTACATTCCTAAATAAAATGTGTACTTCTTACTCCCATACATTTTCCCTGACACCCAAAAGTACTCGTTACATTTCAAATGATTAGGCAAGACAGCAATATGTTCCAATTCACACACCTATCAATATAACGCGTTGTCATCTCTACTGCCTCTGATCTGGCGGACTTACTAAACACAAATACTGCGTTTGTAAATTATGTCTGAGTGTGCCTCTGGTTTTCCGTAAATAAAATACAAAATACAAGAAAAATGTGCCGTCTGGTTTGCTTAATATAAAGGAACTTGATGTATAGCATTTCCTTTTCACTTTTATTAAAGTATGACAATTGAGTACCTTTCCCACCACTGTGCTTAAGTACATTTAAAATCAAATGCTTTTACTCAAGTAGTATTTTACTGGTTGACTTTCACTTTTACTTGTGTACTTTTCCCACCATTGTACTTGAGTAAAAGTAAAGATACCTTAATAGAAAATGCCTCAAGTAAAAGTGAAAGTCACCCAGTAAAATATTACTTGAGTAAAAGCCTAAAAGTATTTGATTCTAAATATACTTAAGCATCAAAAGTAAAAGTATAAATCATTTGACATTCCTCATATTAAGCAAACCAGGCGGCACGATTTTCTTGTTATATTAATTTATGGATAGCCAGAGGCACACTCCGATACTCGAGGGGCACACTCCGACACAAAGATCATACCCCCAAGCAATGTTCCCTCTAATTGTTTTCCTCACTGAGCAAATTTCAGTTCTGCTGAGCGCAAACTTGAACGTTGTGAAAATTCTGTGCAACTTCCAGCACGCGTTTACTGTAAACACTGAAGCTGTATCCGCTTTAAGTTAGTTTTAACAGTGGTCAAGTAGGCTACTGTGGCTATTTGATCATAATGTAGGCCTACCAGAGTGGCCTACCGTAAAAAACAATGGAGAAAATGCATCCCATAACATTTTAACATGGAAATAGCTGTTCTATCATTCAGCCTACAGTAGCAACCAATGTGTGGTGTTCAATGTAGGCCTACATTCCATGAGACTTTGAAAAAAAAAAAAACATGCATGGCTTGACATGAACCTGTTTATCCACTTGTCCTTCAGACAAGGAGGTGACTGAAAATGTTGTGTTGTTTGATGCAAAAAAACACTATACAAAATTAAATGCATTATTATTCCCATACCATTATTACAGAGAATCAAACAAATGATGCTACCCTCTGCCTATTGGCTACTTAGCTTATTCAAACCTGTCTCAAAAACACTGTCCCTTTAAGACAAAAAAAAGCTTTTTACCTGACTCGCTTTTCAAAGTCTAAAAATGTATATGATTTGTGCTCTTGTAGGAAGCAATCACTTCCTTATTGCTGACGACAAATGATATATAACTGGGCTAATAACCCACTAACTAGCAAAGGGTATGAACAAAATGTGCAGACGTGGCTACATGCAGCTCTCACTTTGATCTCAAATCAAGCGCATATACTCACAACCGCTCAGTCTGTAAACACAGTCCAGTTCAATAAATGGCACAGATCCATATATGGCAATGGTCTATTTGCATATAGGCCTACTGCAGCTCTAATTGGTTATGCCGCACTGGTCTGTGTAGAGTATGGGCTGAGTAGTTTATTTAAAAACAAAATGATTTCACCTTTATTTAACCAGGTAGGCTAGTTGAGAACAAGTTCTCATTTACAACTGCGACCTGGCCAAGATAAAGCAAAGCAGTGTGACAAAAACAACACAGAGTTACACTAGGGATAAACAAACGTACAGTCAATAACACAATAGAAAAATCTGTATACAGTGTGTGCAAATGAAGTAAGGAGGTACGGCAATAAATAGGCCATAGTGGTGAAGTAATTACAATTTAGCAATTTAAACGGGAGTGATATATGTGCAGATGAGGATGTGCAAGTAGAAATACTGGTGTGCAAAAGAGCAGAAAAACAAAAACAAATATGGGGATGAGGTAGGTAGTTGGTTGGATGGGCTATTTACAGATGGGCTGTGTACAGCTGCAGCGATCGGTAAGCTGGTCTGACAGCTGATGCTTAAAGTTAGTGAGAGAGATAGAAGTCTCCAACTTCAGTGATTTTTGCAGTTCGTTCCAGTCATTGGCAGCAGAGAACTGTAAGGAAAGGCGGTCAAAGGAGGTGTTGGCTTTGGGGATGACCAGTGAAATATACCTGCTGGAGCGCGTGCTACGGGTGGGTGTTGCTATGGTGACCAGTGAGCTGAGATAACCTAGCAAAGACTTATAGATAACCTGGAGCCAGTTGGTTGGGCGACGAATATGTAGCGAGGACCAGCCAACGAGAGCATACAGGTCGCAGTGGTGGGTAGTATATGGGACTTTGTGGACAAAACGGATGGCACTGTGATAGACTGCATCCAATTTGCTGAGTAGAGTGTTAGAGGCTATTTTGTAAATGACATCACCGAAGTCAAGGATCGGAAGGATAGTCAGTTTTACGAGGGTATGTTTGGCAGCATGAGTGAAGGATGCTTTGTTAAGAAATAGGAAGCCGATTCTAGATTTAATTTTGGATTGGAGATGCTTAATATGAGTCTGGAAGGAGAGTTTGCAGTCTAGCCAGACACCTAGGTATTTATAGTTGTCCACATATTCTAAGTCAGAACCGTCCAGAGTAGTGATGCTAGTCGTGTCAATACAATAGAATCCTACTCCGATGCATTCTGCCTACAACAAAATCTCTTGCATAGTTTGTTTTGTTTCGGTATGTTGCATTGAAAGTGGCTAATGTTGTGTTGATTTGATCACAATTGTCACAGTAAAGGGAAACGTTGATAGTGTTAACAGGGAAAGCTCTAGAACAGTGGTCACCAACCTTTTCTTAATCAAGATCACTTTGAGTCAAAATGCAAGCCGAGATCTACCGGTCAGTAAGCTATAGGCCCAATATATTATCACTGCATATTGGCTTTGCTTGAATTGCCCTGCCAATGCATTGTTGTTTGGGACATTGAAAAAAAATATTATGTTTCAAAATTAAGCCACTTCCAACGTCTTTTTGAGAATTTGGCAGTATATCCAACTGGCTTCACAACCGCAGAACACGTTCCCTGTTAACACTATCAACGTTTCCCAACGTTTCCCTTTACTGTGACAGGACGTCAGTACGTTCAAGCCCTTTTTTGTGCAATTCATTTATTGTTTAGTGTTGTGTAGTAGTTTTGCCGGCGTGCGTCCCACTTTTTATAAAAAATGTGGCCCCACAAAGATTTACATGCTAACAAGCACTAAACAATAAATTAATTGCACAAAAAAGGGCTTGAACGTACTGACGTACTGTCCGCACGAGTGACAGAACACTGAGCTAATCATGGCGCAACTAGAGAACATTACCAACACCTATGCTCCATATTTTCCGCTGGCTGCCCCACCACCACAGAAAGCACTGAGCTAGGCTGAAACACCTGCATTTTGGATCTGCCTTCCTCAAGAAAGCAAAAAAGAGACCATGTTTGTATGCGGCTTTATTAACTCAATGATTTTTTATTTATATTTTTTACATTGTCTGCAAACTGATATGTGACATGTAGTAATGCTAAAATAACATGCAAAACAGGTAAGCGACCGGTTGGTGAGCACTACTCTAGAAGATTTTGTGAAGTACAATCTAGTGCTTCTCTATGTGGGCTGATATTTCTGTGAGGCAGTCCCGGGAGAGCTGCGCAGTAGTCTCGGTGCCAGTGCGCACATGCAGTTTAGAGGGAATGTTGCTCCCAAGACATGCTAACCTTGCACCAATAACAGGGGAAGTTAACATTTTGTTGGTGGGAGGGATGATATTTACAGAGGCTCAACTTTCACTGGGGAAGGGGAGGACATGTCCCCACATTTTGAAATTGCATTTTTGTCCCCCCCCCAGTTTTATCATTGGAATGTGATACAAAACGAGGCAACGGTGTGCTTTAGGACCCTGTGGACGCCTCCGAGAAGGTCGGGTAGGCTGTTTGGAGTGTTTATCCGACTGCATAATAAATAAAAAAAATGATGTCCCCCCCACTTCTAAAAACAAAGTTGAGCCCCTGGATAAGTATGCCTCTAACTTTCTCACTCATTATTCACGATTAATTCAGGATTATCCGTAATCATGGTAGCATCCACATTTGTCCAAATATTTTTGGTTCCCTGCATAGAGTTGATCAGGCTGTTGATTGTGGCCTGTAGAATGTTGTCACACTCCTCTTCAATGGCTGTGCGAAGTTGCTGGATTTTGTCGGGAACTGGAACATGCTGTCATACACGTCCATGCAGAGCATCCCAAACCTGCTCAATGTGTGACATGTCTGGTGAGTATGCAGGCCATGGAATAACTGGGACATTTTCATCTTCCAGGAATGATGTACAGTTTCTTGCAACATGGGGCTGTGCATGATCATGCTGAAACATGAGGTGATGGCGACGGATAAAAGGCACTACAATGGGCCTCCAGAATCTCGTCACGGTATCTCTGTGCATTTAAATTGCCATCTATAAAATGCAATTGTGTTTGTTGTCCATAGCTTATGCCTGCCCATACCATAACCCCACCTCCACCAAGGGGCACTCTGTTCACAACATTGACTTCAGCAAACCGCTCGGCCACACAACACCATACCACGTGCTCTGCGGTTGTGAAGCCAGTTGGATATACTGCCAAATTCTCAAAAAGACATTGTAAGCGGCTTATGGTAGAGAAATGAACATTCCATTCTCTGGCAACAGCTCTGGTGGACATTCCTGCAGTCAGCATGCCAATTGCACACTCCCTCAAAACTTGAGATATCTGTGGCATTGCATTGTATGACAAAACTGCACATTTTAGAGTGGCCTTTTATTGTCCCCAGCAGAAGGTGTGTAATGATCATGCTGTTTAATCAGATTCTTAATATGCCACACCTATCAGGTGGATGGATTATCTTGGCAAAGGAGAAATGCTTACTAACACGAATATAAACAAATTTGTGCACAAAATCTGAGAGAAATATTATTTTTGTGCACACGGAAAATGTCTGCCATCTTTTATGGGACCAACATTTTACATGTTGCATTTATATTTTTGTTCAGTATAGATTGCAATGCACCGATTGCCTTGGGGACCCTGCGTTAAATAAGAACATGCCTCTGAAAAACTATTTTGAGAGCAATAATTGGCTTACACGTGTAACTACAAAACCTTAAATTAACCAAAGCCGCTACTCTAGAGCTCCTTTTTGTTTCCAACTACGTGTAACTTTCATTCAGTCGGCAGACAAAAGTAGGCTACTCAGAAAACGTACTTCTCCGTCAACTGAGTAGCCTAGCTGACAGCCCTCCCCTTTATTCGCCTCTTCGCCCTGGCGGTGATCATTGGATTTGAGTGCCCTGGAGACTCCATGAAGAGGGAATGAAATAGGACTTCATACCGGGATCATGGCGGCGCCGCTCGGGCGGGAGACCTTACCTGAGCACTGGTCCTACGGTGTCTGCGGAGATGGCAGGGTGTTTTTCGTTCAGTGAGTCGGATATGTGCTTTGGCGAGGCGAAATGTGGTCGTTCTTTTTTGGCTCTTTAAGGAGAGTTCGATTGGCTAGTGTTTATTTCCTCTTAACAGGTGTTTTGTCTTTCTGGCAGCGATGAAACGAACACAACTGCTTGGCTCCATCCGAAAACGGGCGAACCTGTCAATTCCGGACACATGATACGGTCAGGTATGCATGCATTCGTATCAGATTATTAATGCTGTTTGGCCTACTTCGCAGAAGAGCGGGTTTCTTTTGTGCGTTATTGATATACCGGTAGCCTAATGATGCACGAAACTTTCAGGGAATGCGCCTACCCTCGAAGATAACGCGCATTTTTACTCGCCCATTGCAGATTTACCTCGAGGATGGGAAGAGGGTTTCACGAACGAAGGGGCCAGCTACTTCATAAAGTAAGTCAAAGCAATTGAATTCGACTATATTATGTTGTGGCGAAGTACCTGAGCGCACTACTGCCGTTGAGGTTACTAGGGGAGCAAAAAATATGGCTCATCTAGCCTACTGACACAGGTGTGTGTGTTCATAGGTTAAAATACTTCAGTTACAGTTGTTTTTCAACTAGCCCGATAATGGACTAAAGGAACCTAACGTTACTCTTTAGTCCAGGGATCTTACATGTTCTGTTTATAGGCGAATTGGCTCTGGAAGCCAAAACAGCCAAATACTCTATGTAAACGTGAATTGATTCTCAATTGTGGTATGGTTCTAGAAACATAAATCCCTCTACTTTCATATCACATCAAAATAATTTCACAAATGCAAAATACTTACTGACTGTACTCAGTGGCGATTTTAGCATGTCAGTCTTGGTGGGGCAAAACAAAAAAAATTGGGGAATCATTCCAGCAAAGCCACTACACAACACCAAACAATGCATTGGTTGCACTATAACGATGACAAACGGTGCCCACAAACTGTTAGGGCCTACATAAAGCTGTCCCAACAGCAGAGCCGAGTCCCAACACCTTACCACTGCTACACCTGTCTTTCAGCAGAGCCTTGTCTGGAAGCGAAACAGTTCATTCAGCCTCATTTACTGCCTTAAAAAAAAGCATAGCTGATATGGCGGACTTGCTTCAACAAATGTAGTTTCTACTGACAATTGAGATGTACAAATTATGGCATAAGGGGACGACAAGCGGATAAGAGGCAATCTAATTAACGAGCAACCGATGACTGACGTAGTCAATATAACTATTTGTTCAGCACTTTTTGAAATGTACAGTGACAGATTTCAGAACATGGGCCGTCAGACACAACCGTAGGATAAATAAAGGGGGCATATAAGCAGACAATGAAAGCTCTTACAATATTCAATGATTACATTTCTCTAAAACATGTTATAGGCTATTTGTGCACCACCAAGTTAGAACAGTAGGTGAAATTAAGAGGTGAAAATAGACCAAATTATTAGGGTGAGGCACATGGGCTACTAACTGCTTACTACACAACATACACTTCGTATTCATTTCTTAGCTACAGTATACATTTCTCCCTTGCATGTTACACCATTTATGTAGCAGCATACAATACATTTTTGGACTCACCTTGTGAAGGTGGCACAGCGGTCCTTTTGTAGGCACATTTTGTCATCAAAGTCTGGCATTCTCTGGATTTATGGTGGGAACTCTGGGAGAGAAAAAACCCCACAGCCACTCCATTGAATAGCAGGCTAACGTTAGTGGTTTCTTTGCAACTCTTAGCCACTGATTCCTTCCAAACAACTCGTTGTTGAATTTGCGATTTCCAACTTGTTGTGTAATGTTTATGTACAATGGCCGATGAGCACTGATACGTTTTATCTATAATTTCTCTTCATTATTTCTCATCATATGACAAGGATTAAAAAGGATTTTCCAGTAGATTGTCGACTTGATGACAACTGATGATGACTGCTAGCTAAGACTTTGAAAGTAAGATGTTGACATCAGTCCAATCAAAGCTACTGTAGATAGAACGTGATTTGATGTCATTCTATCTGTGGCCAATAACCTTGAGCCTTCTTGGATGGGCACTTCTAATATAACTCTACGGCAGAACCCAAGGGGCTAACAGTTTTGAGCTCTAACCTTAGAATTGGGGATGACGTACTGTCCCATGAGTGACAGGAAACGGAGCCAATCATGACAGAAAACTGAGCCAATCAGGCGCAACGCTCTGTATTTTTCGGCTGGCTAGCCCCACCACCAAATAAAGCTCTGAGCTAGGCTGAAACACCTGCATTTTGGAGCTGCTTTACTCAAGAAAGCAAAAAAGAGACCATGTTTGTATGACATTTAAAATAAAAAAAAGATTTCACCCCATGCTTCCTGATGCAGCTCCCATAAATTGGATTGGCTTGATGGGCACTTCTTATGTACCGTACAGTCAAGCTGCTCCCACAACAGTCCAATAGGGTTGAGATCCGGTGACTGTGCTGGCCACTCCATTATAGACAGAATACCAGCTGACTGCTTCTTCCCTAAATAGTTCTTGCATAGTTTGGAGCTGTGCTTTGAGTCATTGTCCTGTTGTAGGAGGAAATTGGCTCCAATTAAGCGCTGTCCACAGGGTATGGCATGGCGTTGCAAAATGGAGTGATAGCCTTCCTTCTTCAAGATCCCTTTTACCCTGTCCAAATCTCCCACTTTACCACCACCAAAGCACCCCCAGACCATCACATTGCCTCCACCATGCTTGACAGATGGTGTCAAGCACTCCTCCAGCGTCTTTTCATTTTTTCTGCATCTCACGAATGTTCTTCTTTGTGATCCGAACACCTCAAACTTAGATTCGTCTGTCCATAACACTTTTTTCCAATCTTCCTCTGTCCAGTGTCTGTGTTCTTTTTACCCATCTTAATTGTTTCTTTTTATTGGCCAGTCTTAGGTATGGCTTTTTCTTTGCAACTCTGCCTAGAAGGCCAGCATCCCGGAGTCGCCTCTTCACTGTTGATGTTGAGACTGGTGTTTTGCGGGTACTATTTAATGAAGCTGCCAGTTGAGGACTTGTGAGGCATCTGTTTCTCAAACTAGACACTAATGTACTTGTCCTCTTGCTCAGTTGTGCACCGGGGCCTCTCACTTCTCTTTCTATTCTGGTTAGAGACAGTTTGCGCTGTTCTGTGAAGGAAGTAGTACACAGCGTTGTACCAGACATTCAGTTTCTTGGCAATTTCTCACTTGGAATAGCCATCATTTCTCAGAACAAGAATAGACTGACGAGTTTCAGAAGAAAGTTCTTTGTTTCTGGCCATTTTGAGCATGTAATTGAACCCACAAAGGCTGATGCTCCAGGCACTCAACTAGTCTAAAGAAGGCCAGTTTTATTGCTT
Source organism: Salvelinus alpinus (assembly GCF_045679555.1). Taxonomy (NCBI): domain Eukaryota; kingdom Metazoa; phylum Chordata; class Actinopteri; order Salmoniformes; family Salmonidae; genus Salvelinus; species Salvelinus alpinus. The sequence goes on along the minus strand of NC_092094.1, from coordinate 52,259,367 downwards.
CTTTAATCAGAACAACAGTTTTCAGCTGTGTTAACATAATTGCAAAAGGGTTTTCTAATGATCAATTAGCCTTTTTAAAATGATAAACTTGGATTAGCTGACACAACGTCCCATTGGAACACAGGAGTGATGGTTGCTGATAATGGGCATCTGTACGCCTATGTAGATATTCCATAAAAAATCTCCCGTTTCCAGCTACAATAGTCATTTACAACATTAACAATGTTTACACTTTATTTTCTGATCAATTTGATGTTATTTTAATGGACAAAATTTGCTTTTCTTACAAAAACAAGGACATTTCTAAGTGACCCCAAACGTTTGAACAGTAGTGTATGTATATGTGTATATATATATAATATATATTTGATTTTTAACCAAAAAGTGTGCTGCTCAAACAGGTGGGACTCTGCCCCACCTGCCCTGAATGACGGGTCACCACTGACTGTACCTCTGTTTTAGCAGTTGCGCCCGACAGCATTTTTCAGCGACAACACTTTTGTGGCATCTGCCTTCCTACATACAGGTGTCAAGGAGACGCAGCTAGCTAATTAGCACAGGTAGTCAGATCTGTTTTCTGTAAACAAGCGCTGTAACATGGAGATGTGGCTGTGTGGGAACCCATAATCCTAACCCTATAAAGGTGTGTATCAATTGAATTTTTTTTATTGAAAATTATTTCTTGCTGATATGAAAGATTAGATCCTTATGCTTCCAAGACTGTACCGCAAGCGATGCGTGTTAATGTTCAGACCTAGCGCCCCGGGGCTCTGAACAAAACTTCCCCCGTACGGAAGACTCCTTCTTCCAATGACTCTTACGTGTAATGGACCTGAGAGTCGTGACCAAGGGCTAGTATACAACGCACCCTCTCTTGTTGACTTGGTTGTGCATTGAACACTTGCGGCTATTGTTTGACTATCTGGAAAATTGGTTGTTCAATATCACAGCTACTGCTTTAGTCTGCAAAAAATGTTGCGCGTGTTTGACAATCTGATTCGGGATGTTTTCGACATCTACGACACTTATGATCTTGACACTTATGATCTTGACGTGAGGCTCGACGTGTTATCGTGTACCTCTTCGCTATTAGTTTCAGTAAGGTGTATTAGGCTACTGTCCATTGTCGATTTACACACTAGTTGAGATTTCACACGTTGATTTCCCCCAGTTTATCTTCAGCTGTCAGTGTGACTCAATATATTGTTTTATTTCTTTGTGTTCCTTGGGACATTGCATTTCTGTGGAGTTTTCCTATGTGCTATGATTTACATACAGCTGTTATTGTAGTATTGTGAAGGCCCAGCACTCTTGATACCTATAAAGGGAGTAAATGTAAACAATGTAGCTCAGGGCATTTGCATGCTATTTGCTAATGTCGGTGTTCAATGAAGTTCCTTTTCCAGTGTCTAGTGTCTGTCTCCACTCTAAAATGTGACCTTTTATTTAACTAGGCAATTCATTTAAGAACAAATTCTTATTGTGCACCGCCCTATGGGACTCACGGCCAATCACGGCCGCTGGTGATACAGCCTGGATTCGAACCAAGGTGCAGTGCCTTAGACCGCTGCGCCACTCGGGAGCCCCAAGCTCCTTGCCAGGAGTGCAGAGCATCACAACTGTGACCTGGCAGCATGTCGTGTTATGATTCCAGATAACACTACTGTAACATAGGGTCTGCTGTTATGTGACATAATGCTATTATGCAACTCAGGACTACTGCAGGATCAATACTCCCTGGTGAAATGAATCCTAGTGAGTGACTTCAGTATAGTTGGCCTGTCTTGCCAGCATTTAGACTGTGTGTGTGTATGTATGTATGTATGTATGTATGTATATATATATATATGAGACTCCAATAATGAAAGATGCAAACTTCAGAGGCCTGGACCTCACCTATAGCTCTCTTTTGACATCCACCCACCTGTGTTGTCTTCAAACTATTCCTCCCTGGGAGTTTGAGCTTTGTACAGCCTCATCTCTGGCCACACAACTGCCGTACGAGTGGGAACCTTGTGGAAAAATAACAAGGTGAAGTATAACACCATTCCAACCCAATATCCTATTCTAGTTGTGGGGAGGACTATTTCCAAAGGTTATGTTTCTGTAACATCTCAAGGGCTCAAACAGTGTTTGTTCTGGCCGGCACTGCTACTGACTGGCTGAACATGTTTTCATATTTGTTTTACAATATCAAAGAGCTCTCTCCAATGGAATGTGTTTTTCATTGTCTTTGGACCCTCAGTTCTGTAATTTACGACCTCCCCCTGTGATCTGAATGTCCACTTAAAGTAACCGTTATGCCGTTAGATCGGTGCAGTCTGTTTTTATCGTGTGTGTGTGTGTGTGTGTGTGTGTGTGTGTGTCTTAATCCGCCCCATTTCTTGTATGCTCTCATAACACAACCCCACTCTCCCCCCTCAGTCAATTTACTATTGTCCATTTTTGGCATTCTCTTCAGAGACATGAAAGGGAAAGGGGGATACCTAGTCAGTTGTACAACAGAATGCCTTCAACTGAAATGTGTCTTCCGCGTTTAACCCAACCACTCTGAATCAGGGAGGTGCGGTGGGCTGCCTTAAATCGACATCCACGTCTTCGGGGCGCTCGGGGAACAGTGTGTTAACTGCCTTGCTCATACCACAGACATGGGAGAGTTCTGGTGAAATGCCCTCTCACTGTGTTTCTCTCTCGCTCAGGAGTAGTGTGGTCTAGCCTGGTCCCAGGTCTGTTTGTCTTGTCTCACCAACTCATACGGCCAATGTCAATCAATTAGGTGCAAACAGGCCTGGGACCAGGACAGGGACAAATGTTTGTTGTTTTGGCTCTGTACTCCAGCACTTTGGATGATACAATGACAGAGAACAAATAATGAACACTAATTGTAATACAATGAAAAAAATAAACACGACCTAAAGCATAGCTACTTTCTTTAGATACCTAATCTGTCTTTTCTCCGGATTTGTCAAGCCAACTTTCTATGTCAACTACCTGAATGGGAGCTGTGTGCTTTAAGTGGAAAGAACTACTGAAAGTATACCCACTTTTTAGACCACCAAAACACAAATCTCCCAGAGGCACTCAAGTGAAAGAAAAGAGCATGTACCCACCTGTGCATTCACAATATCTCACCGCATATTCTAACCGTCTTTATGTGCGTCACCAAAACGCAGCCATCCGAAACCCCATTCTTTCTACTTACTAACACATCAACAAAACAGACTGAGCTCAAAGATGATGATGATGAATTCATTATGGAGATAGGAAGGCCAAATGTGTGCCTTATCTGTGCCTCTGGCTGTTTGCATTGGGCCACATTTCATATCCGTCTCAACTGTTACTCCTCCAGACTCTTATTTGCCTGGGGTTTGTGGTGAATAGTCCTGCTTACGCTCCAGGGGAGGGTCCACACACACATACGTCACATACACCCCCTCCTCCCTTTGGATGTCAGGGGCTACAAATGGGGGAGGGGGGGTAGCTTGCTCGGAGCCCCTTCAGGAGTCCCTTGAGCCTGCTATCGTGCGTGCGCTGCAGGGGCAGAGCGGGATCAAATCCTAGGGATGAAAGAGGAAAACTAGGGGATAAACCCCTCGCAGGAATGTCAGAGGGATCTTAACTCCGGCTGTGCCTATTGGAGGAGGGATGGTTGGTACAGAAGGACTGGGGGGGGGATGCAGATGGCCCAGCCAGGAGTGAGTAGCAGATGTCAGGGCCAATCTCTAATGAAAGATGGCACTTCTAGCCCCCACCCCCACCCCCTAAACCCAAGTCCTCTTAGCCTCCTCCTTTAGCCTGTTAGCAGATCTGAAGGCACTGGGTAGGTGGGAGCAAGTTGGTAATGGCTCCACTTAGACCTCCAAGGGGCTTTGGAGAGCTGTATGGGTCTTTCTACAAATAATTGGGCCAATGTGTGACATTGGGATCAACATTTCAAAATGGTTTGAAATAAAAATGATATATATAATTTTTTTATGCAGTTCCACATGTGTACTTATTGGAATTAAAGTGAACTTCTGCAAATTGGCCCATAACTCCACCTATACAACAACATAGGCCTAGGTCTATACATTCTTTAAAAAACCTCTTAAGGATCCCCGTAGGATCGGTGGGACGGTTGTTGCTAATGTGTGTAATGTGACTAGAATGACGTTGTAAGCAGTGGCGAGTTTAGCATGTAAATCTTGGTGGGGCAAAAAAGAAAACAAAAAAATGTGGGATGCATGCCAGCAAAGCCCCTATACAACACAACACTAAACAATACATTAATTGCACTCTAATGGTGACAAACGGTGCCCACAAATTGTTAGGGCCTACATAAAGCTGTCCCAACAGCAGAGTCCCTACAGCAGTCCCAACACCTTACCACTGCTACACCTGGCTATCAACAGAGTCTTGTCTGGCAGTGAAACAGTTCATTCAGGCTTATTTACTGCCTTTTAAAAGAACATCGCTGATATGGCTGACTTGCTTAAGCAAATGTAGTTTCTACTGACAATTGAGATGTACAAACTATGGAATAAGGGGACAAGCGGATAAGAGGCCATCTGTAATTTCGATGAAGACAATAATGAGCGAGCGATGACGGAAGTCTTCAATATAACTTTGTTCAGCACGTTTGAAATGTACAGTGACAGAATTCACAACATGGGCCGTTCTTAAAGGGTTCTCTCTGTACACCAAGTCAGAACCGTAGGATAAATAAAGAGGGCATATAAGCACACAATGAAAGCTCTTATAATATTTGATTACATTCTCTAAAACCGGTTAGACTTCATGTGCAACACCAAGTTAGAAAAGTAGGTGAAATTAAGAGGTGAAAATAGACCAAATTATTAGGGTGAGGCACATTGAACGCCGTTTGGGTGTTTGTGTGTCAAAAAAGATACACGTGCAAGCCAAACGCCACCACTACTATCAGTAGCACTGTCAAAGCTGTACAAAAAAAAGTCTGCAAACAAGCACATACGGCCACGAACGATGTGTTTACAATACCGCCTTGGTGAAAATAGACCAAATTATTAGGTTGAGGCACATGGGCTACTAATAGCTTACTACACAACATACACTTAGTATTACTTTCTTAGCTACAATATACATATCTCCATAGCATATTACATAATTTGTGCAGCAGCATAACGTTACAAGACATTTTTGGACTCACCTTGTGCTGTGCTCATTTAACAGGAAGGTGGTGCGGCGGTCCTGTGGGCAAATGCTGTCATCAAAGTTGGGCATTCTCTGGATTTATGGGGGGAACTCACAGCCACTCCACTGAATAGCAGGCTAATGGTTGCTTTGCAATGCTTGTAGTTAGCCACGGATTCCTTCCAAACCACTCATTGTTGAATTTGCGATTTCCAACTTGTTGTGTAATGTTTATGTCCAATGGCCCATGAGCACCAATACGTTTTATCTATAATTTCTCTACATTATTTCTCTTCATACGACGAGGATTGAAAAGGATTTGCCAGTAGATTGTCCACTTGATTCATGATGATGACTGCTAGCTATGATTTTGAAAGTAAGATGTTGACATGATCAGTCCAATCAAAGCTACTGTACATATAATGTGATTTTACGTAATTTTGTCTGTGGCCAATGACCTTGAGCCTTCTTGGAAGGGCTCTTCTAATGTAACTCTATGGCAGGACCCAAAGGGCTTAAATGTTCGATGTCTACCCTTACTAAGGACTTAGACTTGGCCTGTGATGGAGTGTCGCCATGAGTGACAGAACACTGAGCCAATTACGGCACAATGCTCCTATTTTCCGCTGGCTGCCCCACCACCACCACAGAAAGCACTGAGCTAGGCTGAAACACCTGCATTTTGGAGCTGCCTTACTCAAGAAAGCAGAAAAGAGACCATGTTTGTATGCTGCTTTATTTACTCAATGATATATATCTTTTTTTTAAACTTTGTTTGCTAACTGATATGTGACACTTATTAATGCCAAAATAATATGCAAAACAGGCAAGCCAATGGTTGTAAGTAACAGCAAACTTTCCAGGACAGACATGTCTTATATGGGTAGAAAGCTTAAATTCTTGTCATTCTAACTCCACTGTCCAATTTACAGTAGCTATTACAGTGAAAGAATACAGTGCTATTGTTTGAGAAGAGTGCGCAACAAAACTTTTATCCCAGCAACTGGTTTGATACATTCACCTGTAGGATTCACCTGTATGATTCAAATGTAGGAACTGGGTGCCAGACGTGCTCAATGGGAGTGAGATCCGGGCTCTTCGCTGGCCATGGCAGAACACTGACATTCCTGTCTTGCAGGAAATCACACACAGAACGAGCAGTATGGCTGGTGGCATTGTCATGCTGGAGGGTCATGTCAGGATGAGCCTGCAGGAAGGGTACCACATGAGGAGAAGGAGGATGTCTTCCCTGTAACGCACAGCGTTGAGATTGTTGTCATTGCAGGCAATCTCAGTTCGATGATGCTGTGACACATCCCAGACCATGACGGACCCTCCACCTCCAAATCGATCCCGCTCTAGAGTACAGGCCTCGGTGTAACGCTCATTCCTTCGACGATAAACGCAAATCCGACCATCACCCCTGGTGAGAGAGAACCACAACTCATCAGTGAAGAGCACTTTTTGCCAGTCCTGTCTGGTCCAGTGACGGTGGGTTTGTGCCCATAGGCGACGTTGTTTCCGGTGATGTCTGGTGAGGACCTGCCTTACTACAGGCCAACAAGCCCTCAGTCCAGCCTTTCTCAGCCTATTGCGGGCAGTCTGAGCACTGATGGAGGGATTATGCGTTCCTGGTATAACTCGGGCAGTTGTTGCCATCCTGTACCTGTCCCGCAGGTTTGATGTTCGGATGTAACGATCCTGTGCAGGTGTTGTTACACGTGATCTACCACTGCAAGGACGATCAGCTGTCCGTTGAGTCTCCCTGTAGCGCTGTCTTAGGCGTCTCACAGTACGGACATTGCAATTCATTGCCCTGGCCACATCTGCAGTCCTCATGCCTCCTTGCAGCATGCCTAAGGCACGTTCACGCAGATGAGCAGGGACCCTGGGCATCTTTCTTTTGGTGTTTTTCAGAGTCAGTTGAAAGGCCTCTTTAGTGTCCTAAGTTTTCATAACTGTGACCTTAATTGCCTACCGTCTGTAAGCTGTTAGTGTCTTAACTACCATTCCACAGGTGCATGTTCATTAATTGTTTATTAATTGAACAAGCATGGGAAACAGTGTTTTTAAAGCCTTTACAATGAAGATCTGTGAAGTTATTTGGATTTTTACGAATTCTCTTTGAAAGACAGGGTCCTGAAAAATGGAAGTTTCTTTTTTATGCTGAGTTTAGAACACCCCCCCCAAAAAAAGCTTCCAAAAATTGTAAAAGAAAAAGTAGGCCATTGCCTCTATTTTTTTAAGGCCTAGATATTCAAATCGGTATTATATTCTAAAATATGTGAGAATAATGTTGACATTCCCTGACTAAATAGATTGGATGGCTGCATGGAGAATTTTCGATCACCTATGTGGCTGACGCAGGTACACATAATAAATCCATGAATAGAGGTAGCATTAATCTCACCGTTATTTTTATAATGAGAAAGTGACCAAAAACGAGGTTCCTTTTTTTTTAATGTAAGGATTTGTATGGAAAGCCAAGTTGAAGCCAACATTCAATGTTGTCATCCTCACTGCACGTGGTTTTACCGAAGCAGAGTAGCGCAACACCCTTCAATTAAAGCGGTGTGGAAACCAACGAAAGTGGCCACATCTCTCACAAAAACAGATTCAAAAATGTAGTCACTGATAATTATAAGGGAGCAGGAGAACTTATAAATTGGCTACAATAATTGCAAGGAGTTTTCAAGCACCAAATTGACAAAGTCCGATTTTTCAAGTTAGGCCTATTCCAGTACTTGCATTTCTGAGCTCCAAGTTCAAGTAGGCTACTTCAAGCCCCTTGTGTTGTTTAACGTTGCCGGTGTAACATGGAAAACAAAATGTTTTTGTCATTATTTCATTACCAGATCATCATTGTGAATAAGCCCACGAGGCTATGTAATTTGTAATTATTTCATTACCAGATCATCATTGTGAATAATCCCACTAGGCTATATAATTTGTCATTATTTAAGGGATAATGCCAGAGAAGCCGGTGTTTTGGAGGATATATTGGCACTGGTATTAGGCCCGAGACAATGTTAAAGCTAACGAGACCCTGCTGTAAATCAAGCAGACAACAGATGATCAACCTCAATTCGCTAGCGATATTAGATCCAACGTGGATCCAGGCACCATTGTCTTCACCGGCATAACGAATGAGACACCATAATATTCTGTACATTCCTCGCAAATGCATTTTTCCCCCCAGCACTTGGGCTGTTGTTGCATTGCATGCACTCACGACAGCTGTTCGTCACTTGCCTGTCATTCTGATAATTCCTTCCTGGTGTGAAAATATCACTGTGTAATTAAACAGCTCAACACCAGATGTAATACCACAATTATTATGCATTATTGAAGAACCATGTTAATGACAGCTTCAATTTAGGTTTTAAGTATCAACTATCTTTCTGTTAGAAGTATTAGGTTTTTCAATTGCATTTATTATTTTGGATTTGTGTGCCCACAAACTGTTTTCACCATGTAACAAGGAGACACACAAAGTTATGTAGTTACAGTGCATTTCTGACCGCTAGATCCAGGAGTCCTACAGGGTTCAATGTCTAATTTAACTGATTTAATGCTTAGTATGTGATATACTGACACCTTACACTGCCATAAATGCAAGGACAGAAAAGTACTGTTTTATGTCACACGATTTTGGACAAATCCGTCGAGACACCAACCAAAGGTTTAAAATCAACTCGTGAATTTGATTGAATATAGCTACGATCCCCTATATCTTTATATCAAACAATTATCAATGACTTATCAACCGCTGTAACAAGTTTAACTACGAACAGTGTAACTTCAGAACGGTATATTTATTACTAAAATTGCTTGATCAAACCCACTTGACCTAAAGCCGTCAGTCGCTCTGGGCGTTCAGGATGCAATATACAGCTGTTATGCATATAACAAATAACCACATGTAGCATCTGCACTGGGATTCGATAGCATGCTGCTGCCACCTGCAGCGCTAGAGCAGGGAATTGCCAGGGACCTCATGATACGATATTATCACGATACTCATGTGCTGATACGATGTGATATTTCAAAGACGCAACCCTAGCTTAACATCACACTTGGGTGGCTGGTCTTGACATAGAAGTTTACACGAAACATTGTTCTTTGTAATATTGTCTTAGATGGACTATTTACATACTTTAAGACTTTATATTCCTCGTATCAAAAACAAGGCAACATTTTTCTGGCGCTCTGGCCTTGACTGTGGAGAAAGCCACCGTGCGTCATGACTGCCTCCTGTGAGTTTGACCGGTCAGGCAAAGAGGAGCTGTGCTAAGCTCTTTACGACTACGCCAAGTATTGTAGAAGTCTTGTGATATCAAACAGGCTAAAACCATGTGGTAACACTTGTTGTAAAACATTTCGATTCTACGTTGTTATGACACAAATTGTTTTAAAGCGTAATGTGACATTACAACGAAGAAGTTACCGCTAACAACGAGCACAACCCCCCCCCCCCCCGACATCATTGCTGCACGCGTAATAGAACATCACAGTATCTACTGCAATTTTTCCCCCACCATTTCCCCCCCCCACCCCAGCTCTGCAACAATAACATTGGTGGTGGGGCAACGTGGCGCTGTTTACGCCTTCTGCGGATTCCACCATTAGGTCAGTAGTCTAGTGGTAGCCTAATGCTAGCTATTTGAGTAAGATTGATTGTTTTGTTTCAGTGTCATATACCTTTTTTAGGTGCCCATATGGGCTTACCAATAACGACATGTTGTATCATTATTATGCCACGTAGAGGATATGCAGGGCTTACGCTAACTAAGATTTATTTAGTAGGCCTGTGGAAAAGCCACGAGTATATAGGGTCAGCTTGCTCCAGCTCTCTTTTGTTACAGCTAGGATACAAAGGACTTTGTTTCGTCTCGTAGACAGTGGGTGTCCCAAATGGGATCCTACACCCAATGTAGTGCACTACTTTTGTCCAGGGCCCGTAGGGTTCTGGTCAAACGTAGTGCACTTTATAGGGAATAGGTTGCCATTTGGGATAAATACCATGGCTAGTTCAAAGAGCAGCATTTTTGTGGCAGCCAAAGAAAGGGCGGTTAAGATGATGCTCTGTAAGCAATAGTTTTTTTAAACTTTGGGCTCAAAACAGGCAAACTGAGTTAGTTTGCTCACTGTACCGCATTTTTGTTCTTTGGAAATGTCAAACCAAGGACGGTCTCCATGCACAGTTGTGGAATGTTTAATTGTTTTAGTGGAACTTTCTTTTGACAACTCTTCGTTGCAACTCAGTTATTTGACAACAGAGGGCCTATGGACCAGCCATTTCTGCTGTATACCATCTATCTATCCATGTATTGCCTGTCTGGTAGCTGGGAGATTGGAATATATCTCTGGTAGTGTGAGTGATTAACCTATAGAGGAGTCACCGGTAAATCGTCTGTCTTACTCTATGAAAGAAACATCGGCTTTGGAGTCACAAATACTGTGTCATTGTTCAGTGTGATGAGCTGTGTGTTTTTGGAAGGAATGGTTTTGTATTCAGTTGCTGCCTGTACTGCACTCGGCAAAACAAATCAACACGCACCGCATGACTGTCTGGATTGGCACCAACTTGAGTAAAACTTGAATATTTCTATTTTCTGTTCAAAAAGAAAGTATGAAAGGAGGGAAGGTGGGAAAGAGGGGTTCGGTGTCCTTGGAAAGAGTGATCATTTTTTCTCTGAATCAGAGCTTCCCAGTGGGCTAGTTGTGCTGAGGCTGCTTGTTCTCGCCCCTCAAACACTCTCACACATATATATATATATATATATAGATATATATATAGATATATATAGATATATATATATATATAGATGGCACACACACATATATATGGCACACACACAGTGGCAAGAGAAAGTGTGTGAACCCTTTGGAAATACCTGGATTTCTGCATAAATTGGTCCTATAATGTTATCTGATCTTCTAGGTCACAACAATATTACAAACACAGTCTGCTTAAACTAATAACACACAAATAATTATACATTTTCATGTCTTTATTGAACACACCGTGTAAACATTCACAGTGCAGGGTGGGACAAGTATGTGAACCCGTGGATTTAATAACTCGTTGACCCTCCTTTGGCAGCAATAACCTCAACCAAATGTTTTCTGTAGTTGCGGATCAGACCTGCACAATGGTCAGGAGGAATTTTGGACCATTCCACTTTACAAAACTGTTTCAGTTCAGCAATATTCTTGGGATGTCTGGTGTGACCTGCTCTCTTGAGCTCATGCCACAGCATCTCAATCGGGTTGAGGTCAGGACTCTGACTGGGCCACTCCAGAAGGTGTCTCTTTGGTTGGAGCCATTCTGTTGTTGATTTACTTCTGTGTTTTGGGTCGTTGTCCTGTTGCATCACCCAACTTTCGGTTGAGCTTCAGTTGGCGGACAGGTAGCCTAACATTCTCCTGCAAAATGTCTTGATAAACTTGGGAATTCATTTTTCCGTCGACGATAGCAAGCTGCACAGGCCCTGAGGCAGCAAAGCAGCCCCAAACCACAATGCTCAATATAGACAAGAAAAATACAATAATTTGTGTGTTATTAGTTTAAGCATAATGTTAGTCTATTTTTGTGACTTAGATGAAGATCAGATCAAATTTGATGACCAATTTATGCAGAAATCCAGGTAATTCCAAAGGGTTCACATACTTTTTCTTGCCACTGTATATACAGGCATATACAGTCTGTCTGTGAGAATAAGGGATGCAGGGAGTTTCTGCTGTGACTCAGCTAGGTATTTCCAAGGTTGAGAGGAGAGGGGGGACAGCTGAGCTCATAGCAACCCAGTGGAGAGGAGGCTTGGTCAGGTCATAACCTCTACACCAGGGTTTCCAAAACTCTGTCCTGGTGCCCCACCTGGGTGCATGTTTTGGGTTTTTGCCCTAGCACAACACAGCAGATTCAAATAATCTATGCTTGCTAATGAGTTTATTTGAATCAGCTGTGTAGTGCTAGGACTAAAACCAAAACGTGCACGCAAGTGGGGCACCAGGACCAAGTTTGGGAAACTTCGCTCTACACAACCTCTGCTCTCTGAAAAAGACAAGACTTCATAGTTGATATTTTATATTAGAAGGGTATTTGCATTAAAAGAGGGAGAATAACCAGGGGAATACCTGTTAAATGTTTCCTGTAACAAAGAGTCCGTCCCAAATGGCGCCCTATTCCCTATGTAGTGCACTACTTTCGACCCAAGGCCTATAAGCCTCTGGTCAAAAGCAGTGCACTTTATTGGGAATAGGAACATTCAGTCCGGTGCATTTAGCTGCAAAACGACTCAATCACTTCTTGAATAGAAAGAGGTTAGGGATCAGTGAGGTTGTGACACTGATGGAGCGTCATTGATCCCACATTGTCTAGGGAGAGATGGACGTAAGTGAACGAGAGGGGATTCCAAAAAAATGGAGAGAGGGAGAGAAAGAGAGAAGGCTGGATTTGAAGAGGAGTGGAGTGGGTAGGTGAGGAGAGTTGAGGATTGCAGGTGCAAGGGGAGCTGAGGAGGTAGTGCCTGTGTCCAAATACCCATACTAGCCTCATAAATAGTATGCGGAGAAAGTGTGTTATAGTGTGTGAAATGTAAAAAAACAAAGTGCTCAACGTGTCATCTAATGTGTGATTGCATTGATTCCTGCCATTCCTTCGTTTTGGTACAGCGCGTCAATGTATCTGCTTATCAGCTGTTGTCAGACACGTGAGTCAGAAAAGACGACTGAATTCTGCTAGATCAAACGCCGAAATGAGTATGCAGTTTAAGTAAGTGGTACGCTAGTATGGATATTCGGACACGGACAGTGAGAAAAGAGGAGGGGGAGGAGAGGGCAGTAGAGGAGGATAGATGAAAAGATAGGGGAGGAGGGGGGTGAGTGACTCACTGTTTCTGTTGCCTGACTCACCGGGTCTGTGTTGTGGTGCTGAGCTCGGGAGGTTATTCAGCACTACAGGCAAATTATTTACTGTTTGTGTGTAAGGGGGGGGCATGGGCAAACCATATCAGACAACCTAACCTGAAATCACAACCTGAAGGTACATGCTACTGTACTGTTTGCTGAAGCTAAGATGAAAAGCATGCAGAGCACGTCAAGCCAAATATCGGTACTGTAATGGAATAGTGTTTATGTTCCCAACGGACTACTGTACTATGTACTGAACTATTTACAGAAAGCCTTGCTGCATCTCAGTTTGTTGAAATGTGTTTGACCAAGTAAAAAAGCCCTGATTCATTCATGCCAATGAGCCAATTGAAACATGCTCCTGTCATGGTGTCATTGACGCCTATTCTTCTTATATCCCAATAGTTTGATGGGTTTGCAACCCAAATGGCACCCTATTCCCTATATAGTGCACTACTTTTGACCAGGGTGGTAGGGTATAAGTGATGCACTATATGGGGAATTGGGTGCAGTTTGGATAATGATAGCCCTAGCATTCACGAATGTTAGCAGATCGTTGCTCTGCTGATTGATGAACACTTGTTTCAGATAGAGAGCTGGACAGTGTGTACTGTAGGTATGTGCTCAAGATCTTTACACACACACACACACACAGTTACCAAGGATTCTAGAATATCTTCTCTGGTTGAAAACAGCCTCTTGTCCTTGACTTGGTCGACAGTTCTTTCCTGTGTGTGTGTGTGTGTTCGTTCAAGCTTTTGTGTCAGTATATCTCAGTACACAGTGCATTCGGGAAAGTATTCAGACCCCTTGACTTTTTCCACATTTTGTTACGTTACAACCTTATTCGAAAATGGATAAAAAGCAAAAACTGGTGTTTAGACATTTTTGCAAATAAAAAAAATACAAATAAAAATGTCCGGGCTCTGGCTGGGCCTCACAAGGACATTCATAGGCTTGACTGGAAGCCACTCCTGTGTTGTCTTGGCTGTGTGCTTAGGGTCGTTGTCCTGTTGGAAGATTAACCTTCGCCCCAGTCTGAGATTTTGAGCGCTCTAGAGCAGGTTTTTATCAAGGATCTCTCTGTACTTTGCTCCGTTCATCTTTTCCTCGATCCTGACTAGTCTCCCAGTCCCTGCCGCTGAAAAACATCAACACAGCATGAGGCTGCCACCACCATGTTTCCTCCAGACGTGACGCTTGGCATTCAGGCCAAAGGGTTCAATCTTGGTTTCATCAGACCAGAGAATCTTGTTTCTCATGGTCTGAGAGTCTTTAGGTGCATTATGGCAAACTCCAAGCGGGCTGTCATGTGCCTTTTTACTGAGGAGTGGCTTCTGTCTGGCCACTCTACCATAAAGGCCTGATTAGTGGAGAGCTGCAGAGATGGTTGTCCTTCTGGAAGGTTCTCCCATCTTCACAGAGGAACTCTGAACCCCCCTTTGTTCAGGGACACATTATTTCATTTCTGTTAGTCACATGTCTGTGGAACTTGTTCAGTTTATGTCTCAGTTGTTGAATCTTGTTATGTTCATACACATATTTACACATGTTAAGTTTGCTGAAAATATACGCAGTTGACAGTGAGAGGATGTTTCTTTTTTTGGTGAGTTTATATCTGAATACTTTACAGTACCTGTCAAAAATGCCAAGAGTGCAAAAGCTCTCATCAGGCAGGGTGGCTACCTTGAAGAATCTAAAACTAAAATATATGTTGATTTGTATAACACTTTTTTTGGTTACTACATGATTCCATATGTGTAGTTTTGTCTTCACTATTATTCTACAATGTAGAAAATAGTAAAAATGAAGGGAAAAACCCTGTAATGAGAAGGTGTCCAAACCTTTGACTGCTACTGTACTTTGAATGTATGTGAAAATAATTGATAGTATTTGAACCGAGGCGTGGGTGTTTGTACTGATCCCAGTATATCCCTAGCCTGGTAGTGCTGTCGTGACAACGGCCCTGGGTCCCTCGTGTCTCTGTGTGTGGTGCGAGAGGCAGCACAATGACGCCGTTGTTGCCTGCTGGGGTCTCTGGTAGCAGCGGTGGTGTTGTACACATTCATTTGGATGCTGCCCCACTGGAGACTTGTTTGAGCCCTCAAACTCTCTGTGTGTGCAGTGCACTAATGATAAAAACACTTCTTTAGAATGAGATGGGATTCTCGATGCTGAAAAGTACAAATCCAACCTGACCCCTTAAAAAGTATGTTTGACTGGGGCCCGTAGAGCATTTCGTAAACTCGACTGCAAACTTAAAATGGAAGTCTTTCATCTTCAACGTTGTCCTGGGGCAAGTTACCATTTTAGTCTTGAGTGTTTTAAATGCATCTGGACGAATCATTTATCTCTTGGAGGATGAATGTATAAAGAATGTAATATATTTGATAGAGAACTTGTTTTATCACCTCTGTTTGATAATACACAAGTGTATTGTTGACAGATAGGGCTAGTTTTGTTGGAGTTTTTTTTGACCAGGACCCATAGGGTCTGATCAAATGTAGTGCACTATACAGGGAATAGGGTGCCATTTGGGATGCTGCCTTAGAATGACTTATTTTAGTTATTTGACTGACTGACAAGGTCTTGGGTGGGCAGAGAAAAGAGTGGACTACAATATACACTGAACAAAAATATAAACACAACATGTGAAGTGGTGGTCCCATGTTTCATGAGCTGAAAAAAAAAGATCCTTACACAGGTGCACCTTGTGCTGGTGGACAATAAAAGGCCACTAATGTGCAGGTTTGTCACACAACACAATGCCACATCTTTCGCAAGTTGAGGGCGTGTGCAATTGGCATGCTGACTGCAGGAATGTCCACCAGAGCTGTTCCCAGAGAACGTAATGTTAATTTCTCTACCATAAGCCGCCTCCAACGTTGTTTTAAAGAATTTGGCAGTACGTCCAACCGCCCTCACAACCGCAGACCACGTGTATGGCGTCGTTTGGGCGAGCAGTTTGCTGATGTCAACATTGTGAACAGAGTGCACCATGGTGGCGGTGGGATTATGGTATGGGCATGCAATTTGAATGCACAGAGATACCGTGAAGAGATCCTGAGGCACATTGTCATGCCATTGATCAGCCACCATCACCTCATGTTTTGGCATGTTAATGCACGGCCCCATGTCGCAAGGATCTGAACACAATTCCTGGAAGCTGAAAATGGCCCAGTTCTTCCAGGGCTTGCATACTCACCAGACATGTCACCCATTGAGCATGTTTGGGGTGCTCTGGATAGACGTGTTTGACAGCGTGCTACGGTTCCTGCCAATATCCAGCAACTTCGCACAGACATTGAAAAGGAGTGGGACAACAGTCCACAGGCCACAATCAACAGCCTGATCAACTGTATGTGAAGGTGTCGCGATGCATGAGGCAAATAGCGGATACTGACTGGTTTTCTGATCCACACCCCTACTTTTTTTTCTTTTCTTAAGGTATCTTTGACCAACTGTATTCCCAGTCATGTGAAATCCATAGATTAGCGCCTAATTTATTTAAATTGACTGATTTCCTCATATGAACTTTAACTCAGTAAAATCTTTGAAATTGTTGTGTTTTTATATTTTTTTTTATGGCCTTTTTAAGGATAAGTGTGTTTGTGTATTTTTTGTATATATCTCACACCAAACAAAGCCCAGATGTCAGAGAATAATTGGCTTTATTTCTTATGTTCACCCAGCTATCTGGTCTTGTCACCCTGCGTACACCTGTCTCACCGCGCTCGCACAAGCTCAGTGTGGGATCTTTGCACGTTGTCTCCGGGCTGGGCGCGGTTGTTTACCATGTTGGGAGCATGGCCAGGTACGAGGCCCTGCATGTGTCGGTGTGTGTTTTACGCTCAGTCGTGTGTGTGCATCTGATAAAGTAATGAATGATAAAGACTATTGCCACTTAGTGTTTTAGTTAAGTCTACCTTTTTCCTACAGGCAATATGTTGCCGGGTGTGTGTATGTGTGCAAGTAAATGTATAATAGTAAAACAAAGAACGTTTGGACAATCGTGAACTTTTTCGCCAGTCCCCACAAGGGAAAAAGGCTATTTTAGGGTTAGAATTAGGTTTGGGGTTCGGGAAAGTAGGATTTTGAATGGGGATCAATTGTTTGGTTCCCACATATCCACAGATGTTCCATCAATATTGTAATAACCAGCAGAGCTGGTATTAGTAGTGTGAAATTCATGCTTTTAACATGTATTTGCGGGTTGTTAGGTGTGTAGAACTTGACAGCCATGGTATGATACACCTTTGCACTCTGTTACAATAGCATTGTGTAGGCTACTGCATCTATCAAGAATGCTAAGAATGGATGCTGATCCGGAAAGAAGGGTTACCAAAATATACTGTTATTCTATATTCTATGGTTCAGTCACTAACAACACGTTACACCAGGGCTGTGCGTATCAACATTGCTGTGAGTTTAGTATTTTGATCAGGAACACTTGTTTTATAGTATACATCAAATTGTTTTCAGGGGTGACAGTATTAGTCCAATGGGCCTTTTGTAACTGCTTCCTGTCTGATTCTCTATACACACACACACACACACACACACACACACACACACACCTTCCTCTTCGTCTCTCGCTGCCTCCCTCCTCATTTAAAGTGTAATTCCAATTTTGTTCACTCTTCTATGTTCCCTCTACTCACTCACTCACTCACTCACTCACTCACTCACTCACTCACTCACTCACTCACTAGTAGAAAACCAAATCAACATGTGCATGCACTTTGGCTTTGCTCTCATGGCCTGCGGTCATGTGGGCCGCAGGCCATAGAAATAGAGTTACTAGAGGGTTCAAAGCCCCTCCCTCATACCACTTGAATAGTAATTCCCATTCTAGTAATTATATTTCTATGGGGGGGGGTGGATGTTTCCAGTTCATCATTACATGACTACGTCTCAAGTGGCACCCTATTCCCTATTTAGCGCACTACTTTTGACCTGGGCCCATAGGGCATGTGACTTCTGCTCAGCGAGATTTATTCCATAGACAAACAAGAGGGGCTCGTCTGACCATACAGAGCACAGATAGTGGAGGAGGACACACACAAAGGAGGGATTGAGGAAGTGATGGAGAGATGGCAGATGGATGCAGTGTTGTGGCCCAAACATCTGTCCAGTGTCCATGCTGCACCATGGGAGACAGTAGGCATTCTGTTACCCAAATGACAAGTGACAAATAGTGCTTGGGCACAAAACCATTAGCATTTTGAGTCTGAGTGGAAAGAGAGAGAGAGAGAGGGTGTCATGTGAGAGGACAAAGACTGAGGAAGAGACAGAAGACAGAGGATGAGAACGCAAAACAGAGGGAGGGGATGAGAGGGAGGACAAACACTGCATGGGACTTAGAGGATGGGGAAAAAAGAGTGTGGGAGACGAAAACAGAGGGAAGGCTACATGGGAAATATTAGACTAGTTTGTCCTCTAAGGCATAGTTGAGGGATGGGGACCTGCTTTAGCTGTGACCCGGGTAGAGACTCGGGTCCCGAGCTGGTTCCCGTCAAGCGTCACGTCACCCGGCCAAGACGAACCAAGGCTATCGCTAGCGTAGATAGATGGGATCTGATATGCAACACCAGGTAAACATAGAATACTTCACCTTTTTATATACGTTCCTTATGTTGGCACCTAATTCAGTATTTTGTATTTTTATATATATATTTTTTCTAATTTGGTTTTGCCGAACCCTAATAGCAGGGTTTTGTTCCTTAGGCACCAAACGGAAGAAAACAGACAAATAGGTAGGTCCTATCTGGACTGGTCCAATAAGAAACGCTCATTTTTTTATACAATTTTTTACATTAAACTTAACCCAGTAGTAGTGTTAGACACAGTATAAATGAATTGATATTGTCCGGGCAGCGAGGCGAATGAACTGCTGCATTACAGCTTGTTACATCACGCCTGGTTTGTTTTGCGGTGTAGCGGTATGACCCGTCGTACATCACACTCCACAGGAACTGACATCTGCTTCACTCTGTTTTAACAGCACATGTACACAGTCAACCGCGCGCACAAACACATACATGCATGCATTCATACATACAGTCAATCGCACACATGCACACACACACGCACCCTAACGGCATCCGCCGAAAGCAAACATTGGCTTCATTCGGGGTGACAGCACTTTCCCCAGTCCCACTCGCCCAAGCCAGCCCATAAAACAGGTGGATACCCTCTCATCGTAGCAGTCTGATAGACCATAGATGGATAGAACAGACCGCATTATCCAAGCTGTGATTTGATTATCTGTCCAACTGCCGTTTTGAATGGGATTCAGTTGAGTCAAGAAATGTTATTCTTTTGAAAATGTGGATCAAATGGCTCATTTTAACAGTTATCTTTTTTTAGTGTGACACAGATATGGCAATGACTCTGGTAAATTATACAGCAATGTTGGTTGGGCATCGCTATGAGACTGATCTTCAGCTATGTCTACAGTTTCTGTTCAGAAAAACTTTAACATGCAAATCATTGATGACAAGGGCCAGATTCCTTCGAACCAGGGTTGTCAAACTCATTCCATGAAGGGCCTAGTGTCTGCAGGGTTTTGTTTTTCTTTCATTTAAGACCTAGACTATTATTATTTTTACTAATTAGTGACCTTAATTAATCAATCAAGTATATGGGAGGAGCGAAAACCGGCAGATACTCGTCCCTCTGTGGAAGGATTTTGACGCGTGCGTTAAACCATCAAACTGTGTCAAATGTATAACTTAGATTTTTACAATCAAACAATTGCTGCTACTGAACATAGCTGCAGATTACTGGATTCAATATATATGCAAAGACAACGCAACACTGCCAAGCTAGTGATAAGAAGACGTCCCTGCGGATTCCTGCCTGCCTCTTAAGGCTGACGTCCCATGGCGCTCATTTGATTATTAACTTCGCTTCCACGTACTGTGCTATTTATTCACCATCAAACAGTGGGTTGAAATGAAATTCACAACCTTACTTTTGTTTTATCAACTCCACGATATCAGGAGGAGGAAATGAGCCTTTTATACATTTTCATTCAGATATGAGAGATGGAAATTAAATTGAAATCGTTTTGACTGTTGGAAGGCAATACGATATGGATTACCCAAGGTATCTGAGGACGATTACTCTCCTGGGTGTTGTGAGTTCTTAATCTTGTTTAGCGACGGGGCACAGGACCAGCGTCCGACCATGTGTCATCAGTCTTTCGGTGGGGTCACTGAGGTTGTGTGTCTACCGCGTAACCGTGTGTGTGCTGTTTGTGTGTTACTTTCTTATGACGCAGGACAATTAAGTGCTGGTAGTGGCAGTGTTTAAGTGTTATTCGACATCCACAGACGCAGAGACGCGATAGTCCGGCATCCCGTTGTGACATAGCTACGCGGCTCACGCGGCTCTGAAACCACCATCCATGGGAGACGCACAGCCCGAACGCGCAACTCCGGCACCGCGTACGCATCGTCTATTCATTTGAATGTGTTGACAGTTGTCCGGAATTGCTTGAGCCGCGCTAAGAATTTGGATCGTATGAAAGCCAACAGCCCGATATTCTAGAACACTGCTCTGCCTCCACGTTTTGGACTCTGATAGGCACTTAAAAGTGTAAAAACCAGAGGCCTGTTCAGCAGGGTACAGCATTGTGGAATGTTCCGATTTTTAGAAATGTAATGTGTGTAACAAACCTCTCTTTTCTGACATGTAGAATAAGGAATCACCTCAGCTCCATTCATGGCGTGACATTTCAAGCTGCAAGGTTCCACACCGTTTATGCCCCTGAGGTGTCTTGACTGTTTCTCAGGCTCACTGACGTGGGATCACTGTTGTCTCTGTGGAACTCAGGTTACACTGTAGTGCTGCCCTGGCATTTCGACGCTCCTTTTATACCCGCTGTAAACTGTGTGTGTGACGAAGAAGATTCCATTTGGTGTCACACTGTCTAGGACGTACCCACTATATTTCTACCAGAGACTGGGAAGCTGTGGTTCCCCCTCTTTGGAGGACTGCTTGTAGTAAAACTAACACTTTTTCAGGAACTCTTACATTTAAAACGAACCCTTGAGAACTGACTAAATAGGTGTTGGAAAAGCATTTTGAAGGACCGGCCAGCAACACCACAGGTGCCGGAGCTGGTCCCCTGAGCCGGGGGGGGGTTGAGAAATTCAGAGATATAGCCGATGTAGAATGGCTATGTCCCAGTGTGCCAAGTCACATGCCTACTGTACGTCCTTGACCCTGATGTAATGTCTAAGGAACCATAATCCAACGTTACCACAATGGTTTCTGTGTGAGAAACAGCTCGTTGGGCTCAGTTGCACACAGAACCACCACCAGGAGTTGCTGTTGACTTTCCTGCTTTACAGCAAAATGTGTGAAGAACATTAAGTCTTAGTAAGATAAATCTAGACCTTCTCAATGAAAAACACGACTCTGAGTACTACAACGTTGGGTTGAATCTCTTATCTTTACACCAAACACCCACTTCCCTAAGAACAACCTTGGTTTTTTCCCTTATTGTTTGATGTAGGAACACTTTGTTCTCGCCACGTTTTTCTCCCGTGGCAGGTCCTCTTGAGGCACCTCTCTCTGTCACTTTAGATCTCTATCGGCTATGGGCGAGAGTGGTTTGATATATTTGGAAAGGATGTGAATTATTCAGCGGCGAGGATTGAGTTAGTGGTCCCTTAGCTCGCGCTTTTACTGTAAAGACCATGTCCGTGAAGTCTAACCGTGAAAGACTTGTTTTTCATTCGTGTCTGGATTGCCATATGTAACGTTGAGTTTGTCACAGGAAACAATCTTTTTTTTAACCCCCCCCCCCCCCCACATTAAACTGGTTACATGTCACAGTCGTTTGTCAGTTTCCTTTGCAGCTCAATATGAACCTCTCACTATAATCTGCTGTAGTCTCATGCGTGGGCACTGGTTGGCTGTTTTCAGCATGTACATCATGCATATAAAATGTTGGCTTTTTCTATAGAAATAGATCCTGCCTCTCGCTAAATAGTAGAAAGCAGATTATTCAGTCGACATTCCTATCGGTCCTACAAGATGGCGACATCTATATGAACGCAGCTGCCACTTCATTAAAGCCGTTGGCCGTATGACTCCCTGATAAAATAAAGGTTAAATAAATAAAAAAGTCCAAAATAAACATCAAGGCCACTAGCATCTGGCAACACAGTTTGGTTTGGGTCGGCACGTGTGAGAAGTGTAATGTGGTCTTGTGGAGAGGAATCATCAACTCAGCCATCCACTGTCAGTGACTGTAAAGAAAAGATGGCTTGGAACAACGCCACCACACGCTCGTCACTCTGTGTATCAACCAGTCTGTCAGCCAGCCTGTCTGTCGGCCAGTCTGTCTAGCAGTCAGGCACACAATCGGACTGTGCAGTAACAGCAAAGCCCTGTCTGTTTGGCTGAATCGGTTTAGAGGGAGAGGAAAAAGCAGTCAATTAGCAAAGGGACTACTTTTGACCTCCCCGGGGTGTATTGTAATGGTAAACCTCGCTCTGTTAGGCAGTGAGAGCAGCCGGTGTGAGGTGAAACTAAACCCAGTGTATTTTGGCCATTTTACACATTGTTGTTGCTCTTTTAGTCCTGAGGCTCAGTTAAGGGGATATTTGAATGTTGTCAACTAAAACTGAATAAAGGCTACTGCATTTCTTTCGCAGTATGGCTTGTCTACCTTTGCAGTTAATATTATACAAGTCTATAGAGGCAATGCCAGAAAGAATAGTAACAGAACATTGTCTGTGTATTGTTAGTTGACCTCGCATGTCGTAGTTGCGACTTAGGTTATTTATGAATTGATCCTTTTAGATGTCCTTTAGAGGCGATTGCATGTGACTGTTCCTATACCAAGCTGGTCCTTTGAGTGTACGAGGAGACATTTAAAGCAGAGTTGTGACGGGACACCTCAAAGTTTGAAAACAATTATTTTGGTTTTTGAACTACAGTAGGTGAAGTGGATTTACATCCGGTAATGGAATTACGGTAACGGAATTATATCGTGGGTCCCTGATCTGTACTATATAGAAATGCATGATTCTGGATATTAATATCATTTTCTTCATGGTGATGTATCCTGAATAGGTACACAAAGATAGAAATATGCAATATCCTTATTTTGCATATTTTGGTAATATTCTACACGCTGGCTATTAATGTAATGAGCTCCGCCCCCAAACAAGACCACATTTGGTTGGTCTGGACCAGACCAAATCTGAACCAATCACAGAAGTCTGTTTTCACAAGTTTGCACATTACGGCTCAGTAGAGAACACTATAGTACAGTAGAGTAGATATGTTTAGTAGAGCACAATACAGTACATTATACTGTACTCTAGTGTGCTCTACTGTATTGAATTCCACTGTACTCTACTTTTCTTCACTGTACTGTTCTCTACTGTACTGTGTAGTCCAAACTTGTGAAACATAGACGTCTATGATTGGTTCAGATTTGGTCCGGCCAGGGCGGACTGACCAAATTGTCACGCCCTGACCTTAGAGAGCGTTTTTACGTCTCTATTTGGTTTGCCCGTGTGATTTGGGGTGGGCATTCTAT
Organism: Salvelinus alpinus; assembly: GCF_045679555.1. Taxonomy (NCBI): domain Eukaryota; kingdom Metazoa; phylum Chordata; class Actinopteri; order Salmoniformes; family Salmonidae; genus Salvelinus; species Salvelinus alpinus. The sequence goes on along the minus strand of NC_092094.1, from coordinate 52,235,741 downwards.
GTTCTTTAGTTCTATTATTTGTATTTCTATGTTTTGCCCGGGTAGGGTTCTCAATCAGAGGCAGCTGTCTATCGTTATCTCTGATTGAGAACCATACTTAGGTAGCCCTTTTTCCCTCCTTTCGTTGTGGGAAGTTGACTTTGTTAGAGGCATCATAGCCTATGTTATGCTTCACGGTCGTTTCATTGTTTTGTTGGCGACATTTACCTAAATAAACAGAAATGTACGCTCACCACGCTGCACTTTGGTCTCCTTCAGTCGACGGCCGTGACACAAATATCCACTATTTTTCAACATCCGTGGATGGCCGGTGTCAGTTTGTGACTATATGATTTCCCATTGTAGCCAATACAATTTTGGTAACAGAATTACTGGTTTTACTAAAATAAGCAAAATTTACAGTCGGGGAAAGTTGAAAGGGGAAAGTGCGTTGGAGTGATCACTTTGGCCGGATATGATAACATTATTGCACTGATGCATTGCAAATAGTTGCACCGCCCAGACAGAGATGAGCACCGTGAAAAAGAAGATCCAAAGGAATTGACAACCATTAGAAAAATGGAAATGACTTGCAAACCACTTGAGCAATGAGGCTGTAAGAGATGCGCAGGGTAAGCGGCATTTACTGTTGAAGTGCTACATTTTACATACGAGTTGTGTTATTTTTTTAATTATGTACTGTACATGTATTATTTGCAGATGTCACTGACAATAAACACACACTGAAAGCCACTGAATTGTCTTGCGTTACCACCTTTATTAATAGGCCTACAGCGTTCAGTAGGATGCGTTGCTCGGTTGATTGACAGGTGTACTGTAGAACGATAAACTTTCACCTAGTGTGGATGCTCACCAATGTGGGTTAGAGTCTGGACTTCTTTTAAAATATCTGACTTTTACTGAAATACTGCCATCTGTAAGATGATAATGAGTGTTCTTGACTTTAGGGCTGGCACAATTACCGTATGACCGCGTAACTGATGGTTATGGATGAAGATCGTCATAAAAATGTAACTGTCATAACTGTAAAAAGAAGGGGAAAAAAATATTAAGGGTGTGTTGCACCAACATGGTTTAAAGTATTCTAGGATTAGAGCTAATTTAGGTTTGTAATTAATCAGAGATGTGTTGCACCACTTAATTTTAACTCTGGATCAGTAAATCGATGATTTAACATTTTTAAACTATGATTAGTGACATGTTAGACCAATATAAGAGGTATTTTGTGAGTTGAAACGAAGTAGCTAGCCGATTTGACAAATGAGGCCACAACGTTGCTGTTCCTTGATAAAATAATAACAATGTAACGTTAGAACTACTGCGACTCCATCGTGAAAGGTTCTCCTGGGTTGGTTGATTTGAAATAAAATCCGTTATTTGCCAGGACTAGACAGAAAATGTATTTGTTAGCTATTGTAGCTAGCTAGTTTATAAACCAAGCTAGATATCATAAAATATTATTGTCATTACTTAACGTTATTTAGCCATTTTATTATTTGTCCGCTAGCCACCTGATCATGGCACTATTGTCAGAGCTGATGGAGGAATTTAGTAACGTAACTGTTACTGGATGATCAAAAGACAGACAACACGACTGTCAAAAAGAAGGAAGCCACCTGGGCCCTTTTTATGTGACGGATTTAATGGATCGACACGGATTAAAGAGAAGAGGGACCCAAATGGGATGAAAGCGTGCTGAAAAAAAAATGAAAAAAAGCCAAAGCCAAAAAGGATGCAGCAGAGAAGACACAGGGGCTATTTCAGACCGGAGGGGGAACTCTGTCCAAGGGAGTTTGAGAAACAAACGCCTCACAAGTCCTCAACTGGCAGCTTCATTAAATAGTACCCGCAAAACACCAGTCTCAATGTCAACAGTGAAGAGGTAACTCCGGGATGCTGGCCTTCTAGGCAGAGTTGCAAAGAAAAAGCCATATCTCAGACTGGCCTATATAAATAAAAGATTAAGATGGGCAAAAGAACAGACACTGGACAGAGGAACTCCACCCAAGAAGGCCAGCATCCCGGAGTCGCCTCTTCACTGTTGACATTGAGACTGGTGTTTTGCGTGTCCCATTTTTAATGAAGCTGCCAGTTGAGGACTTGTGAGGAATCTGTTTCTCAAACTAGACACTAATGTACTTTGTCCTCTTAATCAGTTGTGCACCGGGGCCTCCCACTCCTCTTTCTATTCTGCTTAGAGCCAGTTTGCACTGGTCTGTGAAGGGAGTAGTACACAGCGTTGTACGCTATCTTCAGTTTCTTGGCAATTTCTCGCATGGAATAGCCTTCATTTCTCAGAGCAAGAATAGACTGATGAGTTTCAGAAGAAAGCTCTTTCTTTCTGGCCATTTTGAGCCTGTAATCGAACCCACAAATGCTGATGCTCCAGATACTCAACTAGTCTAAAGAAGGCCAGTTTTATTGCTTCTTTAATCAGAACAACAGTTTTCAGCTCTGCTAACAATTGCAAAAGGGTTTTCTAATGATTAATTAGCCTTTTAAAATGATCAACTTGGATTAGCTAGCACAACGTGCCATTGTAACAGGAGTGATGGTTGCTGATAATGGGCCTCTGTACGCCTATTTAGATATTCCATAAGAAATATGCTGTTTCCAGCTACAATAGTTATTTACAACATGAACAATGTCTACACTGTATTTCTGATCAATTTGATGTTATTTTAATGGACAAAAAATGTGCTTTTCTTTCAAAAACAAGGACATTTCTAAGTGACCCCAAACTTTTGAATGGTAGTGTACATGTAGGTAGAGTTATTGAAGTGACTATGCATAGATAATAACAGAGTAGCAGCAGCGTAAAAGGGGGGGCAATGCAAATAGCCTGGGTAGCCATTTGATTAGACGTTCAGGAGTGTTATGGCTTGGGGGTAGAAGCTGTTTAGAAACATCTTGGACCTAGACTTGGCACTCCGGTACCGCTTGCCGTGCGGTATCAGAGAGAATAGTCTATGACTAAGGTGGCGTGTCAATTTTTAGGGCCTTCCTCTGACACCGCCTTTTCCTCTGTAGTGCCTTGTGGTCGTAGGCTGAGCAGTTTCCATACCAGGCAGTGATGCAACCCGTCAGGGTGCTCTCGATGGTGCAGCTGTAGAACCTTTTTGAGCATATGAGGACCCATGCCAAATCTTTTCAGTCTCCTGAGGAGGAATAGGTTTTGTCGTGCCCTCTTCACGACTGTCTTACTGTGCTTGGACCATGTTAGTTTGTTGGTGTTGTGGATGCCAAGGAACTTGAAGCTCTCAACCTGAGAATGGGGGCGTGCTCGGTCCTCCTTTTCCTGTAGTCCACAATCTTCTCCTTTGTCTTGATCACATTGAGGGAGAGGTTGTTGTCCTTGCACCACTAATCGCTGTTCTGATGTCCGGAAGCTATTTTCGGTCATAAGAGACGGTAGCAGCAACATTATGTACAAAATAAGATACAAACAATGCGAAAAAACAAACAAAATAGCATGGTTGGTTAAGAGTCCATAAAATGGCAGCCATACCCTCCGGCGCCATCTCACCATTGCATAGGGCTAACGTTTGCCAGGTTATCTGATGGGACAAGCTATAATGTAGCGTTCTATCATGTGCAAGTTAATCTACTATTTTAATTGGCTGATACTCTTTTTGAGACGGAGAAACTATTTACATTTTCTTTTAAACTGTTTCTAATATTCGCAAGTATGGCCCCAGGGAGGCTCTGACAAGAAGATCAGGATGTAGAAAATTTGCCATTTTCTCTATGGAGCCACAGAAATAATAAGTGAAAGTTGAGTCCAAATCTCCAAATTCTCATGCTATTGTTGCAGAGTCAATGCTCTTGGATTTGGGATTTTAAGCCATATTACAACAGCAACTCAACAGGCTGATTGTAGCACAGCATACAGGCTGATTGTAGCACAGCATACAGTCTGACACCTCTCTCGCTTTCTCACGCATATCATAACCAAGTAGGTGCTCTTTGTTCTGTTCAACAAATATCTCTAATTTGTCAAATTGTCCTAATAGACGTATCAGAATCTCATCTAATGTTAGGTTCAGAGACCTCATTTGCCCATCACTAGGTTTAACCTCCTTGTCACGCCCTGCCGTAGAGAGCTTTTTATGTCTCTATTTTGGTTTGGTCAGGGTGTGAATTGGGTGGGCATTCTATGTGCATTTTCTATGTTTTGTATTTCTTTGCGTTTGGCCGGGTGTGGTTCTCAATCAGAGGCAGCTGTCTATCGATGTCTCTGATTGAGAATCATACTTAAGCAGCTTTTTCCCACCTGTGTTTTGTGGGTAGTTGTTTTCTGTTTTGTGTCTGCACCAGACAGAACTGTTTCGTGTTGTTCCATTTTGTTATTTTGTCTCAGTGTTCAGTTTAAATAAATAATCATGAACACTTACCACGCTGCGCTTTGGTCCGATCCTTCTTCATCCGACGACCGTTACACTCCTGTCTTGACTGGATGAGGAAATGATTATATTATTACAATTGAACCTTTGATCAAAACATCCATCCTTTTGGGACTTTTACTAAGCGTATTCAGAAACATGTTTCTGTATCGTTCAGCAGTCAAACGTTTTGTTTCAGTATTCAAGTGAATTTAGCCAACTTAGTCATTCTTTGAGAGACATGAAACAAGTATTTCCTAAAATGTAGAACATGTCAAAGATTGTCATATGTGGCATTTGTGTCATAAATGTAGATGGTGAATTTAATGGACACTTTCACATGAAATGACCCTGCCCTGAATTTACTTATGTCACCATTACTTGGTGACTTTTTCTGGTAGCTATTATGTAAGGGATAAACACAGACGTTCTGTACATTACCTTGGAGCTGAGTCCCTTTACGGAGTTCATTTTTCCCAAGGTAATATACAGAATGGAGCCATTTATCCCGCTTTTACCACAGTTGCCAAAGAAAGCAATACTAATTATTTTTTCATTTTTCTAAGCAAATTCATACTTTCATCTTTTTGTTGCTAGTGACGCAACCAAGTTGTTCGTTCTATATGTTCCATTAACATGCTCGCTGGCAACGTTCTTATCCCTTGCTTGCTAGCTAGCCAACTAGCAATGGCTAACACAGTCAACACCTCTACAGCCAAAATAACAGTACAGTAGCTGCATTTGCGTTTGTTTAAGCTGTTTTCTATTGACATTCATTTGGATACATCCAAATGAATGATGATGGCCGATATTGCCTGGCATAGCTAGAACATTTTTCCTTCTCGTCAGGACACTTGACACTGTTCATTACGAGGAGATTTCGTTTATGGGCTCCCGAGTGGCGCAGAGGTCTAAGACTGCATCTCAGTGCTAGAGGCGTCACTACAGACACCCTGGTTCGAATTCAGGCTGTATCACAGCCGGCCGTGATTGGGAGTCCCATAGGGCGGCGCACAATTGGCCCAGGGTCGTCCGGGTTTAGCCGGTGCAGGCCATCATTGTAAATAAGAATTTGTTCTTAACTGACTTGCCTAGTTAAATAAAGGTTAAATTCACGAAGCTAGCTAAATAATTTGTTGCTAGCAAACCTGCCAATATGACAACTGAATTCAAAAATATCAGTTGCTGACAAAAGCTGGTCGAACTACACTGAACAAAAATATAAACGCAACATGCAACAATTAAAAATATTTTACTGAGTTACAGTTCATAGAAGGAAATCTGCCAACTGAAATAAATTCATTAGGCCCTATGGATTTATGGATTTCACATGACTGGGAATACAGATATACAGTACCAGTCAAAAGTTTGGACTACGTTTTTCTTTATTTTTACTATTTTCTACATTGTAGAATAATAGTGACGACATTAAAACTATGAAATAACACAGATGGAATCATGTAGTCACCAAAAAAACAAATTCAAATATATTTTATATTTGACATTCTTCAAAGTAGCCACCCTTTGCCTTTGCTGACACATGCACATTTGTGGCCTGCTGGAGGTCATTTTGCAGGGCTCTGGCAGTGCTCCTCCTGCTCAAAGGCGGAGGTAGCGGTCCTGCTGCTGGGTTGTTGCCCTCCTACGGCCTCCTCCACGTCTCCTGATGTACTGGCCTGTCTCCTGGTAGCGCTTCCATGCTCTGGACACTACGCTGACAGACACAGCAAACCTTCTTGCCACAGCTCGCATTGATGTGCCATCCTGGATGAGCTGCACTACCTGAGCCACTTGTGTGGGTTGTAGACTCCGTCTCATGCTACCACTAGAGTGAGAGCACCGCCAGCATTCAAAAGTGACCAAAACATCAGCCAGGAAGCATAGGAACTGAGAAGTGGTCTGTGGTCACCACCTGCAGAATCACTCCTTTATTGGGGGTGTCTTGCTAATTGCCTATAATTTCCACCTTTTGTCTATTCCATTTGCACAACAGCATGTGAAATTTATTGTCAATCAGTGTTGCTTCCTAAGTGGACAGTTTGATTTCACAGAAGTGTGATTGACTTGGAGTTACATTGTGTTGTTTTAAGTGTTCCCTTTATTTTTTTGAGCAGTGTATAATAAGTAACTAATAACAGTTAAGGTGGGCCTTTGCGCCACACACACACACACACACACACACACACACACACACACACACACACACACACACACACACACACACACACACACACACACACAGGGGGCTGGACTGAATCATAATGTCAGTGGGTGTGATGGGCCAGTGTGATGACGCCTCTGAGCTTATCAGTGTCCAACAGCAGCCTTTCTCCCCTCGCCTTCTCCCCTTGTCCGCTGTCAAGGTTACATCCAGCAAGGTATTTCAGGAATGCCACCCCCCAGCAGACCCTGGTTGCGTCCCAATTGGCACTCTATTCCCTATACAGTTTACTACTTTTGACCAGGCCCATAGGGCTGTCAAAAGTATTTGCTTTATAGGGAATAGGAGGCCATTTGTGACAGCCCCGCTCTCTCTCTCTCTCTCTCTCTCTCTCTCTCTCTCTCTCTCGGTCGCCATCTTACTCTCGCTCTAACTCGATCCTTCCCCGCTCTCACTCTTACTTCATCCCTCCCTCCTTCCCAATCTCTGTTTCTTTGAACAGGGGTGTGTGTGTGCACAGACATACCCCCCCCCCACCACCACCACCACCAAAAAAGGTCTACTGAACCAGATACTTCTTCAGACTAAACACACACACACACGCGTCTTCTCTCACTGCAGCGGTGAGGTAGGCCCAGCACCTATCCATCTCAGTGACAGATATGTTCCTTGCAACTGGACTACAGCAGGATGACATAATTGTAGTGAGAAATGCTCCAAAATGTTTCCAAGGTGAAGTTTGCCCAATCCTAACCTTAACCACGGTGGGGCAAATGTCAAACAAAGATCAGCGTCTAGACTAGAGGCAACTTCACCCTACACCACAACATAGATTCCGCAAAAAAAACACTTCTGTGGAATCACTGAGACCAAACCCAAAGCTACATTCATAAGCTGTCCTCATACATACTCAGAATATGTCAACATTGCATTGATACTACAATGTGGGGATTCTCAGTGCTCTTGCTATGGGAGAGTTTGAAATGACCCTCTGTTGGGCCAAGGACCAATCGTTTCCAATAGTGTCCTTCCATTGTCTGTAGTGGAGAACTGATGGGCCTATTGGCTTTGGTTCAGTCATCGAATGATGAAGCGGAGATAAAACACAGTCAATCAGTCCTCTGCACCTAATCAGTTCTCAACAGTCCTCAGAAATCGGCCACACACCAAAGCAACAGTGTTCAATTCATTCAGAAGTCACGCGGTGCTACTATAAACAATTGTTAAAAAAGCAGTTACCAAATTTATTGGTCACATACACATGGTTAGCAGATGTTATTGCGAGTGTAGCGAAATGCTTGTAATAAAGACGTCGGTGTCCGTGACGTGGCTGGTTTTTCCTTTGTAATCCGTGATTACCTGTAGACCCTGCCACATACATCTCGTGTCTGAGCCGTTGAATTGTGATTCCACTTTGTCCCGATATCGACATTTCGCTTGTTTGATTGCCTTGCCGAGAGAATAACCACTGTTTGTATTCGGCCATATTCCCAGTCATTTTTCTATGGTTAAATGCGGTGGTTTGCGCTTTCAGTTTTGCGCAAATGACGCCATCTATCCATGGTTTCTGGTTAGGGTATGTTTTAGTAGTCACAGTGGGTACAACCTCTCCAATGCACTTCCTTATAAACTCACTCACCGAATCAGCGTATAAATCGATATTATTCTTTGAGGCTGCCCGGAACATTTCCCAGTCCGCGTGATCAAAACAATCTTGAAGCGTGGATTTCGATTGGTCAGACCAGCGTTGAATATTTCTCGTCATGTATACATCCTGTTTGAGTTTCTGCCTATAGGACAGGAGGAGCAAAATGGAGTCGTGGTCAGATTTGCTGAAGGGAGGGCAGGGGAGAGCCATGTATGCATCGCGGAAGTTAGAGTAGCAGTGATCCAGTGTATTGCCCGCACGAGTGCTACAATCAATATGCTGATAGAATTTAGGTAGCCTTGTTCTCAAATTTGCTTTGTTAAAATCCCCAGCTACAATAAATGCAGCCTCAGAAGATATCTATGGTTTCCAGTTTGCATAGAGTCCAGTGAAGTTCTTAGAGGGCTGTCGTGGTATCGGCTTGAGGGAGGATCTACACGGCTGTGACAATAACCGACGAGAAGTCTCTTGGGAGAAAATATGGTTGGCATTTGATTATGAGTAATTCTAGTTCAGGTGAACAAAAGGACTTCAGTTCCTGTATGTTGTTACGATAACACAATGAGTCGTTAATTATGAAGCATACACCCCCGGCCCTTCTTCTTCCCAGAGAGATGTTTATTTCTGTCAGCGCAACGCATAAAGAATCCTGGTGGCTGTACCGACTCCAACAACATATCCCGAGAGAGCCATGTTTCCGTGAAACAGAGTATGTTTCAATTCCTGATGTCTCTCTGGAAAGCAACCCTTGCCCGTTATTTCGTCTACCTTGTTATCTAGAGACTGGACATTGGCGAGTAATATACTCGGAAGCGGTGGGTGGTGTGCACGCCTCCGAAGTCTGACCAGGAGGCCGCTCCGTCTACCTCCTTCTGCGGCGATGTTGTTTTGGGTCGGCCTCTGGGATCAGATCAAATGCCCTGGGTGGTGATGTGAACAATAGATCGGCTTCGGGAAAGTCGTGTTCCTGGTCGTAATGTTGGTAAGTTGACGTCGCACTGATATCCAATAGTTCTTCCCAGCAGTATGTAATAACACGTAAGATTTTCTGGGCTAACAATGTAAGAATAATACATAACAAACAATAGTTTCCCAAGGACTAGAAGCGAGGTAACCCTCTCTGTCGGCGCCATCTTATACAAGACTGGCTGACGCTACCTAGCTAACCTAGCTTGTTAGCAAGATATGTCAAGTTAGAATGCGGTCCTTGGCTAACCTGTTATTGCTATTGAGCTAACTAGTTAGCTGTGCAAATTATATGTATTTTAGGACTGGATTGCTAGCTATTCTACCCAGGACCAGGTGTAGAGTTAAATCCACTGTGTCAGGGAATTGCAAGGAGGTAAAAAATTCCTTGTGATTCTGAATTTAAGCAATCTGAGGAGCGGCGTTGGAAAAGAAAGTAAAGCATATCTGCTTCCTGGATACCATCTTCGTAATACGTCTAAGAGAAGATTAATGCTCTCTCTAGCCTTCCAGGCTTTCATTAGATGCATCCCAAATGGCACCCTATTCCATATGCACTACTACTTACCAGAGCCCAATTGGTAATGGTCAAAAATTGTGCACTATGAAGGGAATAGGGTGTCATTTGGGACTCAGCCATGGAAACCAAGACAAGTGAAACATTTGCTTATCACCACCATTTGAATCCCCTCTCAATACAATAGTCTGATGGTTATCATTTGAACTAAATTAATGCCTTTCGTCAGGGAGAGTTTCTCATACTGTTGGATGAAGGACAGAAATGAATCTAATCCAAATGGATTGCTCGTCTCTTATATAATCGTTTTCTAATTCCGTTAAAATTTGACTGCATCCCAAATGGCACCCTGTCCGCTATATAGAACAATACTTTTGACCAGGGCCCATAGGCTCTGGTTAAAAGTAGTGCACTATATAGGTAACAGGGTGCCATTTGGGTTGGACCCGGTCTCTTGAAAAACATACTGTACTCATATTGTATTGTCATATAAACATTCTTAATTGACGCAGGTAAATTCTGTTACATTGTCTTCTCCACTCTTTTAGGGAGCCTGGGTTTTATTTTATTTTAGTCCAAAAATTGGATTCCCACAGACAAAGTAATGGCCTGACTGTTGGACTCAAATGTATATGGGCCCCGAGTTCTGAATAAGGAACTTTTAAAAGTAATGGCTGCCAGTTTCCAGGTCCTTTTTATGATTGAAGAATAAAATAAACAATCTTTGCTAAACTTGTTGAATATACGTTTCTGATTGGCTAGAAGGGCATTCTAGAATGAATATTAGAACTAGATAACGGGACAGTTGGAAAAGATATCGGAACACCTTGAAATCATGACGCTATATGCTCCTACACATGCAGACCGTCCTTGCTACAAAGTTACAGAAAGCTAAACCAACAATCACACAAACCGAAATTAGATACATTGTAAATGCAGGTGCAACGAGGAAAAACTTCCAGCATTGATTTGTCTTTCAGATACGTTTTTTTGAGCATCTGATGACCGAACGTGGTGAGTGATGAGCATGAAATTCTTCAGTCCCTCTGTTGCAGTAATGACGCAAGTGGCGCTATGCTGTCAAATCCACGTTTCTACTCTGAGCAAAAATATAAACACAACATGTAAAGTGTCCCATGTTTCATGAGCGAAATAAAAGATCCCTGAAATGTTCCATATGCACAAAAAGCTTATTTCTCTCAGATTTTGTGCACACATTTGTTCACATCCCTGTTAGTTTGCATTTCTCCTTTGCCAAGATAATCCGTCCACCTGACAGGTGATTAAGAAGCTGATTAAACAGCATGCTATTTACCCAGGCGCACCTTGTGCTCGGGACTATAAAAAGCCACTTAAAAATGTGCAGTTTTGTCATACAACAAAATCCCACAGATGTTTCAAGTTGAGGGAGTGTGCGATTGGGATGCTGACTGCAAGAATGTCCACTAGAGCTCTTGCCCGAGAATTGAATGTTCGCTTCTCTAGCATAAGCCGCCTCCAATGTTTTAGAGAATTTGGCAGTACGTCCAACCGTCCTCACAACCACAGACCACGTGTAACCACGCCAGCCCAGGACCTCCACATCCGGGGTCTTCACCTGCTGGATCGTCTGAGACCAGCCACCCGGACAGCTGATGAATCTTGGGGTTTGCACAACTGAAGAATTTCTGCACATACTGTCAGAAACCGACTCCGGGAAGCTCATCTGTGTGCTCGTCGTCTTCACCAGGGTCTTGACCTGACTGCAATTTGGCGTCGTAACCGACTTCAATGGCCACTGCCACGCTAGAGAAGTGTGCTCTTTGGGGATGAATCCCAGTTTCAATTGTACCGGGCAGATGGCAGACAGTGTGTATGGCTTTGTGTGGATGAGCGGTTTGCTGACGTCAACGTTGTGAAGAGAGCGCCCTGTGGTGGTAGGGTTATGGTATGGGCAGGCATAAGCAACAGACAGCGAACACAATTGCATTTTATAGATGGCAATTTGAATACACAGAGATACCCGTGACAAGATCCTGAGGCCCATTGTAGTGCCATTCTTCCACCGCCATCACCTCATGTTTCGGCATGAAAATATACAGCCCCATGTCACAAGGATCTGTACACAATTCCTGGATGCTGAAAATGTCCCAGTTCTTCCATGGCCTGCATACTCACCACACATGTCACCACCCGTTGAGCATCTTAGGGATGCTCTGGATCGACATGTACAACAGCGTGTTTCAGTTCCCGCCAATATCCAGCAACTTCGCAGCCATTTGAAAAGGAGTGGGACAACATTCGACAGGCCACAATCAACCGCCTGATCAACTCTATGTGAAGGGGATGTGTCGGGCTGCATGAGACAAATGGTGGTCACACCAGATACTGACTGATTTTCTGATCCGTGCCCCTACCCTTTTAAAAATAAAGTTATCTGACCAACAGATGTACAGTACCAGTCAAACGCTTGGACACACCTACTCATTCAAGGTTTTTCTTTATTTTTACTATTTTCTACCGTGTAGAATAATAGTGAAGACACCAAAACTATGAAATAACACATGGAATCATGTAGTAACCCAAAGTGTTAAACAAATCTAAATATTTTAGATTCTTCAAAGTAGCTACCGTTTGCCTTGATGACTGCTTTGCACACTCTTGGCATTCTCTCAACCAGCTTCACCTGGAAGGATTTTCCAACAGTCTTGAAGGAGTTCCCACATATGCTGAGCACTTGTTTGCTACTTTTGCTTCACTCTGCGGTCCAACTCATCCCAAACCATCTCCATTGGGTTGAGGTCAGGTGATTGATGGAGTGCTGCATCAGATGATCTGGCCTCCACAGTCTCCTATTTGGTCAAATAGCCCTTACACAGCCTGGAAGTGTGTGTTGGGTCATTGTCCTGTTGAAAAACGAATTATATTCCCACTAAGCCCAAACCAGATGGGATGGCGTATCGCTGCGGAATGCTGTGGTAGCCATGCTGGTTAAGTGTGCCTTGCATTCTAAATAAATCCCTGACAGTGTCACCAGCAAAGCATCCCCACACCACCACACATGTGGAGATTAGCCGTTCACCTACTCTGTGTCTCACAAAGACACGGCGGTTGGAACCAAAAATCTCAAATTTGGACTCATCAGACCAAAGTACATATTTTCACCAGTCTAATGTTCATTGCTCATGTTTCTTGGCCAAAGCAAGTCTCTTCTTGTTATTGGTGTCCTTTAGTAGTGGTTTCTCTTCAGCAATTCGACAATGAAGGCCTGATTCACGCAGTCTCTTCTGAACAGTTGATGTTGAGATGTGTCTGTTACTTGAACTCAGTGACACATTTTTTGGGGCTGCAATTTCTGAGGCTGATAACTCTAATGAACTTGTCCTTTGCAGCAGAGGTAACTCTGGGTCTTTCTTTCCTGTGGCGGTTCTCATGAGAGCCAGTTTTATCACAGCGCTTGATGGTTTTTGCGACTGCACTTGAAGAAATGTCCTGCATTGACTGACCTTCATGTCTTAAAGTAATGATGGACTGTCATTTCTCTTTGCTTATGTGAGCTGTTCTTAACATAATATGGACTTGGTCTTTTACCAAATAGGGATAATTTCTGTATACCACCCCTACCTTGTCACAACACAATTGATTGGCTCAAATGCATTAATTTGTGGAATTTCTTAACTTTTAACAAGGCACACCTGTTAATTGAAATGCATTCCAGGTGACTACCTCATGAAGCTGGTTGAGAGAATGCCAAGCGTGTGCAAAGCTGTCATCAAGGCAAAGGGTGGCTACTTTGAAGAATCTCATATATATATATATATTTTTCGATTACTACGTAATTCCATGTGTGTTATTTCATAGTTTATGTTTTCACTATTATTCTACAATGTAGAAAATATTAAAAATACAGAAAAACCCTTGAATGAGTAGGTGTGTCCAAACTTTTGACTGGTACTATTTGGTATAGTTTTATCTAAAAAGGATAACTTAAAAAAAAAAATGTTTCACCTTCCTCCTCTGAGTAGCTTCCACTGGTGGACATTTTCTGTTTGTGTGTGTGTGTGTGTTTCCGATTTCGCTGACGACCCTCCCACTCTGTCTGCCGTATTCTTTCTCTCAGCTCTTGTTTTCCATAATAGGATATAGGTGGGTGGAGCTGGGAGGGTCGTCAGCGAAATCGGAAACACCTGAGTTTCGGTTGTGTCCCAGGGATAAATACACCTTTCCCTCATACATCGAGGAGACTCTCCACACAGACACACTGTTGTTGTTTTTTTGGGGCATTTTGGGACTTTGTGTTAATTTATTTTGGCACCTCTCAACACCCCTCATTATCACCATCTATGCACGCATCCACTTACTTTCACTACTGACTACACACACCATTGTTACTTTACTTTTCGTTCGTAATAGTGAGAGAGAAACTGCATGTGCCAGTATGTTTTTTCCCCTTCTATTTATGTGTGTGGGCAGAGCAAGATCACAGGTAAAGACTGTCCACCTGCTTCTAGACAAGGGGAGAGAGAGACAAAAAGAGAGGGAGGGAGGTAAAGAGGGAGTGGGTAGGCAGTGTTTCCTCTCCCTGATGAAATTGGGCTGGAATTGAGTTTCATAAAAGCAAACAGCAGGAGACAGAACCTCCCTCCCTCCCATTCTCACCCTAGTCTCGACGGCACAGGAGCATGACGTAACCACACTATTACACCAGTCTCCTTCGGAGAGTGCTGCTCTCTGCCCTACACAAATAACCTGTATCTATCAATCGGTCTGTCTGCCATATTGTGTCAGACTTACTCTGTCATGTATGATACATAACAGGTGGGTGTTTGAATTGCCTGAGGCCGCTGATTCAATATGCTCTCTGAGTAACACTTAGACAAACAAGACTGTTGGATCGTTCAAGGAACTATGTACAGGTTAGAGGTCGACCGATTATGATTTTTCAACGCCGATACTGATTATTGGAGGACCAAAAAAGCCGATACCGATTTAATCGGCCGATTTAAAAAAAAATAAAAAAATAAATAAAAAAAATAATAATAATAATATACAGTGGGGAGAACAAGTATTTGATACACTGCCGATTTTGCAGGTTTTCCTACTTACAAAGCATGTAGAGGTCTGTAATTTTTATCATAGGTACACTTCAACTATGAGAGACGGAATCTAAAACAAAAATCCAGAAAATCACATTGTATGATTTTTAAGTAATTAATTTGCATTTTATTGCATGACATAAGTATTTGATACATCAGAAAAGCAGTACTTAATATTTGGTACAGAAACCTTTGTTTGCAATTACAGAGATCATACGTTTCCTGTAGTTCTTGACTAGGTTTGCACACACTGCAGCAGGGATTTTGGCCCACTCCTCCCTACAGATCTTCTCCAGATCCTTCAGGTTTCGGGGCTGTCGCTGGGCAATACGGACTTTCAGCTCCCTCCAAAGATTTTCTATTGGGTTCAAGTCTGGAGACTGGCTAGGCCACTCCAGGACCTTGAGATGCTTCTTACGGAGCCACTCCTTAGTTGCCATGGCTGTGTGCTTCGTGTCGTTGTCATGCTGGAAGACCCAGCCACGACCCATCTTCAATGCTCTTACTGAGGGAAGGAGGTTGTTGGCCAAGATCTCGCGATACATGGCCCCATCCATCCTCCCCTCAATACGGTGCAGTCGTCCTGTCCCCTTTGCAGAAAAGCATCCCCAAAGAATGATGTTTCCACCTCCATGCTTCACGGTTGGGATGGTGTTCTTGGGGTTGTACTCATACTTCTTCTTCCTCCAAACACGGCGAGTGGAGTTAGACCAAAAAGCTCTATTTTTGTCTCATCAGACCACATGACCTTCTCCCATTCCTCCTCTGGATCATCCAGATGGTCATTGGCAAACTTCAGACAGGCCTGGACATGCACTGGCTTAAGCAGGGGGACCTTGCGTGCGCTGCAGGATTTTAATCCATGACGGCGTAGTGTGTTACTAATGGTTTTCTTTGAGACTGTGGTCCCAGCTCTCTGCAGGTCATTGACCAGGTCCTGCCGTGTAGTTCTGGGCTGATCCCTCACCTTCCTCATGATCATTGATGCCCCACGAGGTGAAATCTTGCATGGAGCCCCAGACCGAGGGTGATTGACCGTCATCTTGAACTTCTTCCATTTTCTAATAATTGCGCCAACAGTTGTTTCCTTCTCACCAAGCTGCTTGCCTATTGTCCTGTAGCCCATCCCAGCCTTGTGCAGGTCTACAATTTTATCCCTGATGTCCTTACACAGCTCTCTGGTCTTGGCCATTGTGGAGAGGTTGGAATCTGTTTGATTGTGTGTGGACAGGTGTCTTTTATACAGGTAACGAGTTCAAACAGGTGCAGTTAATACAGGTAATGAGTGGAGAACAGGAGGGCTTCTTAAAGAAAAACTAACAGGTCTGTGAGAGCCGGAATTCTTACTGGTTGGTAGGTGATCAAATACTTATGTCATGCAATAAAATGCAAATTAATTATTTAAAAATCATACAATGTGATTTTCTGGATTTTTGTTTTAGATTCCGTCTCTCACAGTTGAAGTGTACCTATGATAAAAATTACAGACCTCTACATGCTTTGTAAGTAGGAAAACCTGCAAAATCGGCAGTGTATCAAATACTTGTTCTCCCCACTGTATATATATATATTATTTTTTCAAATGACAATTACAACAATACTGAATGAACACTTTTCTTTTACCTTAATACACTGCTCAAAAAAATAAAGGGAACACTTAAACAACACAATGTAACTCCAAGTCAATCACACTTCTATGAAATCAAACTGTCCACTTAGGAAGCAACACTGATTGACAATAAATTTCACATGCTGTTGTGCAAATGGAATAGACAAAAGGTGGAAATTATAGGCAATTAGCAAGACACCCCCAAAAAAGGAGTGATTCTGCAGGTGGTGACCACAGACCACTTCTCAGTTCCTATGCTTCCTGGCTGATGTTTTGGTCACTTTTGAATGCTGGCGGTGCTCTCACTCTAGTGGTAGCATGAGACGGAGTCTACAATCCACACAAGTGGCTCAGGTAGTGCAGTTCATCCAGGATGGCACATCAATGCGAGCTGTGGCAAAAAGGTTTGCTGTGTCTGTCAGCGTAGTGTCCAGAGCATGGAGGCGCTACCAGGAGACAGGCCAGTACATCAGGAGACGTGGAGGAGGCCGTAGGAGGGCAACAACCCAGCAGCAGGACCGCTACCTCCGCCTTTGTGCAAGGAGGTGCACTGCCAGAGCCCTGCAAAATGACCTCCAGCAGGCCACAAATGTGCATGTGTCAGCATATGGTCTCACAAGGGGTCTGAGGATCTCATCTCGGTACCTAATGGCAGTCAGGCTACCTCTGGCGAGCACACGGAGGGCTGTGCGGCCCCACAAAGAAATGCCACCCCACACCATGACTGACCCACCGCCAAACCGGTCATGCTGGAGGATGTTGCAGGCAGCAGAACGTTCTTCACGGCGTCTCCAGACTCTGTCACGTCTGTCACATGTGCTCATGTGCTCAGTGTGAACCTGCTTTCATCTGTGAAGAGCACAGGGCGCCAGTGGCGAATTTGCCAATCTTGGTGTTCTCTGGCAAATGCCAAACGTCCTGCACGGTGCTGGGCTGTAAGCACAACCCCCACCTGTGGACGTCGGGCCCTCATACCACCCTCATGGAGTCTGTTTCTGACCGTTTGAGCAGACACATGCACATTTGTGGCCTGCTGGAGGTCATTTTGCAGGGCTCTGGCAGTGCTCCTCCTGCTCAAAGGCGGAGGTAGCGGTCCTGCTGCTGGGTTGTTGCCCTCCTACGGCCTCCTCCACGTCTCCTGATGTACTGGCCTGTCTCCTGGTAGCGCTTCCATGCTCTGGACACTACGCTGACAGACACAGCAAACCTTCTTGCCACAGCTCGCATTGATGTGCCATCCTGGATGAGCTGCACTACCTGAGCCACTTGTGTGGGTTGTAGACTCCGTCTCATGCTACCACTAGAGTGAGAGCACCGCCAGCATTCAAAAGTGACCAAAACATCAGCCAGGAAGCATAGGAACTGAGAAGTGGTCTGTGGTCACCACCTGCAGAATCACTCCTTTATTGGGGGTGTCTTGCTAATTGCCTATAATTTCCACCTTTTGTCTATTCCATTTGCACAACAGCATGTGAAATTTATTGTCAATCAGTGTTGCTTCCTAAGTGGACAGTTTGATTTCACAGAAGTGTGATTGACTTGGAGTTACATTGTGTTGTTTAAGTGTTCCCTTTATTTTTTTGAGCAGTGTATAATACATCAATAAAATCAATTTGGCCTCAAATAAATAATGAAACATGTTCAATTTGGTTTAAATAATGCAAAAACAAAGTGTTGGAGAAGAAAGTAAAAGTGCAATATGTGCCATGTAAAAAAAGCTAACGTTTAATTTTAAGTTCCTTGCCCAGAACATGAGAACATATGAAAGCTGGTGGTTCCTTTTAACATGAGTCTTCAATATTCCTAGGTAAGAAGTTTTAGGTTGTAGTTATTATAGGAATTATAGGACTATTTCTCTCTCTACCATTTGTATTTCATATACCTTTGACTATT
Organism: Salvelinus alpinus; assembly: GCF_045679555.1. Lineage (NCBI taxonomy): Eukaryota > Metazoa > Chordata > Actinopteri > Salmoniformes > Salmonidae > Salvelinus > Salvelinus alpinus. Next base: position 52,217,490 of record NC_092094.1, on the reverse strand, counting down.
GGATGTTCTTATAGGCACTTTAGTGTTGCCAGTGTAACAGTATAGCTTCCGTCCCTCTCCTCGCTCCTAACTGGGCTCGAACCAGGAACACATCGACAACAGCCACCCTCGAAGCAGCGTTACCCATGCAGAGCAAGGGCAACAACTACTCCAAGTCTCAGAGCGAGTGACGTTTGAAACGCTATTAGCGCGCACCCCGCTAACTAGCTAGCCATTTCACATCGGTTACACCAGCCTAATCTCGGGAGTTGATAGGCTTGAAGTCGTAAACAGCTCAATGCTTGAAGCATTGCGAAGAGCTGCTGGCAAATGCACAAAATTGCTGTTTGAATGAATGCTTACGAGCCTGCTGCTTCCTACCATCGCTCAGTCAGACTGCTCTATCAAATCATAGACTTAATTATAACATAATAACACACAGAAATACGAGCCTTTGGTCATTGATATGGTCGAATCCGGAAACTATCATTTCGAAAGCAAAACGTTTATTCTTTCAGTGAAATACGGAACTGTTCCATATTTTATCTAACGGGTGGCATCCCTAAGTCTAAATATTGCTGTTACATTGTACAACCTTCAATGTTATGTCATTAATTATGTACAATTCTGGCAAAATAATGACGGTCTTTGTCCATTTATTCCTAACTTCACACAGTTCGCAACGAGCCAGGCGGCCCAAACTGCTGCATATACCCTGACTGCTTGCATGGAACGCAAGAGAAGTGACACAATTTCCCTAGTTGTAAGAAATTCATGTTAGCAGGCAATATTAACTAAATATGCAGGTTTAAAAATATATACTTGTGTATTGATTTTAAAGAAAGGCATTGATGTTTATGGTTAGGTTTGGTGCAACGACAGTGCTAAATCATCACACATTTGGCGAAGTAGGCTGTGATTCGATGAGAAATTAACAGGCACCGCATCGATTATATGCAACGCAGGACACGCTAGATAAACTAGTAATATCAACCATGTGTAGTTCACTAGTGATTATGTTAAGATTGATTGTTTTTTTATAAGATAAGTTTAATGCTAGCTAGCAACTTGCCTTGGCTTCTTGCTGCCCTCGCGTAACAGGTAGTCAGCCTGCCATGCATGCTCCTCGTGGAGTGCAATGTAAGGCAGGTGGTTAGAGCGTTGGACTAGTAACCGGAATGTTGCAAAAATGAATCGCCAAGCTGACAAGGTAAAAATCTTTCGTTCTGCCCCTGAACAAGGCAGTTAACCCACCGTTCCTAAGCCTTCATTGAAAATAAGAATGTGTTCTTAACTGACTTGCGTAGTTAAATAAAGGTGTAAATTATTTATTTTTAAATCCGGCCAAATCGGTGTCCAAAAATACAGATTTCCGATTGTTATGAAAACTTGAAATCGGCCCTAATTAATCGGCCATTCCGATTTAATCGGTCGACCTCTAGTACAGGTAACTGCTAAAAGCATGGAAACACTTGCGTAAATGAGGGATACAAAGTACATTGAAAGCAGGTGCTTCCACACAGGTGTGGTTCCTGAGTTAATTAAGCAATTAACATCCCATCATGCTTAAGGAAAGAATGCTGGGCAGGCCATTATTTTGCCTACCATGGCTATGCCCCCATAGGATGACAATGCCCCATCCACAGGGCACGAGTGGTCACTAAATGGTTTGGTGAGCATGAAAAGGATGTACAGTAAACCATATGCCATGGCCGTCTTAGTCACCAGATCTCAACCCAATTGAACACTTATGGGAGATTCTGGAGCGGCGCCCGAGACAGCGTTTTCCACCACCATCAACAAAACACAAAATGATGGAATTTCTTGTGGAATAATGGTGTCTCATCCCTCAAATAGAGTTCCATTCACTTGTAGAATCTATGCCAAGGTCCATTGAAGCTGTCCTGGCTCGTATACCCTATTAAGACACTTTATGTTGGTGTTTCCTTTATTTTGACAGTTACCTGCACTGTATGTAGTAGGGTTATTAAGCTAACCCAATTGTCCCCTGGGATGTATTCATTAGTCACCCCGTAGTAAAACATTTGCATGGATTCATGTTCAGTTTGATGTCCTACTGCCCCAAGTGGATGTTCACCAGAACGACCCTGTTAGATTTTATCTTGGGAAATCCATTTAGTGGATATGAATGCAGTGAGCTAACTTCCTGTTTCTCGTGTCCTCCCTTGCTTTTGGCACTGCTGAATTCCGTCCCAAATGGCAACCAATGAATTCCTTATATAGTGTCAAATCAGTGTACTACAGTACGTAGGGAATAGGGTGCCATCTGGGACGCAATCCATCCAGTACCAAGAGCAAGAGCGGACATGAGCAAGAGGAAGTTAGGTCATTGTATTCACATCCACTAAATGGATTGAGTGGATATATTCAGGGGCGTGGAGTGCTCTGAACACTGCAGCTCGAAATAGAATTATCAGCTCCATTCATTCTGTCTGACAGACAATAGTTTGTGTTCTGCAGGACACATTTCCACCTGAACATCCTTCTGACCAGTCCCCTGCGTTGTCATTTTGCCCCGGCGTATTCAGTAGAACATGGACACTGAAAGATCCACTGTTCCACCCATTTGCACAGTTCATTACAAGTATAAAGTATTGAACTTTTACTATACAATAGGACAAAAAACATCTGGACTTGCAAAATGATTATGTTTCAATAGTTAGGCATAGGCTCTTGGACAAAAATGACTATCGTCAACCAAAAACTATATCCACTTTCTATCAAATCTATGTCCTCAAGCTATAGTCCTTTAAACAAATCAGGATTTTACAGGTCGGTACATTGACCTATACAGAAACGGTCAGTTTTCCCAGATTTGGGCTGTGGTGGTCACTCCCTTGTTGAAGTGGAGTTGTGTACTGGCACACGACCAACACTGCTGCCAAGACGAGGTAGAGTAGTATTGGTCTATCTGTATCTATCTGTATCGGCCCCCCTCTTCTTGTTTTGCACTCACTCTCACTGTTTTTCTAATTCTCTCGCACTCTTTCTCTCTTAGCAGTGCATATCCTGCCAATGAGCATGAGGCGGGAAAAGGAGAGCAGCCTCTCTCTCTTTCTCTCTCTCGCTCTCTCTCTCTGACACCCCCCCCCTCTTTCTCTCTCCCAGTCTGTGTGCTCAGTCGCTCAGTGCTGTTGTCATGAGGCTCGGGAGCCGGGCGGAAAGCCGGTGCTGAGGGGAGAGAGACTAGTTTCTAATTAGTAATGACTACCTCAGAGATGTATTAGAGACAGCGCCAGAGAGATGCAGCCAAAACTGTCCGGACCTACACGTAAGGGACAGTGGCGATATGGGATAGAGAGAGACTGGACTACCGCTATTCACCACAGACTGAGGAGATACGCATTGAATTGATCCAGCTAGTACCAGAGACAGTGAGGATCCACTGTAGAGAGACCGGGGAGAGACTGGGATTTAGTGTCAGAGACCGTGGGGGATATTGCTCGCGTTGACATACCCGTTAAAGAGATTGAAGACTTTGCCGATACACGCTGACGACCTCGCACGTAGTTTACGTGTCAGATTGTTGGGGATACCTGTTAGACACTAGGGAGGGGCATCCGAGACTCTTGACTTGACTGAATGTTTTGGTTAGAGGCTAGAAGTAGACACGTCTCCCCAGTGATGTCAGGTGGGGTCAGCCACACCCCTTTCCTACCCTGCTGAGAATTGTTGTGGGGCCTGGGAAGGGGCTAGGATTTTGGGGTGTCTGGATGACGGCACAGGTGTGTTAACCACACCAGTGCGTTCCTCTCGCTCTATACTATCTGCTCTCTCGGTCTCTCCTTCACTTTCCTTCACAGCTTTGACCCTATCTCTCGTTCTCTCGATCTATCCGTCTATCCCTCCCTATGGATAAGTTAAATAGAGCAATAGCAGAAGAGGCTTTTTAAAGTAACTCCACCACAATAAGTCTTAAGAGGGCAGGTCTGCAGCAGCTATAGAAACCGAAGCAACAGCCGGTAGCCGCAGTAACTGAGTGGATTACCAGAAGCATCATGTGGAGCCAGTCGGGATACTGCAATCACTTCCCTCACCCCGGACATCCCTTCTACCACGCACCCTCCTGCAGGTGTGTGCTACTTCTAATAGACCAATCCTGCTCTATTTCTGCCCGCTTTTTATAGCCTCGAAATACAGCAGAGGTGTTCCTTTAGGGTAGAGTGTTAGTGCCAGTGGTGTTGTGCATTTTTTCACAGAACGTTTGCTGCAGGGATATTTGGATCAGACATGGTTGCTAGGTAATCTCAATGTGATGTTGTTTTAACAAAGTGGTTTAGCTTTTGTTGTGGAGTCCTTCTTGGTTTGTAGAGGACAACATGTCTCTGAATAGGCTGTTTGTTTTGAGATGGGGGGGGGGGGGGGCGATTTAAACACATTTGGAATGAACAATGAGGCTAGCAGAACAGGCTGGTTTAGATTGGGTGATGTTGTTCCTGGCTGACTGAAGTTGAGGAGGTTCTGCGGTTTGTGGTGGAGTAGAGCCAGGAGAACAGGCTGATTTGGGTTCGGTCATTGTCACAACGCTGTGGGTGTGTGCTATTGAACGGCTGGAGGGACTTGTTTAGGAAGTACTCAAATTACACGTTGACTCTTTGGGATGTCCTACAAATAGTTGGCAGAGCCAATGTGCTTATTATATGTTACCCTTACGGTGGTTCATATTTGTCACCCATGTTGATATCGGAATTCCCATGGATATGCCATGATTTGTTAATGAATCTTGTAGTGTTAGATGCTTGCTATTTGCTAGTTCTCTAAATTACACGTCATGCTTTCTCATAGCATCACTGTTGACTCCACATGCTAGCACAGTTTCACCGCATAGAAATCGGGAATCATTGCACAAACCCATTCCCAGGTTTGATGGAAAGCTCGGAGATTGGAGTCTTTTTGAGGTAATGAAAATGACTCCTCCTCGTATTCGAGAAACGTCCTATTTCCCAAATAAAAGTTTGAAAGGCTGAGATATCGTCACTGTGGCTCTCTATTCCCCCTCCAGCCATGACGACATCATTACATTTATCACACTGTTGCAGATGTGCCCCGCTCTCAAATGAACACCATCAATTCTCATCACCAGAGGGGTAAAAGACTGACACACACACATTCCTCAGCTGCCAGATAACAATCTCTATTCTCTATAGACCTCTAATAATTGAATATCACCACGCTTATGGTTATGTATTATGTAGTAGCAATACAACTCGCTAACAACAGTTCGGGTGGGCCTCCGCGCTACAACAAACGTACGTCTTGGATCTTACAGTCTACAAAAATAAGCTGGCGTCTACTATCTTCCGCAAGTCGCATAGTAGGAACACACTTTTACGCGCAGACAGTAACCGTTCGGTACACCATAAGCAGAAATTAGAGTCAATTCCTAAAACTTTGACCTAACTGTAGTACAGACATAGAGTTCCGTCGCAACGCTAATATGCTCACCAGGTTCCTGCAACACGGGTGTACGTGTCATTGAACAGGCCTATACATGCATTGTACTGGAACATCCTCAAAAATGATCAAAATCTAGGAGAGTTCACAACATTTTCCCTTCGCATTTTTTGTTGTTGCCGTATGCACAATCTATCCGATTCCGTTACGCACAGCATGCAGCTACCCAAGAAGCGTGACACCCAGGCCCGCCCAATGTCAATTACAAGTGTGGCCACTGTGACAAGGCGACCAATACTAAAAAGAACAGGTAAAGTCTACCAAATCCAAAGGTTCCTTAATTGTCGGACCACAAATGTCACATACATACAGTACATTCTCAAATGCATCTGCGGGCTGCTTCTATTGGTCAAACTAAACAAGCATTGAAACTCTGCATCTGAACATAAGCTGCTATTCGTAATAAGAACACGGACCATGCTATTGCGCACCACTGCATAGATGCCAACCATGGGTCACCATCCTCCCTGCACTTTGTAACCATAGAACACAAACACTTTTTTCCAAGAGGAGGTGACCTACATCAACTAAAACAAAAAGAGGCATTCTGGCAGTACTCCTTAGACCAGAGATCATCAACTAGATTCAGCCGCAGGGCTGATAAAAAAAATTCTGGAGCGGATGGTCCGGGGGCTGGAACATAATTACAAATAATATGTAGACTGTGAAAAAAAAATAGCTCAGAAAACTTGGGGGGCCAAATAAAACCACCCACGGGCCAAATTCGGCCCACGGGCCGCCAGTTGGGGAACCTTGCCTTAGACACTGTGGATCTTAAGGGACTCAACAATGATTTTTCACTGTCCTTGTTTCAATAATGCCTTGATTTTTTTGTGTCTCTGGATTCACAGACATCCAAATATCACCTATGTACACTACCGTTCAAAAGTTTGGAGTCACTTAGAAATGTCCTTGTTTTTTAAAAGAAAAACAACTTTTTTGTCCATTTAAAATAACATCAAATTGATCAGAAATACAGTGTAGACATTGTTAATGTTGTAAATGACTGTTGTAGCTGGAAACGGCAGATTCTTTTATGGAATATCTACATAGGCGTACAGAGGCCCATTATCAGCAACCATCACTACAGTGTTCCAGTGGCACGTTGTGTTAGCTAATCCAAGTTTATAATTTTAGAAGACTAATTGATCATTAGAAAACCCTTTTGCAATTATGTTAGCACAGCTGAAAACTGTTGTTCTGATTAAAGAAGCAATACAACTGGCCAGTTGAGGACTTGTGAGGTGTCTGTTCTTAACTGACTTGCCTAGTAAAGAAAATAAATAATTTAAAGTCGTTTTTCATTCTGTAATCTGATGACAATTTTTTATGGTAACGTAACTGATTTTGTTAGTTTTTTTTGTAATCAGATTACATGTAATCAGTTACTCCCCAACACTATATATTGTTGGATATAGTGAATATACACCGCGTACAAAACATTAGGAACACTTTACTAATGTCAAGAGTGTCAAGAGTTCCACAGGGATTCTGGCCCATGTTGACTCCAATACTTCCCACTGTTGTCAAGTTGGCTGGATGTCCTTTGGGTAGTGGACCATTGTTGAGACAGACGGGAAACTGTTGAGCGTGAAAAACCCAGCAGTGTTGCAGTTCTTGACACACTCAAACTGGTGTGCCTGGAACCTACTACCATACCCACTTCAAGGGCACTTAAATACTGTATTTTGTCTTGCCCATTTCCCCTCCGAATGAGACATACACAATCCATGTCTCAATTGTCTCAGGGCTTAAAAATCCCTCTTTAACCTGTCTCTTCCCCTTCATCTACACTGATTGAAGTGGAATTAACAGGTGACATCAATAAGGGATCATAGCTTTCACATGGATTCACCTGGTCAGACTCATGGAAAGTGTTCCTAATGTTTTGCACTCTCAGTGTATTGTTCATAGAACTCTGCTATTGTTGGGTGGCATTGCTGGTGGTTGATGACTGAGCTCAGACTACCAGGTCAGTCACCCCTTTAGTTCACTGGGCTGAGTAGTTCAGTCCATAGAGCAAAACCAGGAAATAGCCTTGAGCACCAACTAACCACCAAGCTTGATCAACTCCCAATCATTCATTCTCTCTAGGGCTGTGTACCAAATGGGACCCTATTTCCTATATAGTGCACTGTTTAGGGAATAGGATGCCATTTGGGATGCACTGTTTACGGCCTCATTGGTAGCAATCTGACTCACATCTTGAACACAATACGACAGATCAGGGATGGGGAACTGGGCCGTTTGTAGGCCCGTGGATAAATCACCCCTCCCCCCTGTCGGTGTCTCAACTGTTGAGCGTTGGAGTGGTAGAATACACAATTTGCAATCTCGAAATGTGGTTGTGCATCAGCAGTTTGCCTATTTTGCCATGTCAGTCACTGACTGTCACTCAATTAGCCCATGTCTAGCCAGCTATCTAAGCCTGTAGTAATCATGGGTCGTGTTACCGACCGGGAGGCTCCCATTTAGTTTTTTTTAGTCATTGTCACTCAGATATCATATTCAAAATGGCAAACAATTATCTCCGCCCCATGGCAAAATGAGTAGGATTGCAGGAAATTAGCTGTAAAACGGCTAATTCTACTCTCCGCCTCATGGCAAAATGTGTAGAATTGCAGCAAACTTGTTTAAAATATATATATTTTTCTCTACAAAATGTGTAGAATTGCATGAAATGAATATAGAATTGCAGTAAACATAGATTTTTTTTCTCTCCACTCTCAAGAGGGGGGCCACTAAAATGTTTTGCTCCCAACAACATTTCACTTAGGCCCTCCAAAAGACTAGGGCCGGCTCTGACTGCATGTGTGGGTATGGATGTGGGTATGCAGACGTGCAAGCCATTGCAGTCCCTTATGATGAGTTCCGATTTTTAACCGGGACCTGGCTGACTTAGTTTAATCATTTCCTCACCTGTCAATTAAGTGCATCGTGACGCAGATAGCCTCCACCCCTTCTCGACTCTCTCTGTTTACATAGAGATGACACTGTGTCACTGGCTGTTTGAGGAAGTACTTAGGAAACGTCTGTCATTTGGGCGCCTAATCCTTAGACTGAAGAGCCCCATTCAGACACGGTGAGTGTATTTTAAGTACACACTAATCAAGAAGGTTTGTGTGATTTGTGTATTTGGTGTGTTGCGTTTTCTATTCTTAAATATGGTGTAGTGTGTTCATGCCTATTATTGTGTGTGTGTCTGCTAACTTTTGTATGTATCTGTACAAGTAGTTTTTGTATCAGGCAGTACTCCAGCAGCATTTGTGCTGTGGTCTCAGCACTGTAAATGGATTGGTCTTGATGTCACAGCAGGGGTGTGGAGGGAGCAGATTGTCTGGGAGCCTATGCTCATCCCTCTGTCACAAACACGTGCACACACACACACACACACACACACACACACACACACACACACACACACCTTAATAACAATGCCTCAACCTGCTATCCAATATGATGCAGTACAGGAGTAACCAGAAAGCCAGGGGATCGCCCTATCCATTCACCATCTCTCACGTCTGAACCACAAAGTTGCAGTGATAACCTGGTAATCTCGCCTCCTTGCTCCCTTTTGAAATGGGCAACGTGTGTCTTGAATGAGGTATAGAACTCAGAACGAAATCTATTACCATGGTACTGGTGTGATTTTTAGAGCATTTGAGGGGTTTTGTCGGGCTCTGCCATTGAATATATTCCTATTTGTTGGAAATGTGAGTTTGGTTCGAGACAGTTACTGATGCTGTGCTCTTTGCCAATGTCTCTCTGAGAGAATCAGCCTGGCAAAAAACAAAGCAGACGGAAAGCGAAAGAAGAGAAAAGACCAACCATAGTCTCTTGTGACAGATTTGGTTCTAGGTGCGGAGATTACGAGAATGACACTTTGTAAGTGCTCCATTTTGTGAAACTAGTTGTTTGCCCAGCTGTTGCTGATTAACATTGAGTGATGGGAGAAAAAAAATCAATAGTTTCATATCGCAATATTATTTTTGGACAATATTATAATGATATTATCTGCCATCTGTCCGGCACAATTGAAACCGGGGTTCAGAACACTCCAGCATGCCAGAGGCCATCGAAGGTGAGTGGTTGCCCATTCAAATCTGTTACGACGCCGCTACTGCAGTCAGGTTAAAAACCCGGTGAGGATGAAAAGCACGCAGATAAGCTTCCCTGGGATGGTTTCTGACAGTTTGTGCAGACATCCTTCGTTTGTGCAAACCCACAGTTTCATCAGCTGTCCAGGTGGCTGGTCTCATAAGATCCCGCAGGTAAAGAAGCCGGATGTGGAGATCCTGGGCTGACGTGGTTAAATGTGATAATTTATTTCAGCTCATGAAACATGGGACAAACACTGTACATGTTGTGTTTATATTTTTGTTTAGTACAAATTTTTAGCTACTGTAGGTAGCGTTAGCTAGCACTAGTTGGCGGTACCTGCACCTTGCACTAGTTGGCGGTACCTGCACCTTGCACTAGTAGGTGGTGATGTAAAGTACTTAAGTAAAAATTCCCCAGAAAACTACTTAAGTAGTACTTTAAAGTATCTGTACTTTACTTTACTATTTATAGTCAACTTTTACTTCACTACATTCCTAAAGAAAATAATGTACTTTTTACTCCATACATTTTCCCTGACACCCAAACGTACTTGTTACATTTTGAATGCTTAGCAGAACAGAAAATGGACCAATTCACACACTTATCAAGAGAACATCCCTGGTCATCCCTACTGCAGCTGATCTGGCGGACTCACTACTATCTGTACATTTGAAATGATTCATACTTTTACTTTTGATACTTGAGTATATTTAACACCAAATACTTTTACTCAAGTAGTATTTTACTGGGTGACTTTCACTTTTACTTGAGTTGTTTTCTATTAAGGTATCTTTTACTATTACTCAAGTATGACGATTGGGTACTTTTTCCACCACTGCTAGTAGGCTGTACCTGCGCTAGTTGCCAAAACGCCGGTATTTTTCATCCTATAACAGTAGCTTGTTTTCCATACTTTTAAATAGTGAGTCAACATGTTTCAGCACTTTAATTTCCCTGACTGATCAAAACTCGCTTACTGCCGCTCTCTCGTCTCTATGCAGCAGACAAATAGTAAGCAATTTGTTTAGAACATAAAATCTCAATAAAATCGTAATATTGAATTGCAATACAAACGGAATCGTGACAATCTCAATGCATATCGTATCAGACGTATCATGATAACGTCATATCATTCGGTACCTGGCAATTCCCAAACCACCATGTTGTGTGTGGCACCACTAACATTTTCAATCTCCTACATCGTAACTTGAGCCAATGTTGACGTTACTCAAATTGCGCTGAAATGTCGTTCCGTAGGAGGAAGATGACGACGTTCAAACTGGGGACACTCCTGAGTTCACAACAAGTGGGAGCCCCCCCCCCCCCTAAAAGTCCTGAAAGCTGCTGTGACTGACCACGAATGTAATCTGTGGTACCAGGCTTCAATTTCATTATGTCGTCTGTGCCATGCTACACTGGGATTGAGAGGATCAGAGATGATCTAATACACTGACCCAGCTGTGGCACGTTATTCCTCCTCCATCTCCTCTTTTTCCCTCCCATCTCAGTCTGTTTGGATGGTTTCCTCTGCTGTTTAGACATTATTTTAATTAGATGCGCAGTGCACACCATCCCGGACGGTGCTGCGTTTTCTTTCTCTGGTTCTTCTCGCATGGACTTTGCTGCTTCAGCAAACCTGTTGAAGGAGCAAAACCACCAGAGCCGGATTTTTAGAAAGGACCAAAGGCCCGTTATCTGTTCCGTTAGCTACGGAGGTGAGGACGCAAGATGCTACCCAACTGTGTGTGGAGTATGTGCTCCTGCGTGGGTCTCAGGCCAAGCAGGTAGGACCCGGAGAATGCCCCATGTAGCTTTAATACATACCATTTAGGAGACTCTTTCATCTGCCTGACATTAGTGAGTGCATACATTGTCATATGGGTGGCTCCAGCAGGAATTGTACCCATGACCCTGGCGTTGCTAGTGCCATGCTCTACCAACTGTGCTGTTTTACATGGAAGTTGTTATTTGAGTCAAGAGCCAAAATGCCAGTTGCTGTGCCATGGATCCTGTGAGCTGTGGATGTGGCCAGTTGTACTGTCGGAAAGGTTTGTAGTGAGGTTTCCAGGGCACGGGTAGATGCTGGGATGAGCATCCTCAACAATCTGCACGCAATACACAATAATGATGAAGCGAAAACAGGTTTTTAGACATTTTTGCAAATATATAAAAAATGAAATATTACATTTACATAAGTATTCAGACCCTTTGCTATGAGACTTGAAATTGAGCTATAAAAAAAAAACATTTTTTCCCCCCTCCATTGATCATCCTTGAGATGTTTCTACAACTTGATTGGAGTCCACCTGTGGTAAATTCAATTGATTGGACATGATCTGGAAAGTCACACACCTGTCTATATAAGGTCCTACAGTTGACATTGCATGTCAGAGCAAAAACCAAGCCATGAGGTCGAAGGAATTGTCCGTAGAGCTCCGAGACAGGATTGTGTCGAGGCACAGATCTGCGGAAGGGTACCAAAAAAATGTCTGCTGCATTGAAGGTCCCCAAGAACACAGTAGCCTCCATCATTCTTAAATGGAAGAAGTTTGGAACCACCAAGACTCTTCCTAGAGCCCGGCCAAACTGACCAAGAACTCGATGTTCACTCTGACAGAGCTCTAGAGTTCCAGTATGGAGATGGGAGAACCTTCCAGAAGGACAACCATCTCTACAGCACTCCACCAATCAGGCCTTTTATAGTAGAGTGGCCAGATGGAAGCCACTCATCAGTAAAAAGCACATGACAGCCCACTTGGAGTTTGCCAAAAGGCACCTAAAGGAATCTCAGACCATGAGAAACAAGATTCTCTGGTCTGATGAAACCAAGATTCAACTATTTGTCCTGAATGCCAAGCGTCACGTCTGGAGGAAACTTGGCACCATCCCTACGGTATTGCGTGGTGGCAGCATCATGCTCTGGGGGTGTTTTTCAGCGACAGGGACTGGGAGACTAGTCAGGATCGAAGCAAGGATGAACGGAGCAAAGTACAGAGAGATCCTTGATGAAAACCTGCGTGTGCACGTGCGTGTATGTGTTTAAAGACCTTACAGAACTGTATAGGAGAATACAGGAATACTGTAGGTCTCACTTTACTCCAGAATGTCTGTGTGGGCACCAGCACTGTAATCCCAGCCTAATCTGAGATGTCTTTGTGTGCAATCAAAGAATCCACAATGGGACCTCTAAGAACGGAAATCCAACGGCACTCAGTCCAAATCCCCCCACCACGGGGAAATGGACCGGGCACACTGGTATTTGTCAATAGGAGTGGGACAGGCTCATGTGATCAGATGGGAGGGTGGGAGAAGAGAGCGAGATAGCTTTAAACCCTTTAACAGTAACATGATTTAGGATGGTGTGTGTGTGGTTGGTCGGTTGGATGCAGCAGAAACACTGGCACCCAGGCAATTGTGTTGTTTGACACTGCTGTCCCAACTTAATTTTTAAAACGAGACAGTCTAAACAAATCCTTCCAATGTATTCTTACTCAACCCACACTAGAATATGGATACGAGACAAACTCCTTCTATCCCAACCCAGTAGACATGGTAAATCAGGAGTAGGCCGGAACACAAACAAGACCGATTCTCCTCAAGGGGCTCTGTGGGTAGCCTGGATTCAAGTGTTCGCCCGCTCGCATATTTGGGAATAATGTGCCTTTGTATGCAGACATTCTGATACTCCACGGGTGGTGGTGCAAAGACAACGGCTTGTCTCTGCTCCACATTTTCCACTGTCTGGCTAGCAATTTGTCTTAAATTGTTTTCATTAATAACACAGATTAATTGGACTTGGAGTTATGAAGTGAACTAGCAAAGTCATTACAGCAAAGCAATAAGCAAACTCTGATCTGATTGGTTAAATTCAAGGGGGAAGCCGTTTTTAATCACATTGAAGATTAGTGCATATATAACTTTGATATTGCCTAAATAAAAAGCCTATTCTGGTGTTTTTATGTTGTGCTTGTAATGGTAGGAGAAATGTTGCAGGGGGATGCTGTCTGATAATGTTTTTGATCATTTGTAACAGGGTGACATTTTTTATTTGCTTTTTTAAATTGAAAGAATAACAAGACCATGATTATTGGACGCCCGGTGTAAAGTGTGTGTGTACTTGTGTGCTTTTGCGTGAGGGGCTGCGGGTGTGCGTGCTAAGCCACAGCTTATAATTTATTTGGCACATCTTAAATAGTTAACTTATCTCCAGCTCAGGGCTCCAGCTATCTATTACCAAGAAGCACGATCAAGCTTCTTGGTTACAGCAGAGACAATCAATCCCCTACTAGAATAAAATCCCTGCTGCCTAAATTTGTTTTGTGCATACATTTTATATATATATATATATATATATATATATATATATATATATATATATATACACTGCTCAAAAAAATAAAGGGAACACTTAAACAACACAATGTAACTCCTTTATTGGGGGTGTCTTGCTAATTGCCTATAATTTCCACCTTTTGTCTATTCCATTTGCACAACAGCATGTGAAATTGATTGTCAATCAGTGTTGCTTCCTAAGTGGACAGTTTGATTTCACAGAAGTGTGATTGACTTGGAGTTACATTGTGTTGTTTAAGTGTTCCCTTTATTTTTTTGAGCAGTGTATTATTTATTTATTATTTTTTCCTTCAAATAAACAAATCAAGATATCTTTTATATTTGAGATTCTTCAAAGCAGCCACCCTTTGCCTTGATGACAGCTTTGCACGCTCTTGGCATTCTGTCAACCAGCTTCACCTGGAATGCTTTTACAAAAGTCTTGCAGGAGTTCCCACAAATGCTGAGCACTTGTTGGCTACTTTTCCTTCACTCTGCATTTCAACTCATCCTAAAAGGTCAGGTGATTGTGGAGGCCAGGTCATCGGATGCAGCACTCCATCACTCTCCTCCATGCTTCACGGTGGGAACCACACATGCTGAGATCATCCGTTCACCTACTCTGGGTCTCACAAAGACATGGCGGTTGGAACCAAAAATCTAAAATTTGGACTTTTCAGACCAAAGGACATATTTCCACTAGTCTAATGTCCATTGCTCGTGTTTCTTGGCCCAAGCAAGTCTTTTCTTATTATTGGTGTCCTTTAGTAGTGGTTTCTTTGCATCAATTCAACCATGAAGGCCTGATTCACGCAGTTTCCTCTGAATAGTTGATGTTGAGATGTGTCTTACTTGAACTCTGTAAAGGATTTATTTGGGCTGCAATTTCTGAGGCTGGTAACTCTAATGAACTCTGCAGCAGAGGTAACTATGGGTCTAGCATTCCTTTGGCGGACTGATGGATTGTCGTTTCTCTTTGCTTATTTGAGCTGTTCTTGCCATAATATGGACTTGGTCCTTTATCAAATAGGACTATCTTCTGTATACCACCCCTACCTTGTCACAACACAACTTAATGCTCAAACGCATTAAGAAGGAAAGAAATTCCACAAATGAACTTTTAAGGCACACCTGTTAATTGAAATGAAGCTGGTTGAGAGAATGCCAAGAGTGTGCAATGCTGTCATCAAGGCAAAGGGTGGCTACTTTGAAGAATCTTAAATATAAAATATATTTTGATTTGTTAAATTTTTTGGGTTAATATTTGATTCCATATACATAGTTTTGATGTCTTCACTATTATTCTACAATGTAGAAAATAGTAAAAACATTATTTTTTTCCTCCAATTTTGTGATTACGATCTTGTCTTATCGCTGGAGGTCCCCAATGGGCTCGGGAGAGGTGAAGGTTGAGTCACGCGTCTTCCGAAACATGACCGGCCGAGCCGCACTTAACAAGTGCTCGCTTAACCTGGAAGCCAGCCGGACCAATGTGTCGGAGGAAACACCATTCAACTGACGACCGCGGTCAGCCTGCAGGCACCTGGCCCGCCACAAGGAGTCGCTACTAAAGGACACCAATAATAAGAAGAGACTTGCTTGGGCCAAGAAACACGAGCAATGGACATTAGACTAGTGGAAATATGTCCTTTGGTCTGAAGAGTCCAACCGCCATGTCTTTGTGAGAAATTGCAGTCCAAATTGAAGCCCAAATAAATGCTTTACAGAGTTCAAGTAATAGACACATCTCAACATCAACTATTCAGAGGAGACTGCGTGAATCAGGCCTTCATGGTTGAATTGATGCAAAGAAACCACTACTAAAGGACACCAATAATAAGAAGAGACTTGCTTGAGCCAAGTAAAGCCCCCCCTGGCCAAACCCTCCCCTAACCCAGACGATGCTGGGCAAATTGTGCGCTGCATTATGGGACTCCCGCTCCCCGTCACATTTGGGAGGCCTGCGAGATACTGCTTTTGATTGCAGAGAGAGAGGCCTAATGCAAACCGTTGCTTGCAGCAGCGCTACTGCACTGTGATATCGCAAAGAATTTTATTAATTTT
The DNA here is from genome assembly GCF_045679555.1 of Salvelinus alpinus. Lineage (NCBI taxonomy): Eukaryota > Metazoa > Chordata > Actinopteri > Salmoniformes > Salmonidae > Salvelinus > Salvelinus alpinus. The sequence continues at coordinate 52,201,539 of NC_092094.1, read as the reverse complement.
ACTTATTGTTTTAACGGAAAACAACAGAAAACGGCTGTTTTTAAACGTTAAGAAAATGTGTCCATTTGTCACATCCCTAGCACACACACACACACACACACACACACACACACACACACACACACACACACACACACACACACCCATCCTCAGGAGCCTGTGCTGTTTCTCAGTATAAGCCCAAGCTTTCTCTCTGCTGCTGATTCTCCCTGTGTGACTTATGACTCATATGCAGTCAGGTGGGAACAATAGCAGCAGCCAAGCACACAGCCCCAAGCAGGGAGGTAGACACATGCATCAAATTTAGACAATGTCTCTTTTCCTCTCTGTCCCACGGTGCACATCCGCTCCCTACCAGGGATCCCCACATCTGTCCTCTGTCATGTCCACAACCATGACAATAGCTCAGCTTTAGTTTCATGGGGGCAGTTTGGGTCACTGTGCAAAGTGGTGGTAAAAACAACAACAAAAAGTTGGTTGGTTGGTAATTGCCATGGACCTCACAAAACAATATTTTCGCGATACTTTGGTGCCGATACGATATGTATTGCGACTAACACGACCCTGCTAGAACATAGTGTTCTGAAGACCTTATGCTTCTTAGCTTGGTGAAAGTGTCGTTGTCCTATGGATATTTTGCATACAACCTTCTCACAATGTTCTGAGACTGTTGCAGGATACTCAGCTAGCACATAATGTTCTGAGAACCCCATGTTTCTTTGGTGGGAAATTCAGTACATAACGTTTCCTTATGGTTTTAATTAAGTAGTGCTCTCAAATTGTTCCAAAAATGTTAAGAAACAACGCTCTTCTATGGGAATTTCTACAGGTTTCCTCGTGGTTCTATTCTATTAATAAAACGTTCCATAAAAATCACAAGAACACAGTCTTAACGTTCTAAGAATGTTATTTAAAAACATATAAATTCCGTTCTTGGTGTCAACAAAACTCTCTCTGTCCTCAATTTTGTTAAGTGAGTTAAGGTGTGCTGGCTGCGATCACTAATTGGCCACACCTGATCTTAATGAGTGCATGTTGCCTTAGAAATGGGGTCTTTTTTGAATAGACTAAAATGAACAGCTTTGTATGATTTAAAAAAAAACATGGCATGCTAGCTCCGTCCTGGTGGCGCCGTGGACTAATTTCAGGGATAGAGAAAATAAATGTGTTTGCATGATTAATGCCTAAGCAACGGAATTTCCATGTGTCCTATCTGTTCTTGGAGTTAAAAACAGTTAGCCCAAACTAAGCTAGCAGGGTTAAAAGTATTATTGAAACATGTTCTCAGATCGTTATTTAATTACCTTCAAATAACCTATCATTTCCGTTCTCAGAACGTTAATAAAACCTCCTTGGAAAACTTTTAGGGAACCATAGTAAAATGTTCTCAGAACCTCCCTGCAACATGCAAAGTAACGTTGCCAGATCAAGCAAAATGGTCACGAAAGTTATGGCTTCGTTCCCAGAACCAAAAACGTACGTTCCCACAACTTCCAAGGAACCAAATGTGCTAGCTGGGGATTCTGACGGGTCTCACTATTTTATATGTATTGCGATTTGATGTTCCAAACATTGCTCACTATTTGTCTGCTACAGAGAGACGAGAGATCATGAGAAAACAAGTTTTTGCTCAGTCAGGGAAATAAAAGTGCTAAAAACATGTTGGCTCACTATTTAAAAAGAAGATGGAGAACAAGCTAAAGGATGAAAAATACTGGCGTTTTGGCTCAGGTACAGTCAACTAGTGCTAGCGAATGCTCCCTACAGTAGCAAAAAATTATTTATATATTTATACTGAGTGCGCAAAACATTGACACCTGCTCTTTCCATGACAGACTGACCAGGTGAAAGCTATGATCCTTTATTGATGTCACTTGTTAAATCTACTTCAATCAGTGTAGATGAAGGGGAGGAGACAGTGCACTATATAGGAAATAAGGTCCCATTTGGTACACAGCCCTAGAGAGAATGAATGAGTGTGATTTGATCAGGCTTGGTGGTTGGTTGGTGCTCAAGGCTATTTCCTGATTTTTCTCTACGGACTGAACTACTCAGTGACCTAAAGGGGTGACTGACCTGGTAGTCTGAGCTCAGTCATCAACCACCAGCAATGCCACCCAACAATAGCAGAGTTCAATGAACAATACACTGAGAGTACAAAACATTAGGAACACTTTCCATGAGTCTGACCAGGTGAATCCATGTGAAGCTATGATCCCTTATTGATGTCACCTGTTCATTCCACTTCAATCAGTGTAGATGAAGGGGAAGAGACAGGTTAAAGAGGGATTTTTAAACCTTGAGACATGGATTGTGTATGTGTGTCATTCAGCGGGTGAATGGGCAAGACAAAATACAGTATTTAAGTGCCTTTGAAGGGGGTATGGCAGTAGGTGCCAGGCGCACCGGTTTGTGTCAAGAGCTGCAACTCTGCTGGATTTTTCACGCTCAACAGTTTCCTGTGTGTATTAAGAATGGTACACCACCCAAAGGAAATCCAGCCATCTTGACAACTGTAGGTACAAAAATAATATAGCAATATGCAACTGTATCAACCCCCCCACCCCCCCCCCATTACTTATTTTTAATAGTACATGGCATGTGGTGTCTAGTTCTTATCATGGGGTGAGAAATGTGGTACTTGACATTGGTGAGAGAAATGAGTAATGAGATACTGTATATCAAAATTACAAGGCATGGTCATTTCACGATATTGTCCACAGTGGCTGGCATCTTTATGCCCGGTTACCTCACCCACTTTGCCTCTGCAAAACAGTCGGCCACGAGAGCCAACATTGGATTGATAGTGGCACAAGACTTTGCCAAGCAGCAGACCTTTTGTAATGAGTTGAAACCTAGCCCTGACCTTCTCAGTACCAGCCCTCTAAATGCCACCCCGTACCTCTAATATGGCCATTACCTATTGTGTTGACATGATGTGATAACTGGACACCAGGGTTAGGGTAAACTGCTTGTTAATTCAGAAAGTAAACAGTTATTCACATTTTCCTCAATGCTTTTCTACATGAAAAACAAATCTAACTGGAATTAGATTATTTTTCTTCCTGTGTTGACTGAATTGAAATGGAGCTGTCCCCGACCATGCTGGACACGCATAACAAAATGCAACTGTATCTAGTGGAGTGGGGTGGCTATAAATGTAGCTATACACGTTCCATCCTTTTTATAGCATATTCATTCCCACTATACCTAGCCTGGGAGTCTGGATGGGTAACTCAACTTTCCAGTCTGAAACTTAGGCACAGCTCGATAACAGATCCTAGGTCAGTCTCGGTGCTCTGTTGTTGTCCTGTCCTCTAATGCTCTCGCACTAGCCTTCGGGCAGTTCAATCTCCAGTGGCTGGTCATGGGTCAGTTTAGATGCCTTGCCATCTGTTACGCAATGCTTTAAACAACCAGCAAGGACTGAACGTATGAATGGGACAGAGATACCATGCTGCTTCCCAAATGGCACCCTATTCTCTTTTTGTAGTGCACTACTTTTGAACAGGGCCCATAGGGAAAGGGAATAGGGTGCCATTTGGGATGCTGATTAGTAGTGTTGGTGGTAGTTTGAAAGTGAGTGTTAAAAAGAAGAAGAAGTAATTCTAGCAATATAGCAACAAAAAAAGGTGCCATCTTTTGGAGGAGATTTATGCTGTAAATGAACCACGTAAAGCAGTTTCAGACGTACTCAAAAGCGCTGTGCACATACGAGCCGTGATCGTTCGTTTACATACTGTATAGATATGAGCTCTCGCTAGGCAACATTTTGAATTTGAATGCACTGTGTGATGACTTCGTTTAACTGTCAGAGCAGTATGGAGGAGCTGTGTCGGGAACGTTGATATGCCACGTTTGTTTAGTTGATTAGTTTTAATGCTTCCCCAAAGCAGTGCATTTGGATGTCATCTCCTCTGAGAAATGCCTCCCCCCCACCTTCTCGCAACTGTTATTGCTGAGTATAATAAGGCTGGTAATTGCCAGGGACCTCACAAAACGATATTATCACGATACTTAGGTGCTGATACGTATTGCAATTCTTATGACCCAGCTAGCACATAATGTTCTGAGAACCATATGTTTCTTAAAGCTAGGTGAGAGCGTGCGTGGCGGTCCTATGGTTATTTTACATACAACCTTCCCACAACGTTGTCTCCAGACTGAAACCCTGCTCTCCAGTCAGCGGGAGGCCAAGCCAGTCGCCGGTCTAGAACTGTTTTATACCGTGTTTATACAGTGACTCAGACCTGTTTGGAGGAAGCAGAGCATATGTACTAGTAAACACTTGAACCTCTTTCACCAAAAGGGCACTTTTCAATATCACTGCTCCCCGAGGTCTTGTTTATTATAATCGATGACATCAAAAAAAATGTGTATCCATCCGTATGTACGGCCACATCACCGATCGCCATGGCAACAAGTGTCCCAGAGCAGCCTTTGGAGAGAAGGAAAACAAAAAGCCACGGCTGGCCCCATGGCGTCACCGATGGCAACTGAGACGTAGGACGCACTACAGCTGTCGTATATAGGGTGATTGGCGAAAAGGCTTTGCGGTTTCTTTTTCCCGATGGTGGCTGTGGCATATTATCCCTGATGTCTCCCTAACGGGCCCCAATCAAGACAGCGCTGCGTCTCAAAGGGCACCCTATTTCCTATATAGTGCACTTCTTTTGACCTCAGCGTTTTGGGCCCCGGTAGAAAGTACTGCACTATGTAGGCAATAGGGTGCCATTTGGGCCACAGATTGAGCATCTCATCAGGGCTGGAGAATCACAATCCACCAGCATCTCTCTGCACAGCTGCAATTAAGTCAGAGCGCTGCCCCCTGTCTTTCTGAGAGGGAGGGGGGAGAGGCACGGAGGGGGAGAGTGAGGGAGAGAGACGCTAAGGGGGTGGAGGAGAGGGAACGGGGAAAGGATAGAGGGAGGGGGAGGAAGAGGGGAGGATGGAGGGAGGGAGAGGGAAAGCAAGTGATAGTCAAATGGATCGAGAGAGGGTTGAGGTGGGAGATGGGGAAGGGAAAAGCAAGGCATAAGCGGTAGGGAGAGAGACAGAGAATGGGGTCTTAGACAGGCGTACACAACAAGCAGTCAATCTGGAGAAAGAGACATTGAGAGAGGAAAAAGTATCGTCTCACTTTCGATTCAATATGTATCATGTCAAACCATGGACGAGACAGAGACTACTTTTTTTGGGGACAAACGATTTGATGAATCTCTTTCCTGGATAATCTTGTCATCTCGATGACCTGCAGGAGTAGCCTAAAGCATGTCTGATCAACAGCACATTTTAACCTGACATGCGTCACTGCTATGTTGTAGATAAGCCAGCTAAATTGTGAGCGGTCTAAACAAACAGTGTAAACACTATGGTCCAATTGTCACACTGAGATTTTCCCACTGAGCTGTGTGACCGGATTCAGTTACCCAGTTCCACATTCTCATGTTATTGCGGTGTTTATTCGAATACGGTGTCCTCATCTCTATTCTGTTTTCACTACATATCAGTGTTTTGTTTTCACTAGGATTGTCCGTGCTGATCTGGGGTTAGTTTACATTTACATTTTAAGTCATTTAGCTGACGCTCTTATCCAGAGCGACTTACAAATTGGAAAGTTCATACATTTTCATCCTGGTCCCCCCGTGGGGAATGAACCCACAACCCTGGCGTTGCAAGCGCCATGCTCTACCAACTGAGCCACACGGGACCACAGTTTAGAATTTCCCCCACTATTGGTTAAGGTTAGGATTGGGGGAAAGGAAGCTGGTCTTACATCTGTACATAGGGGGGAACTTTGCCTCAGCGTGACAGATCAGATAAGAAATGACAAGGTAGATGGCACCAACGGCCCCCGGTCAGAAGTACTGCACTATATAGGGAACAGGGTACCATTTGGAACGCAGATACATTGTCTGTCTGAGTGCCATGTAAATCAATGTCTACTCTCAGGGTCACGTCCTTATGAGCCTGTTTAAATAGAGGGTGTTTGACATAACGGAGGTGAGTTGTACCAGTGGAGTGGGAGGGAGATGGACGTTTAGATGAAGTGAAGTGATGCTGTTAATGTTGTTTATGTTTTGGATGTCCGTCAATGTCATAGTTTGAAGCCCAAGGCAAATTTCCACATTGTGTGGACAGGTTTTCTATTTTTTTATTACATTTTTCTGCTCTACTCTAACGTTACTCCTCATCTGTTCTAAGCAATTCATCTGAAACAATTCATTGTGTTTACTGAGGGGACTACAGTTGTCTTTGCATAGTTAGTAAAAAATGTTATCTGCCATGTTCTTCCATCCCCTCGAATTTTACAAGACCACCAACGCCATCCTCTTCATCCCTCTCATGGAAGCCAGCTCTCCCCATCTCCCTCATATGATTGGAAGCCAGCTCTCCCCATCTCCCTCATATGATTGGAAGCCAGCTCTCCCCATCTCCCTCATATGATTGGAAGCCAGCTCTCCCCATCTCCCTCATATGATTGGAAGCCAGCTCTCCCCATCTCCCTCATATGATTGGAAGCCAGCTCTCCCCATCTCCCTTATATGATTGGAAGCCAGCTCTCCCCATCTCCCTCATATGATTGGAAGCCAGCTCTCCCCATCTCCCTCATATGATTGGAAGCCAGCTCTCCCCATCTCCCTTATATGATTGGAAGCCAGCTCTCCCCATCTCCCTCATATGATTGGAAGCCAGCTCTCCCCATCTCCCTCATATGATTGGAAGCCAGCTCTCCCCATCTCCCTTATATGATTGGAAGCCAGCTCTCCCCATCTCCCTCATATGATTGGAAGCCAGCTCTCCCCATCTCCCTCATATGATTGGAAGCCAGCTCTCCCCATCTCCCTCATATGATTGGAAGCCAGCTCTCCCCATCTCCCTCATATGATTGGAAGCGCTTCACAGTCGTTTTAGTGCCGCCGGGCCTCTAAGAAAACTCCAATTTGGGTGATGGATTGTGTCATTGTCCTCCATAAATATTTATAAAGGAGCTAATTTCCAAGACAGCTAGCGCTGATAAAATGGAGACGCTTGGCGTGGACTCACAGGAGACACCGCTTTGGGAGAGACATACAGTTGGAAGTTTACATACACCTTAGCCAAATACATTTAAACTCCGTTTTTCACAATTCCTGCCATTTAATCGAAGTAAAAATGCCCTGTTAGTGCAGAATGGTGTGTTTTTTTTTTTTTCACTGCTAACTGTCATTTTTACTCAGACATTCGGAACAACACAAATAAATAATCATAACATTTCAAATATAGAAAATAAAAATACATACAAAAATAAGACACAAATATCAAAAATAAGTGACAAATAGAAACAAATTTGTGTTGATTTGGCACTCGAGCATCAATACATTACCCATCCCCCAACACTGTCAACCAAGAGTCAAGACTAAACCAATTCACCTTGGTGGTGTGCGGACTGGTTTTGTATTATTCTTAACGATTTCGCACAAACCAGAAAAAATGCAATAATATGTCTGTGAATCTATATATTCACAGTATTATGATTGAATTGTGGTTTATTTGGTAGCATTTTGTAGTGTGACTGATTTTACTAATTGCATTTGTACTGTACAAAGTTAGAGGTGCACTATTTGATAGATTCCCGGAGATTCCTGGAGGAACCGGAGGAAGCCAAGAATAGGTCAGTAGCCTACAGAGTAATATGCCAAGAATACAAAATGCGGAATTTATGTAGATTTTGTAAACAATTGTTTTGAGAACTTTCAAATGTACTAACAGGTTCATGTAGAATAAACAACCATTTACATAATACCATAGAAGCGGTGTTCTGCTAATATAACAATGTGCGTTGCCATTCCCACCCGATACAGATACTGTGCCTATCTGCATTTTGTCTGATGGTATTGGGGCTGCCTTGGCAAACATGTGATCGTACCTTCCTGTGTGGTGTCCCGTACACAACAGGAGTGCCCTGATCCTGGTGCAGAATACACAGGGTTTCTCCCTCCCCTAATTGACTGATACCAGTCAATTTAACAAAACCCCCCAAAAATACAATGCAAGTAAAAGTTGTCTATTATAATGTTAATGCCGAATGCCAGGTCTCTCTCCATTTTCGATTTTAGACAAGTCTCCAAGTGCTGGCTCCATAAATGCATCTGCGAACACATACACAGTCACTGTTCTATTAACAATGGCAGTAGGGATATCTGACAAATGAACATATCCTATGTTGAAACCTAATTCTGGTCTCCCCATCGACGACCGTTGGTGAGCAGGCAAGAGGTGAGGCTGGAGGTGAGGTCTTTGCCAGCACCCCATTGATGGGCATGGCAGCGTAGATCAGCTCCTCTCCCCTCATTAGACACTGGTCGGTCCCACGCAAACACACAAAGAGCACTGATTTACGTTATCAATGGTGGTTATGATTAGCATGGTGGAACCAACCTGATCGCTGCATCACATTTCCTATTTCACTTCAGATACAGTGCCGTCAAAGTATTCACACCCCTTGACTTTTCCCACATTTTGTTGTGCTTCAGCCTGAATTGAAAATGGATTTAATTTGGATTTTGTGTCAAAGTGGAATTATGTTTTTAGAAATGTTTAAGTTAATTAAAAATAAAAGCTTGCATGGACTCTGTGTGCAATAATGTTTAACATGATTTTTGAATGACAACTTCATCTCTGTACCCCACACATACAAATGTAAGATCCCTCAGGGAGAGCAGTGAATTTCAAACACAGATTCAACCACAAAGACCAGGGAGGTTTTTCACTGCCTCGCAAAGAAAGGCACCTATTGGTAGATGGGTAAAAAAGCAGTCAATGAATATCCCTTTGAGCATGGTGAAGTTATTAATTACATTTTGGATGGTGTATCAATACACCCTGTCATGACAAAGTTACAGGCATCCTTCCTAACTCAGTTGCTGTAGAGGAAGGAAACTGCTCAGGGATTTTACCATGAGGCCAGTGGTGACTTTAAAACAGTTTAGAGTTGAATTGCTGTGATAAGAGAACTGAGGATGGATCAACAACATTGTAGTTAATCCACAATACTAACCTACTTGACAAAAAGCTTATTTCTATAAAATGTTGTGCACAAATTTGTTTACATCCCTGTTAGTGAGCATTTCTCCTATGCCAAGATAATCCATCTACCTGACAGGTGTGACTTATGAATAAACTGATTAAACAGCATGATCATTATACAGGTGCACCTTGTGCTTGGAACAATGAAATGCCACTCTAAAATGTGCAGGTTTGTCACACAACACAATGCCACAGATGTCTCAAGTTTTGAGGGAGCGTGCAATTGGCATGCTGACTGCAGGAATGTCCACCAGAGCTCTTGACAGAATGTTCATTTCTCTATCATAAGCCGCCTCAAACGTCGTTTTAGAGAATTCGAGTGTCACGTGGTGGCGGTGGGGTTATGGTATGGGAAGGCATAAGTTACGGACAACAAACACAATTGCATTTTATCTATTTGAATACACAAGAGATACCGTGACGAGATCCTGAGGCCCATTGTCGTGCCATTCAGCCGCCGCCATCACCTCATGTTTCAGCATGACAATGCACCGCCCTATTGTCGCAGGGCTCCGTACAAAATTCCTGGAAGCTGAAAATGTCCCAGGTCTTCCATGGCCTGCATCCTCACCAGACATGTCATCCATTGAGCACGTTTGGGATGCTCTGGATCGACGTGTACGACAGCATGTTCCAGTTCCCGCCAATATCCAGCAACTTCGCACAGCCATTGAAGAGGAGTGGGACAACATTATAAATGCCACATTGAACAGCCTGATGAACTCTATGCGAAGGAGATGTGTCACGCTGCATTGAGGCAAATGGTGATCCACGCTCCTACCATTTTTTAAAAAGGTATCTTTTACCAACAGATGCATATCTGTATTCACAGTCATGTGAAATCCATAGATTGGGGCCTATTGAATTTATTTAAATTGACTGATTTCCTTCTATGAACTGTAACTCAGTAACATCTTTGAAATTGTTGCATGTTGAGTTTTCTTTTTGTTCAGTGTAAATACAAAGTGTTTTGTTTGGACCAAACACAATACGTCACTGAGTACCACTTTTCATATTTTCAACCATGGTGGTGGCTGAATCATGTTAAGGGATCTGCTTGTCATCGGCAAGGCCTAGGGATTCATTTTTATAAAAGAAACGGAATAGAGCTAAGTAGAGGCAAAATCCTAGAGGAAAACCTGGTTCAGTCTGCTTTCCAACAGACACAGGTGACAAATTCCACCTTTCAGCAGGACAATAACCTAAAACTCAAAGCCAAATATACACAGGAGTTGTTTACCAAAATGACATTGAATGTTCCTGAATGGCCTAGTTACATTTTCAAGCCAATTTAAGTCAAAACTGTATGGCAAGACTTGAAAATGGCTGTCTAGCAATGATCAACAACCAACTTGACAGAGCTTGAAGAAGTTAAAAAAATAATAATGTGCAAATATTGTATAATCTAGGTGTACAAAGCTCTGCGAGACTTGCCCAGAAAGACTCACAGCTGTAATTGCTGCCAAAGTGGATTAATAACATGTATTGACTCAGGGGTGTGAATACTTATATCAATTTGATTTCAATATGTGGAACGAGTCAAGGAGTATGAATCAAGGTTTGGAACTGGTTCACGGAACAGAACCGAAAACCGGAAAAGGACAAAATCATTTGATACACGGAACCAGAAACTAAAGTGATCTATACTGTTCCGGAACGTTACTGATATTTTAAAAGCATGGGCACTTGTTTATATCCGCACTAAATGGTGAAGTCATTTAATTTCAAGTTAAATGTTAAAAAGTCAATTTCAGAGGTTTTAAAAGGAACGCCATAAATCGGTACTTTTGTTTTGGTTCGAACTCGAAGCCCCTATTCCGCACATTAGCTTGGGTCCTTCGACAGGTCATGCAAACCATAGAACTTTGGCTGTGGAGGCATGGTCAATCCTATATAAGGCCCTTGATCCTTTGAACGGGTTGTGGCAATGAAACAGCGGAGACCCATTCAATGAAGGGAAGCAAAGTGGGCGGAGGGGCGATTTGCACGTGGAGCTTGGCAAAATGGGGTATGATTTGTTGACATGCTTGTAATCCAAACCCAACCCTGGTTTACTCCCTTTTAGATTAGAATTACTTTATGACCAAAATTATCCTATTTACACTTTGTAGTCAATTTTGACTCATATCTACGCCTCATAGGCTGTTTTTAAAGGGATTACTTGCTTTTTAGGGGCACCAATAAGAAGAAGAGATTTGCTTGGGCCAAGAAACACGAGCAATGGACATTAGACCAGCGGAAATCTGTCATTTTGGTCTGATGAGTCCAAATTTGAGATTATTGGTTCCAACCACCGTGTCTTTGTGACGCAGAGTCTGTGAACGGATGATCTCTGCATGTGTAATTCCTACCGTGTAGCATGGAGGAGGAGGTGTGATGGGATGCTGTATCGCTGCAGAATGCTGTGGTAGCCATACTGGTTAAGTGTGCCTTGAATTCTAAATAAATCACAGACGGTGTCACCAGCAAAGCACCCCCACATCATCTGGTTTGCATTTATTTGACCAAGAAGGAGAGTGATGGAGTGCTGCATCAGATGACCTGGCCTCCACAATCACCCGACCTCAACCCAGTTGAGATGGTGTGGCATGAGTTGGACTGAAGAGTGAAGGAAAAGCAGCCAACAAGTTCTCAGCATATGTGGGAACTCCTTCCAGACTTTTGGAAAAGCATTCTAGGTGAAGTTGGTTGAGAGAATGCCAAGAGCGTGCAAAGCTGTCAAGGCAAAGGGTGGCTACTTTGAAGAATCTCACTTTTTTGGTTACTACATGATTCCATATGTGTTATTTCATAGTGTTGATGTCTTCACTGTTATTCTACAATGTAGAAAATAGTAAAAATAAAGGTGTAGTAGGTGTGTCAACTTTTGACTGGTACTGTATGAAAGGTTATGTGAAAATCTATGTAAAACTTCATGTGAAATATCATCACATGTGAAGTGTTCCAAAAACACATGGTTTCACATGTACAAAACATGTGGAAATGTCACACGTGAAATCCTGATTTTTCCATAAGGGTCTTTCCCATTTTCCATTCAGTCCATCAATGTGATGTATTTATTTATTCTTAATCTCCCTCCTCCCTCTACCTCCTCTCCTCCATCTTCCCCCCACACTCTATCACTTTCTTTCAAACCCACCATCTGTCCCCTGTCACTTCCCTGGACCAGGAAACTCTGAAAAGACAGAGAAATGTTATCAAGCTATGCAGAAGGAAGATGAACAGAACCCTAGTTCTTTATGCAAACCTTCCTCTCTCTCACACACACACACACACACACACACACACACACACACACACTTTACTCCTGAGATAGCTTTCCCTAATCCTCCCTCCCTCAGTAGTCTTACAGTTGGGGGGAAATATCTCATTTGCAGTGAATGCATAACCTGCCATGTGTAGACTAGACTGGGTTTTGGAGTCGGCGTAGGCTCTTCTCTAACGAGTCTTAATACTGCTCAGTGCTCACCGCACTCATCCCAATCACACAACGCCACAACGCTGTCTCTCTGCCATCAGTGTTTATGCTAATGTGAATATTTGTATTATCTCCAAGTGGGTTTAATGGAAGCGAATCAGGCACGGAGGCATCTTCCAAAATGGCCACGTTGATTTGTGCGTGGACAAGGGTCGAACAACCAGCTCTCTAATTTCCATAGCTATCGGAGAAAAGAATTGTGCTCATCAGTGAACCAGTCCAACTCCAGGGGAAGTTTGAGTGATTGAGGAAACGCTTCTTAAAGTGAACTTGCTAGAGTGTTGAAGCTAATTTGGTTGATTTGAGAAACTTTGCTTAAAGTAATACAACTTGCCGAACTCATTTTAAGTTAACTTTACCAAGTGTTTTAAGTTAATTTCCTCCCATGAAAAACTTAAAGTAAGCACATAAGCTTGACCTTGCTAAAATTTGGCAAGGAGAAATTCTCTTGTTATGTGAACTCAATTAAGTGAACAAGATGAGCAAAGATGAGCAAACACCTCGCCACCCTGCAAAGATTCATGTGACTGGCTCACATGAGGAAGCCCTGGGCTCTGAGTCCATTTTAGACATCAGTTGAATGGTGTTTCTATATTTTTAGTTCTCTGCCTGAATGTCCGGCAGATTCTTTTTTTTTTGTTGACCGGGCAATTTTAGTTTTTACTTGAGTAAACTTGACCTATCCTGATACTCACCTCCGTTACCTTGACCTTGTTTGTGTTTTGACACTGACACCCAGAGGGAAGTAGTGGTATAGTGTAAACTATAAATCACTCACACAAATGTTCACGCAATGTTAGCAGGCCTCTAATGTTAGCGCTGGAGCTGTAAAAGCAGCTGTTTCCCTCTACATCCCAGTCGCACACATACACAAGTCGGTTCTCCTCCAATGTATTGCAGTTTAACAATGCGAATATGCGGTAGTACATCCGATTTGAATGCATTTTGGAATGTGTTCTGAGACAGTGCCGACAGTTCAACGGAGGGTCAGGTCCAACCTGTTCATTGGAGGAGACTGTCGTCTATTTCAGGCTAGCTGCTGCCAAGCCTGGAGACAGAGCAAGAAAAGTCCAATGGAGTAACTATAGGTTAGGTCCTTGTACCCTCTCAATCCAGACCAAGTTTATATTCTTCTCTACTCTAGACAAGTTCCTTCCTGCTTCTTTCGTCTATGAGTCTGTTTGTAATCCACAATGTTTTGGAGACGAGACACACTTATAAAAAATGTTGCCCTTATTTTACCAGGTAAATTGACTGAACACATTCTCATTTACAGCAATGACCTGGGGAATAGTTAAAGGGGAGAGGGGGGGGTGAATGTGCCAATTGGAAGCTGGGGATGATTAGGTGGCCATGATGGTACGAGGGCCAGATTGGGAATTTAGCCAGGGCACCGGGGTTAACACACCTCTACTCTTACGATAAGTGCCATGGGATTTTTAGTGACCACAGAGATTCAGGACACCCATTTAACGTCCCGTCTGAATGACTGCACCCTACACAGGGCAATTTTCCTCAATCACTGCCCTGGGGCATTGGGATATTTTTTTTAGACCAGAGGAACGAGTGCCTCCTACTGGCCCTCCAACATCTGAGGCATATGTCACAAAGCCAGCTAGACATATTTGGGATTTTCTAAAGATGGCTATTTTCAGTTAGCTTCATAGTCCTACGAAGTTGGATACTGATTAATCACCTGCCATTAGACCGCAGACATACTTATTTGGTCTGTGAGTTTGTACATAACCAAACAACATTTTGGGGTCACGAGACACCTGAACTTCAGATCTCTTGCTTGTTTTGGTGGCGTCAGCACACCGTTGATAAACATATCACACCAGCTAGACAATGGGAGTTGGAATACACAAACCTCTCAATGCAAAATGGCCGCCTCAGTGTCGGCACGTTCCGCTATCAACAGCATGTTGCACGAGGTTGTCGCATCATAGCCAGCAGGCACTCCATGCCAGGTGTGTCAGTGATGCCTATGCCCCGACTATGCCCGTTATCACTGGCATGGTGTCGATGCCAGGCTGTCACCAGAATTGAGTGCCCCCTTCCCCCTCTCTTGTGCTGGAGATGCCCTTGTTGTTCAGGGCCACAGTGAAACAGGAGAGGGGACACTGGTTACAAGCTGGCCAAACAAAAGCTTTCCTGTGTGCCACAATGCCAAACACCACTTTAATCGATCAGGCTGCTGGGTTAGGGTTAGGCTATGACGTCAATCCCTAGGCTGAAAGCAATCCCACAAGTTATACTTCCTTTATCGAAAGGACAACGGAGATAGTCGAGAAAATAGTAGAGACTAGTTAGTTTGGTATAGAGAAGAATATGGAGGCTTGGTAACATGGCGAGATGAAGGAATACTGTGTGTGTACAGCACGTGCATGTGTCTGTGTTTGTGTTTGCGCGCACATTGCTATTGTGGATGAGAGCAGAGCAGAAGACGAATTTCCGTCGTAACAGATGGCCAAGTAAAGTTTGAAATTGTGGATTCAGATGAAAGGAACAAACTGACCATTAGCTTTTCCTGTTCTCTGCAACAAAGGCTTTTTGAAGTCACCGCCAAGACAACCTCGTGATATTTATTTGAGGTGAACACCCAAGTACCTCTGAGGGGCCCAGTCCTAAAGGATTTGGAGTTTGCTGCAAAACAAATTCCCCAAAATAGCACCTCAAATATGATTTTTCAGAAGAGGCTTGTTACAGAGGATATGGTCAAATGGCCGTATAATGGTGCGTGTGTAGCAGTCAAATGGCCCATGCTCATCCTGCGTGGTTAATAACCCTCATTAAAGTGATTTGTGCCGCCAGACACAGATAGAATTCTACACACAGCCGGCCCACACTGATAAATGGGCCTGCTTTCTCCATGTGCCAATACCCATAGCTTTCTCTGACGTTCCCATTCTGGTAGGCATCTGTAGACTTTAGTTTATCTCATAGATCTGATTTTGTTTTATGGCAGTTCTGCGTGCGTGTGCACTACGCATGTGCCTGCGCTCTATACGGGGACGTGAGACCGTGGTAGTTTGGAGCAAGGCTACGTTGTGTCACTGCCTCCCACTGTAGTGCCTCTCACAGTCGTACTGGGAAGCCAACGAGGGAGACAGAGGGAACGAGAGAGCGAGGTGTGGGTCAGATAGGATTCCCCCCATTCCCTCCTCCCTATGACAGGACCTAGCTACTGGGATAGCACATTACCCCCCCCCCCCCCTTCCCGCTAAACACAGGAATAGCTCATACACACCCACAGACCAGCAGAGTGAAAGCCAGAACCGTAGCCATGTGGAAGCAGGTAAAAGAGTCCAGTTTGATTTAACCCTTAACTTTCATTTAACCATTTTAAAAAGCTCTGCGTTTTGTAAGTGCTCACCATTCCAGCAATCTAGGGAGAGCGAGAGGCAGAGAGAGAGAGGGGGCAAGGTGGAACTGAGCTATTGGGATACTGAGGCGACATTGACCGAGGGGGCAATGCCCGAGCTGTAGGAGCTAACTGCCTAGTGGCTCCGGCTCTAAGGAAACAAATGGAAGCAGCTCTGAAACAGCACTAGAACTGTAGTTACTGTCATAGTTCAGCTGAGTTGCAGTTTTTATTCGGAGGATGTAGCAGGAAGTCGCTTTGGTGAGCTTGGGCTTTGCTTGGATATCATATACATTATTGTAGGCGATCTTCAGAGGGTTGTGCAGTGCAGCTACACAAGCTAATTATTGATCTATTTCGATAGTACAGTCAGGTGTGGAAGTGCTAGCTTTAGCTGGGATTTGATTGAGATTTTAAAGAGATAAAAGAGGTAGAGTTCTCATTTAGGTGACAAAAATGTCATTGAGGAAGAGGGAATGGCTTCAGTGAGCTTAACTGTGAAATAAAGTTGACACTTGCTTTACTAGGATGCACAGTAACCTTTTAACTTTTCTTGGAGGTGTGTAGGTTTTTATAGTTTTGGTAAATGTTGTACATAGGGCTGTGAAGATAATTGAATTGTTGATTCATTGTAATGCAAATGGTAATAATGGCGCCGGAGGGGATGGCTGCCGTTTTACAGGCTACTAACTCTGCTATTTTGTGTGTTTTTATGCAATTGTTTGTAACTTATTTTGTACATAATGTTGCTGCTACCGTCTCTTATGACTGAAAATAGCTTCTGGATATCAGAACAGTGATTACTCACCTCGAACAAAGATTATTTTCTTTAATGAGTCCGACGCGAAGGATATACAGTTTCACCGAGTCGGGGCTGAACGACGACACGGATAATATTCATTTGGCTGGGTTTTCCGTGTATCGATAGAACAGCTATGTCTGGTAAGACGAGGGGTGGGGGTGTGCGTCTATTTGTCAATAACAGCTGGTGCTCGATGTCTAATATTAAGGAAGTCTCGAGGTATTGCTCATTTGAGGTAGAGGTACTTCATGATAAGCTGTAGACCACACTATCTACCATGAGTTTATCTATATTTTTCGTAGCCGTCTATTTACCACCACAAACCGATGCTGCCACTAAGACCGCACTCAACAAGCTGTATAAGCCATATGCAAACAAGAAAATGATCATCCAGAAGCGGTCCTCCTAGTGGCCGGGGACTTTAGTGCAGGCAAACTTAAATCCGCTTTACCTAATTTCAACCAGAGGGGAAAAAAACTCTAGACCACCTTTACTCCACACACAGAGACGGATACTTAAGCTCTTCCTTACCCTCTATTTGGCAAATCTGACCATAATTCTATCCTCCTGATTCCAGCTTACAACCAAAAAGTAAAGCAGGAAGTACCAGTGACTCGCTCAATACGGAAGTGGTCAGATGACGCGGATGCTACTCTACAGGACTGTTTTGCTAGCACAGACTGGATTATGTTCCGGGATTTATCCAATGGCATTGAGGAGTATACCACCTCAGTCACCGGCTTCATCAATAAGTGCATTGACGACGTCGTCCCCACAGTGACCGTACGTATATATCCCAACAAGAAGGCATGGATTACAGGCAGCATCCGCACCGAGCTTCAGGCTAGAGCTGCCGCTTTCAAGGAGCGGGATAGTAATCCGGACGCTTATAAGAAATCTCGCTATGCCCTCAAATGAACCATTAAACAAGCAAAGCGTCAATACAGGACTAAGATTGAATCCTACTACACCGGCTCTGAAGCTCGTCTCATGGCTTGCAAACTATTACAGACTACAAAGGGAAACCCAGCCGTGACCTGCCCAGTGACACGAGCCTACCAGACGGGCTAAATGCCTTTTTATGCTCGCTTCAAGGCAAGCAACACTGAAGCATGCATGAGAGCACCAGCTGTCCCGGACGACTGTGTGATCAGGCTCTCCATAGCCGATGTGAGCGAGACCTTTAAACGGGTAAACATTTACAAGGCCGCAGGGCCAGAAAGATTACCAGAGCGTGTACTCAGAGCATGTGCGGACCAACTGGCAAGTGTCTTCACTGACATTTTCAACCTCTCCCTGACCGAGTTTGTAATACCTACATATTTATTATCTGTGCATAGTCACTTTACCACAAACTACATGTACAAACTACCTCGACTAACCTGTACCTCCACACATAGCCTCGTTATTGTCTTTCTTTTAATTTTTTACTTTATTTAGTAAATATTTTCTTAACCCTATTTCTTAAAATTCATTCTTGGTTAGGGGCTTGCAAGTAAGCATTTCAAGGTAAGGTCTACACCTGCTGTATTCGGCACATTTTGATTTGATTTAACAGTTATTTAATTAACAGTTGTAATTTTAGTTTCCTTTTTTTTTTACCTTGCAAAATGCATCTTTGAAATTGACATACCAAAAGTAATACAACACAGCTTTGGTGACACCCCTATCTTAAAAACAACTGATTTGACAGCTTTTAACATTTGAACTGTTCCACTCTGCTAGGAAAATGATTATGGGCTATTGCTGCTATTTGACAAACTATTAAATTAACTTAAATATAAAGTTGAATGCCCCCTTCACCTAAAATGAATGTATTAAGACATTTTCTTGTTTTTTTAGTTGACATTTATTGCCCGTAATTGTCACTGTTATACGATAATTGTGCCAGCCCATATCATGCGACTTGAAGGGAGTTGAGATGCATTCCTTACGTTAGCTGTAGTAGTAGTTAGTCGTACTGTACTTGTAACGGCAGCCTTCCTCCTCTTCGTCTGAAGAGGAGGTGTAGCAGGGATCGGACCAAGACGCAGCGTAGCTCGTGTTCAACATGTTTTTTAATAAACAAGACGAAACTGTGAACACTTACAAAATAACAAACGTGGCAAACCGAAACAGCCCTATCTGGTGCAGAGAAAACACAGAGACAGGAAACAACCACCCACAAAATCCCAACACAAAACAAGCCACCTATATATGATTCCCAATCAGAGACAACACAAAACATCTGCCTCTGATTGAGAACCATATTAGGCCGAACATAGAAACAGACAAACTAGACACACAACATAGAATGCCCACCCAGCTCACGTCCTGACCAACACTAAAACAAGCAAAACACACAAGAACTATGGTCAGAACGTGACAGTACCCCCCCTCCTGAGGTGCGGACTCCGAACGCATCCCCTAAAACTCTAGGGGAGGGTCTGGGTGGGTATCTGTCCGCGGTGGCGGCTCCGGCGCTGGACGAGGACACCACTCCACCATTGTCTTTGTCCCCCTTCTTAGCGTCCTTTGAGTGGCGACCCTAGCCGCCGACCTTGGCCTAGGAACCCTCACAAAGGGCCCCATCAGACTGAGGAGACAGCTTAGGACAGAGAGGTAGCTCAGGACAGAGAGGTAGCTCAGGACAGAGAGGTAGCTCAGGACAGAGAGGTAGCTCAGGACAGAGAGGTAGCTCAGGACAGAGAGGTAGCTCAGGACAGAGAGGTAGCTCAGGACAGAGAGGTAGCTCAGGACAGAGAGGTAGCTCAGGACAGAGAGGTAGCTCAGGACAGAGAGGTAGCTCAGGACAGAGAGGTAGCTCAGGACAGAGAGGTAGCTCAGGACAGAGAGGTAGCTCAGGACAGAGAGGTAGCTCAGGACAGAGAGGTAGCTCAGGACAGAGAGGTAGCTCAGGACAGAGAGGTAGCTGGTAGCTCAGGACAGAGAGGTGGCTCAGGACAGAGAGGTGGCTCAGGACAGAGAGGTGGCTCAGGACAGAGAGGTGGCTCAGGACAGAGAGGTGGCTCAGGACAGAGAGGCGGCTCAGGACAGAGAGGCGGCTCAGGACAGAGAGGCGGCTCAGGACAGAGAGGCGGCTCAGGACAGAGAGGCGGCTCAGGACAGAGAGGCGGCTCAGGACAGAGAGGCGGCTCAGGACAGAGAGGCGGCTCAGGACAGAGAGGCGGCTCAGGACAGAGAGGCGGCTCAGGACAGAGAGGCGGCTCCGGACAGAGAGGCGGCTCCGGACAGAGAGGCGGCTCCGGACTGGAGGGCGGCTCCGGACTGACGGACGGCTCTGGCGGCGCTGGGCAGACGGACGGCTCTGACGGCGCTGGGCAGACGGACGGCTCTGACGGCGCTGGGCAGACGGACGGCTCTGACGGCGCTGGGCAGACGGACGGCTCTGACGGCGCTGGGCAGACGGCGGCTCGGGCAGGCGGGCGGCTCAGACGGCGCTGGGCAGGCGGGCGGCTCAGACCTGCTGAGGCGCACAGTAGGCCTGGTGCGTGTTGCCCGGAACTGGTGGTACCGGTTTGTAGACACGCACCTCAAGGCTAGTGCGGGGAGCAGGAACAGGGCACACTGGACTCTCGAGGCGCACTATACACCTGGTGCGTGGTACCGGCACTGGTGGTACCGGGCTGAGGGCACGCACCTCAGGGCGAGTGCGGGGAGAAGGAACAGTGCGTACAGGGCTCTGGATACGCACAGTAAGCTTGGTGCGTGGTGCCGGAACTGGTGGTACCGGGCTGGAGACACGCACCACAGGGAGAGTGCGTGGAGGAGGAACAGAGTTCTGGAGACGCACAGGAAGCCTGGTGCGTGGTGTAGGCACTGGTGTTATTGGGCTGGGGCGAGGAGGTGGCGCCGGATATACCGGACAGTGAAGGCGTACAGGAGCTCTTAAGCACCGAGCCTGCCCAACCTTACCTGGTTTAATGCTCCCTGTAGCCAGGCCAGTGCGGCGAGGTGGAATAGCCCGCACTGGGCTGTGCTGGCGAACCGGGGACACCATGCGTAAGGCTGGTGCCATGTACACCGGCCCGAGGAGACGTACTGGAGACCAGATATGTTGGGCCGGCTTCATGGCACCTGGCTCGATGCCCACTCTAGCCCGGCCGATACGTGGAGCTGGGATGTACCGCACCAGGCTATACACACGTACAGGAGACACCGTGCGCCTTTCCGTACAACACGGTGTCTGCCCGTACTCTCGCTCTCCACGGCAAGCCTGGGAAGTTGGCGCAGGTCTCCTACCTGACTTCGCCACACTCCCCTATAGCCTCCCCCCAAGACATTTTTGGGGTTTCTTCTCGGGCTTCCTGGCCAGCCGTGTTCCCTCATAACACCCATTTCCCCTTCGCGGCTGCTTCCGCTCTCCTAGCTGCCTCCACCTGTTCCCATGGAAGGCGATCCTTACCAGCCAGGATCTCCTCCCATGTGTAGCAACCCTTTCCGTCCAACACCTCTTCCCAAGTCCATTCCTCCTGGTACCGCTGCTGCCGCTGCTGCCCGTTGCTACGCTGCTTGGTCCGAGATTGGTGTGTGGTTCTGTAACGGCAGCCTTCCCTCTCTTCACGAGAAGAGAGGGTGTAACAGGGATCGGACCAACACGCAGCGTAGCCAGTGCTCAACATGTTTAATAAAACGATAAACAGTGAACACTTAACACGATACAAAATAACAAACGTGGCAAACCGATACAGCCCTATCTGGCGCAGAGAAAACACAGAGACAGGAAACAACCACCCACAAAATCCCAACACAAAACAAGCCACCTATATATGATTCCCAATCAGAGAGAACACAAAACATCTGCCTCTGAGAACCATATTAGGCCAAACATAGAAACAGACAAACTAGACACACAGCATAGAATCCCCACCCAGCTCACGTCCTGACCAACACTAAAACAAGCAAAACACACAAGAACTATGGTCAGAACGTGACAGTACTGTAGTTGTACTGCCTAGTTGAACTGTATATTTAGCTGTATTGCAGTTTCATGTAGCTACATTAAAGGGATAGTTTGAAATTGTGCAATTATGCAATTTTTTTCTACTTACCCAGAGTCAAATTAATTAATGGATACCGTTTTTATACAGTACCAGTCAAAAGTTTGTACACCTACTCATTTCATGGCTTTTCTTTATTTTTACTATTTTCTACATTGTAGAGTAACAGTGAAGACATCAAAACTATGAAATAACACACAGGGAATCATGTAGTAACCAAAAAAGTGTTAAACAAATTCAAAATATATTTTATATATATATATATATTTTTTAAGTAGCCACCCTTTGCCTTGATGACAGCTTTGCACACTCTTGGCATTCTCTCAACCAGCTTCATGAGGTAGTCACCTGGAATGCATTTAAATTAACAGGTGTGCCTTGTTAATTTATGTTATTTCATTCCTTATCAATGCGTTTGAGACAATCAGTTGTGTTGTGTCAAGGTAGGGGTGGTATACAGAAGATAGCCCTATTTGGTAAAATACCAAGTCCATATTATGGCAAGAACAGCTCAAATAAGCAAAAAGAAACGACAGTCCATCATTACTTTAAGACATGAAGGTCAGTTAATCCGGACAATTTCAAGATCTTTGTTTCTTCAAGTGCAGTCGCAAAAACCATCAAGCGCTATGATGAAACTGGCTCTCATGAGGATCGCCACAGGAAAGGAAGACCGAGTTACCTCTGCTGCAGAGGATAAGTTCATTAGAGTTACCAGCCTCAGATTTCAGCCCAAATAAATGCATCACAGAGTTCAGGCAACAGACACATCTCAACATCAACTGTTCAGAGGAGACTGCGTGAATCAGGCCTTCATGGTCAAATTGCTGCAAAGAAACCACTACTAAAGGACACCAATAAGAAGAAGAGATTTGCTTGGGCCAAGAAACACGATCAATGGACATTAGACCGGTGGAAATCTGTCCTTTGGTCTGATGAGACCATATCATTTTTGGGGGGGTTTCAACCGCCGTGTTTTTGTGAGACGCAGAGTAGGTGAACGGATGATCTCCACGTGTGGTTCCCACTGTGAAGCATGGAGGAGGAGGTGTGATTGTGTGGTGGTGCTTTGCTGGTCAGACTGTCAGTGATTTATTTAGAATTCAAGGCACACTTAACCAGCATGGCTACCACAGCATTCTGCAGCAATACGCCATCCCATCTGCTTTGCACTTAGTGAGACTATCGTTGCTGTTGCTAGCCTGGCTCCCACTGTATTTGACTCTTTGTGTAATCCAACCTAGTGGACTCACTCATCATACATGATACTCTGTAGTCCTTGGCAGGGTTGTGTGTGTGTGAATGTGTGCACGTTCACTTGTATGTGTACATGCAGTTTACTTGTGTGTGTGTAGATGTAGGCTACATGTGTGTACGAATGTGTACATGCTGTATGTGGTGTGCGTGTGATGGTTGTGTGTGGAGGCTTGTATATCCAGTCCTAACTACCCGACTCTTGAAATCAATCTGTGCCTTTAACAATAGTTCAAAGTCTGCGTTAAAACAGTTTTCTTTTGGAGGAGAGTGCTGGTGTTCTGAGTTTCAACTTCTGATGACACCGGAGCCTCTTCATCTCTTTAACAAAAGCCAGCGTGTGGGATGGAAGGATAATTATTAGCTGTATTATTCAGAGCCTACATAGCAGCTCCACTCAAAGGGCTACTTTAAATGTCTGTCTATGCCATCACGTACGCAGACACCCACATCGCATTACACACACCAACTTATATACACACACATTGATACCCACACAAACGAATGCCTGTACACACGCGCATACACACGTATACATGGACAGACAGACGGACCGACTCATGCGTGCACACACACACCCACCCACCCACACCTCTCCGCACTTTGAATGGGAATGACCTCGCTCTGTCCCTCAGAATGCACCAACCGCCCTCCTTTTTCTCCCTCCCTCCCTCCCTCCCTCCCTCCCTCCCTCCCTCCCTCCCTCCCTCCCTCCCTCCCTCCCTCCCTCCCTCCCTCCCCTCTATCTGTCCCTACATCTGTCCTCCGCCCTGCATTTCAAACACATTTCATCTGGAAACCTTTAAATAGACCTGACCTTTTTGACTGAACACACACCCACTCACCAAATAGATGTTTTGAAGCAATCTGTCTTTCTCAGCGCGGGGCTCTCGCAAACCTGCCAGCTGTCTCACGCCAGTAGATACGGAGACAAATGTCTCCACTTAGGATTGGGTGAGACGTCAGTGAGAGAGGAGGCTGCATCCCGAAAGTTACCCTATTCCCTATTTAGTGCATACATTTTGACCAGGACCATATGGGCACTGGTCAAAAGTAATGCACTATTTAGGGAATAAGGTGCCATTTGTGACGTAACCAGCTGTTCAAAGCCAACATATTTAGCCTTTGATACACTACATGACCAAATGTATGTGGACACCTACTCGTCAAACATCTCATGGCAAAATCATGGGCATTAATTAATATGGAGTTGGTCCCCCATTGCTGCTATAACATACCACTCTTCATGGAATGCTTTCCACTAGATGTTGTAACATTGCTGTTAGGACTTGCTTCCATTCAGCCACGAGTATCCGTGAGGTCGGGCACTGATGTTGGGCGATTAGGCCTGGCTCGCAGTAGGGGTTCCAATTCATCCCAAAGGTATTCGATGTGGTTGAGGTCAGGGCCCTGTGCAGGCCAGTCAAGTTCTTCCACACCGAGCTGACAAACCAATTCAGTATGGTCCTCGCTTTGTGCACAGGGGCATTGTCATGCTGAAACAGGAAAGGTCCTTCCCCAAACTGTTGCCACAAGGTAGGAAGTGCAGAATCGTCTGGAATGTCATTGTATGCTGTATCATTCATATTTCCTTCACTGGAACTAAGGGGCCTAGCCCAAACCATGAAAAACAGCCCTAGACCATTATTCCTCCTACACCAAACTTTACAGTTGTCACTATACCTTGGGGCAGGTAGTGTTCTCTTGGCATCCGCCAAACCCAGATTCGTTCGTCAGCCTGCCAGATGGTGAAGTGTGATCATCACTCCAGAAAATGCATTTCCACTGCTCCACTTTACACTTTACACCACTTCAGCCGACCCTTGGCATTGCGCATGGTGATCTTAGGCTTGTGTGCGGTTGCTCGGCCACAAAAACACATTTTATGAAGCTCCTGACAAACAGTTATTGTGTTGATGTTGCTTCCAGAGGCAGTTTGGAACTCGGTAGTCAGTGTTGCAACCTAGGACAGACGTGCTAAGCGCTTCAGCACTCTGCGGTCACTTCTCACTAAAAGACACATGACAGCCCGCTTGGAGTTTGCCAAAACGCACCTAAAGACTCTCAGACCATGAAAAACAAGATTCTCTGGTCTGATAAAACCAAGATTGAACGCTTTGGCCTGAATGCCAAGCATCACTTCTGGAGGAAACCTGGCACCATCCCTACGGTGAAGCATGGAGGTTGCAGCGGCAGGGACTGGGAGACTAGTCAGAATCCAGGCAAAGATGAATGGAGCAAAGTACAGAGAGATCCTTGATGATATCCTGCTCCAGAGCGCTCAGAACCTCAGACTGGGGTGAAGGTTCACCATCCAACAGGACAACGACCCTAAGCACACAGCCAAGCCAACGCAGGAGTGGCTTCGGGACAGGTCTCTGAATGTCCAGCCAGAGCCCGGACTTGAACCCGATCTAACATCTCTGGAGAGACCTGAAAATAGCTGTGCAGCAATGCTCCTCCTACATGGGGACAACGATCGTACTTTTTGGAGAAATGTTTTTCCTCCAAACAGAACGATGGTCATTATGGCCAAACAGTTCCATTTTTGTTTCATCAGACCAGAGGACATTTCTCCAAAAAATAGGATCTTTGTCCCCATGTGCAGTTGCAAACCATAGTCTTGCTTTTTTATGGCGGTTTTGGAGCAGTGGCTTCTTCTTGCTGAGCGGCCTTTTAGGTTATGTCGATATAGGACTCGTTTTACTGTGGATATAGATACTTTTGGACCTGTTTCCTCCAGCATCTTTACAAGGTCCTTTGCTGTTGTTCTGGGATTGACTTGCACTCTTCACACCAAAGTACGGTCATCTCTAGGAGACAGAATGTCTGCTTCCTGAGCGGTATGACGGCTGCGTGGTCCCAAGGTGTTTATACTTGCTTTCTCTTGTTTGTATAGATGAACGTGGTACCTTCAGGCGTTTGGAAATTGCTTCCAAGGATGAACCAGACTTGTGGAGGTCTGCAATTGTTTTTCTGAGGTCTTGGCTGATTTCTTTTGATATTCCCATGATGTCAAGCAAAGATGCACTGAGTTTGAAGGTAGGCCTTGAAATACATCTACAGGTACACCTCCAATTGACTCAAATGATGTCAATTAGCCTAACAGAAGCTTCTTAAGCCATGACATCATTTTCTGGAACCACTGGAATTGTGATGCAGTGAATTATAAGTGAAATCTGTCTGTCAACAATTGTTGGAATAATTACTTGTGTCATGCACAAATTAGATGTCCTAACCGACATGCCAAAACCGTAGTTCGTTAACAAGAAATTTGTGGAGTGGTTGAAAAACGAGTTTTAATGACTAAGTGTATGTACTTAAGTGTATGTAAGTGTATGTACTTAAGTGACTAAGTTAATGACTAAGTGTATGTAAACTTAACAACCTAAGTGTATGTAAACTTCTGACTTCAACTGTAACTTCTCAAAGTATTGACATGCAGGACCGCTGCTGTCGCATGCTTTTCTCTGCCATTTTTCCAACTGCTAACGATGATGACATAGTGGTGGAGCGTCATCTCTAAAATAATTGATTCCTTGACTCCTTGAGTGTCAAGATTAGATTCCGCTAGGACTCCACTCCTAAGTTTCAGTATTTTTGGAATGGTGGAGACTGATATGTTGCCATACTTCCGAGAACAGAAACACTTCCATCTTTCTTAGCGAGCTAGCGAGGGATGGAGAGAGAGAGGGGAGGGGCACCGTATAGGCAAGTCGGCAATCAGGCAGACAGTCAGAACCGTGCACTAGGCCTGTCTATCGGCAATCAAAACCTCAATCTTTCAATGAAATGCAGTATCTCGCAATTTCCTGGCTTGCAATGTCAAGCAACTTCAGTCAAGCAACTTCAGTCAAGCAGGTCCTATCATCAATGAATAGGCTAGGATATTGAGATGCAACACTTCGCTCTCCCATTCACACACAGTATCTGCACATGTGTACGGGTTCACTTCACTCTGTTCTGTGCGGTAGCTAGGGCACATAGACCCACTATGCTGTTTACGTTCTGTGTCTACATAAAAAAACACATTGTTTTTTGGTTATGGATTTTACTTGAAAATAAGGATCTCAATTTTGTTTAAACGTTCACACCACTACTTAGTGAGCAGCGCTTGCTGATGTTAGATGGAGACACTACTACTACTACTACTACTACTACTACTACTACTACTACTACACACATATAAACACATGCCTTTGCACACACACACATTCTAAGAGGTCAAGTCACCTGCATTGGGATGGGGTGGGCATAGTAGCCAAGTAACCAACATTTGTTTACATGAATGTTTACCTCCCTTGATGTGCCAATCAAGACTTGAGTGTCCTTACGTACCTCCTCAGCACTGTAGGTAAATACCACAGTGTACATGGAGAGGGTTGAGCTCAGCGCTAAAGCCAGTGTGGAGTGGGTTATTTCTCTCACCATGCTGGGTGGTTTTTGAGAGAAAGCAGACGTTTTTCTTAGAGGGATGTTATGTGTTATGACGCAGACTGAGTCCGCTTCACCTGTGTCTCTGTTTAGGTACTCCCACAACATGTTCAAAGCCAGATAATAAGAGTTAACATTTATGTAGTCTTACTTAATACCCCAAACCAGAAACGAACAGAAACAACCCAAAATACCAAACAGCTGCCCATTAAAAAATACCAGAAACAACCAGAAACTACTGTAAACAGCTAGCCTCAAAATACCAGGAACAACCGAAAATACCATAAACCACTCTAAACAGAACTCCAAAACACCAGAAACTACTATAAACAGCTACCCTCAAAATACAGGAACCTACTAGAAACAACCCCAAAATATCCAAATCAATGTTCATTGGTCGCGTACATAGATTTGCAGATGTTATCTCAGGCGCAGCGAAATGTTTATGTTCCTAGCTCCAGCAGTGCAGTAATATCTAATATCCCCACAGCATGATGCTGCCACCACCATGCTTCACTGTCCTCCAGATGTGACGCTTGGCATCCAGGCCAAAGAGTTCAATCTTGGTTTCATCAGACCAGACAATCTTGTCACTCATGGTATGAGAGTCCTTTAGGTGACTTTTGGCAACCTCCAAGAGTGCTGTCGTGTGCCTTTTACTGAGGAGTGGCTTCCGTCTGGCCAGTCTACCATAAAGGCCTGATTGGTGGAGTGCTGCAGAGATGGTTGTCCTTCTGGAATGTTCTACCATCTCCACAGAGGAACTCTGGAGCTCTATCACAGTGAACATCGGTTTCTTGGTCACTTCCTTGACCAAGGCCTTTCTTCCCAGATTGCTGCAAAAACTTTATGGTACACTTTATGCTTCGACACAATCCTGTCTCTGAGCTCTACGGACAATTTCTTTAACCTCATGGCTTAGTTTTTGCTCTGACATGCACTGTCAACTGTGGGACCTTATATAGACGGTTGTGTGCCTTTTTTACAAATCATGTCCAATCAATTGAATTTACCACAGGTGTACTCCAAGTTGTAGAAACATCTTAAGGATGATCAATGAAAACAGGATGCACCTGAGCTCAGTTTCGAGTTTCATAGCGAAGGGTTTCTGTTTAATTTTTAATACATTTGCAAAATGTAAAAAAATAAAATAATCATGTTTTCGTGTTATCATTATGGGGTGTTGTGTGTTGATTGAGGAGGAAATTGTTTATTTAATCCATTTCAGAATAAGGTTGTAACGTAACAAAATGTGGAAAAAGTGAAGGGGTCTAAATACTTTCCCGAATGCTCTGTATGTTAGACATCGTGGATAAGAATGGCCTGAGATGGTGTGGTGGGAACAGCTGTGCTCTAAAACGTCTCTGGTGGTCCCAAAGAGATCCCTACAATATTATTCGAAAGAGTTAACCGTGAATTTAAAGTGGATTCAATATACGTTAACGTGGAGGGAAACAGACAGTTTACATTGTAAAGGATTGGAACCATTTGTCAATGGGCTTTTCCATGACTGTATTGGATGGGTCACATTATAATTGAAAAGTTAGGAGCAGGCAAAAACAGTGATTTCCCTGTTGTAATCAAATCAAATAATTGTATTTGTCACATGCACCAAATACAACAGGTGTAGACATTTCTGTGAAATGCTTACTTACAAGCCCTTAACCAACAATGCAGTTCAAGAAATAGAGAACATATTTACTAAATAAACTAAAGTAAAAAGTAAAAGTAACACAATAAAATTACATAACAATAACGAGGCAATATACAGGGGATACCAGTACCGAGTCAATGTGCGGGGGTACAGGTTAGTCAAGGTAGTTTGCACATGTAGGTTGGGGTAAAGTGGTTATGCATAGATAATAAACAGTAAGTATCAGCAGTGTAAAAACAAAGGGGGGGGCGGTCAATGTAAATTGTCAGGGTGGGCATTTCTTATAGCTTGTTAAGGAGCCTTTTGGACCTAGACTTGGCGCTCCGGCACCGCTTGCCGTGTGGTAGCAGTGCGAGAACAGTCTATGACTTGGGTGACTGGAGTCTTTGACCATTTTTTGGGCCTTCCTCTGACACCGCCTAGTATATAGGTCCTGGATGGCAGGAAGCTTGGCCCCAGTGATGTATTGGGCTGTTCGCACTACCCTCTGTAGCGCCTTATGGTCAGATGCCGAGCAGTTGCCATACCAGGCGGTGATGCAACCAGTCAGGATGCTCTCGATGGTGCAGCTGTAGACATTTTTGAGGATCTGGGGACCCATGGCAAATCTTTTCAGGCTCCTGAGGGGGAAAAGGTGTTGTCGTGCCCTCTTCCCGACTGTCTTGGTGTGTTTGTTGGCGATGTGGACACCAAGGAAACTCTGGACCCGCTCCGCTACAGCCCTGTCAATGTTAAATGGGGCCAGTTCGGCCCGCCTTTTATTGTAGGCCACGATCATCTCCTTTGTCCTGCTCACATTGACAGAGAGGTTGTTGTCTCTGACCTCCTGCTTAAAGGCTGTCTCATCATTGTCGGTGATCAGGCCTACCACTGTTGTGTCGTCAGCAAATTTAATGGTGTTGGAGTCGTGGTTGGCCACGCAGTCATGGGTGAACAGGGAGTACAGGAGGGGAATAAGCACGCACCCCTGAGGGGCCCCAGTGTTGAGGATCAGAATGACAGATGTGTTGTTGCCTACCCTTACCACCTGGGGCGGCCCGTCAGGAAGTCCAGAATCCAGTTGCAGAGGGAGGTGTTTAGTCCCAGGGTCCTTAGCTTATTGATGAGCTTTGTGGGCACTATGGTGTTGAACGCTGAGCTGTAGTCAATGAACAGCATTCTCGCATAGGTGTTCCTTTTGTCCAGGTGGGAAAGGGCAGTGTGGAGTGCGATTGAGATTGTCATCTGTTGGGACTGTATGTGAATTGGAGTGGGTCTAGGGTTTCCGGGATGATTGTGTTGATGTGAGCCATGACCAGCCTTTCAAAGCACTTCATGGCTACCAACGTGAGTGCTACGGGGCGGTAGTCATTTACCTTCGCATTCTTGGGCACAGGGACTATGGTGGTCTGCTTGAAACTTGGGTATTACAGACTTGGTCAGGGAGAGGTTGAAAATGTCAGTGAAGACACTTGCCAGTTGGTCAGCGCATGCTCGCAGTACACGCCATGGTAATCTGTCTGGCCTTGTCCTGTTGCTCACATCGGCTACAGAGTGCGTGATCACACAGTCGTCTGGAACAGCTTGTGCTCTCATACATGCTTTAGTGTTGCTTGCCTCAAAGTGAGCATAAAAGGCATTTAGCTCATCTGGTAGGCTTGCGTCACTGTGCAGCTCACGGCTGGGTTTCCCATTTTATTGTCTGTAATAGTTCGCAAGCCCTGTCACATCCGACGAGCGTAGTAGGATTTAATCTTAGTCCTGTATTGACACTTTGTCCGTTTGATGATTAGTCTGAGGGCATAGCCGGATTTCTTAGAAGCGTCCTGATTAGAGTCGCGCTTTTTGTAAGCGGCCGCTCTAGCTTTTAGCTCTGTGCGAATGTTGCCTGTCATCCATGGCTTCTGGTTGGGATATGTACGTACTGTGGGGATGATGTCGTCAATGCACTTATTGATGAATCTGGTAACTGAGGTGGCATACTCCTCAATGCCATTGGATGAATCACAGAACATATTCCAGTCTGTGCTAGCAAAACGTGCTAGCAAAAAGTCCTGTAACGTAGCATCCGCGTCATCTGACCACTTCCGTATAGATTGAGTCACTGGTACTTCCTGCTTTAGTTTTTGGTTGTAAGCAGGAATCCGGAGGATGGAATTATTGTCAGATTTGCCAAATGGTGTGCGAGGGAGAGCTTTGTATGCGTCTCTGTGTGTGGAGTAAAGGTGGTCTAGAGTTTTTTTCCCCTCTGGTTGCACATATGGGCCCTGAGACTGGCACTGGTTGTTTACAAGTAATACACTGAGGTCATCCCAAATCGTTGCAACATTACATTTGCTGTTGAATTTGATGGGGATCTGTGACCACGTCGCCATTGTAGCGCATGGCTGAAAAATACTGTGGAGGGTGGGTGCCACTGCCATCCCCTGGACAGCACTATTGCTAAATGACTATAAAATTATTAATTCCTGTTCAGCCAATATCGCTAATACTTATGCTTATCTGCATAGACAGCAGTACAGACTTTTCTAAGATAATTGTCTATGCTAAGGTAGACCCCAGTAGTGTCCTCTGAGACATACTCGTATCTAGAGCACAGTGTGTATTTTCCTGTGTGAAACATAACTCTGCTTGCGTCCCAAATGGCACCCTATTCCATATTTAGTGCATTACTTTTAGTGCCATTTGGGATGCAGGCATCTGTCAAGACAACTAACAGCACAGCAGCCTCTTCACACGTCCCTGTGTGTATTGGACTCGAGTGCTTTTTCCCCTTCCTTAACCAGGAAGTGAGCTCTTAGCCGTCACTCCACATCAGCTCCTACAGGGACAGGAACAGGGACAGCAGCAGCTCAACTACAGGGATTTGATGGAGGGATTATATTGGGAGGGTGTTGTGCGATGTGTGCCCTATAAAGGCTTGTTTTTAAGTCACTTGGACTGTGTCCCTAATGGCAAACTATTCCCTGCATCGTGCACTACTTTTGCCCAGAGCTCTATGGGCACTGGTTCGAAAGTAGTGCACTATATAGGGAATGGGGTGCCATTTGGCATGCATCCTTGGTGGTGTACGCAGGGCCTAACTGGTTACATCCTAACCCCTGGAAGAAGAGGAATGCATTAGAGCTTCCTGGTACTCTGGGATATCTGGGGACGAAGCTCTGCAAATTGCAACTTTTGTCAGCGATCTCCAAAAAAAGATCCAAATCTGCCTTTATGTTCTGAAAGGGACTGACTTAACCTACATAGCAAGCAACAACAAGACGTGTTGAAGACTAACTGAACTTAGTATGTATGTGCGATTGGCTTTGCGATATCAGAAGATGCTACACAAATTTCTTCCCTAGTTATTTTGTGATGACAACACTTGACTATGAGATGTCAACACTCGCTGGTTCGGGTCCCCCGAGTGGACTGGATGGTGGATATGTCGATGAGCCCATGAGCGGGGCACTTCACCCTGATTGCTCCTGTGTGCTGCTCTGGATGGGAGCTTCTGCTAAATGACTAAGATGTAATGCAAATGTTGAGCGGTTTCACTGCAGGTGGATTGTATGTTTTTTTTTTAATTCATTAAAATATAAACTTCACTGATTCACTTAGCGTCAGTTACACACTTTCATAAATGAAACACTTGTCGTCAGCCTTATCGTAGGCAGTCAACTTTGACCATGACTTTGATTTTCCAACTCACCCTCACTCTGCAAGCTCCCACGAGATGAGAGTCGAATGTTGTTGCCTGTGTATAGTTGGAAAACATTGGGTGCCGTTTACCTTCAAAGTGTTTCCAAAGCAAAGCGTTATTGACCAGCCCCCCTGCCACCACCCCTCTTTGTTTATCCCCTTGGCAATGGAATTTACACCCCTGATAGAGGGCCCTGGTGTGTCCCAAATGGCACCCTACTTCCTATGTAGTGCAGAAGTACATATCGGGAATAGCCTAGGGACGCAGGCCCCAGGTTGAAATCAATGAAGGCCTTGCCTGGCCTGGCCTGACCGATCTCTCTCTCTCTCTCTCTCTCTCTCTCTCTCTCTCTCTCTCTCTCTCTCTCTCTCTCTCTCTGTCTCTCTGTCTCTCTCTGTCTCTCTCTGTCTCTCTCTGTCTCTCTCTGTCTCTCTCTGTCTCTCTCTGTCTCTCTCTGTCTCTCTCTGTCTCTCTCTCTCTCTCTCTGTCTCTCTCTGTCTCTCTCTCTCTCTCTCTCTGTCTCTCTCTCTGTCTCTCTCTCTCTCTCTGTCTCTCTCTCTCTCTCTCTCTCTGTCTCTCTCTGTGTCTCTCTCTGTGTGTGTGTGTGTCCGGAATTTAGTGCTGAGCCTGACACTTTAGGACCAGATCATACGAGCTGTCCAGGACGGGGGCCACCGCCACCCCACACATTCTACACAGTCCTGAGAAAGTCAGGGGGGCGAGACTAGGGGGTTATTTGGTGCTTGAATTCCACTACGCCCCTAGAGAATGATCCGCTTGTGTCTACATGTGAGCGGAAGGGGGTGAAAATCCAACGCAATGACCACAGACTGATTCGATAGCCAGGGATGCTAATTTTGTTCTACTCTGTTTTTCCCCCTCTCTCCTCCTACCTCCATTCCCCACCACTGTTCCCTCGCTCTTCTCCTCTGTTCCTCTCATAGCCATAACCAGAGGACCACGACGTTCCGGCACCCCGTGACGGGACAGGAGTCTCAGGAGAACGTTGGTTTTATCCTCCAAAAACAGTGAGTGACTAATCTACTTTTATCTACCCTTTGTGCAATGAGAACTTTTGGGTCTCAGAATATCGCTGGAATGCTAGTTGGTAATGGTCAGTAACAGACCTGTGGCCTCTCAGGAATGTCAATGGCGTACATCTATTTGTAACTACGAGTGTGCAAACCTCAAACGCAGCCAATGCCGAGCTTAAGTATCTGTATTCATTCAGCGTCTCAGACAAATATCAATCTTCAAAGTAAATCCAACTGTGTATTATTTCAAGACTGTGGATAGGAGCCTAAGGTTTGTGGCGATGGCCAGATATGTCAAGGTATATGGAGCAGGGAAACAATCTATGGATTAATGGAATAGTGGTAAAAGCCAGAACTGTTGGGAAAGCTGACATTTGGGAAAGTTGGCTTTGTTGGAGTATAGATATGTAGTTGTTGTTTGGTGTATACAGCATTGGGTGTGAAGTAAAAGGCAACGCCAGTGTTGTTTAGAAACTGAGATTATGGAACAGAGTGGTACATTAACCCAAATAGGATGTTCTTTCTCTCAGTCCCTTTGTGGATCATCAAGGTTGGAAGGGTGGACCATTTGCCCTCTCAAATGTCAGAGCCTGGTCTCCAGATTCCACTTACCCTTAGCTGGCCTCTACCAGGCCATCTTAACCCTGACTGTATGAACCAAATGGCACACTGTCAGTACAGCTATGATTTACCACCCTAACTGCTCATGAGTTGTGACCTACAAACTCTGGTATATAAGTCTAGTGTTATAGGCGCATGATCTGCACATCTTGAAACCCCCTTAAAATCTGCCAGATTTAGAGTTTAGCTCAGAGTACTGGTGTGGGATGACACAACGCAGCGCATCTGTCCATCTCTTGCTCTAATTTCTCTTTCTCTCTTTGCGTTCTTCTGTCTTCTCTCTTTTTTTTGTTGCTCTGCCCTCAGAAATTGTGTGCAAGGAGATTCTGAAAAAAATGACCAGGTTTTTCTTAATTCCTGGTTGCATCATTCCCAGATGGAAGATACCCTCCCAGCTTATCCCCTCCAGATTCTGGGAATCCTCCGACCAGGATTTCTGAAAAACCTGTGAACTTTGGGAAAGGAGACTAGCACCATTGGTAGAACCTTGTAGTTGGTTTTACTGAAGATTTTCTATTATATTGACAAGATAGTCAAGTGACCGCTCTAACAACGGGGTGGCAAGTAGCGTAATGGTTAGAGCGTTGGACTAGTAACCGGAAGGTTGCAAGATCCCCAAGCTGGCAAGGTAAAAATCTGTCGTTCTGCCCCTGAACAAGGCAGTTAACCCGCAGTTCCTAGGCCGTCATTGAAAATAAGAATCTGTTCTTAAATGACTTGACTAGTTAAATAAAGGTAAAATAAAAATAAATAAAATAAAACTTCTATTCGATCAAATAAGCTTCACATAGAAAATTTGACACTCTCATTGACCTCTACAAATATTCCTCACTTCATGGTCTTATTTTTTGTGGACAGATTTTGGACAGAGTAAACCCTCTCTCTTCACCTCTTCCTCTCTGGTTGTTGCTTGTCAGAAGTCTTCACTCTTCCTGTGCTCTAACCTTAAATGGGGGACCAAAGATGGGTGAATTTAGACTACCTTTGGTTAGAACAAAGTGCCAGTTTTCCCCCTCCTGTGTCAGGGTCCAACACTTTGGCCCAAGATGACACAGATTGTAAATGTTGTGCACAGAGTCATTCCGTGAAAAAGATTTTGGATTTTGTTCCTCAACACAAAACTACAGTGACAAGCATGAGTTCATACAGAACTTTCTTATTTCTTGAATTTCTCATTGCATCTACACACTGAACTGGCTGCTCATCAACATAAAATCTAAACAGCCGTGGAGCAAATAACACGGACACCACACACTCACCAACGTAGAGCTCTGTTCTCTATCACTACCTCGCTCCATATCTCTCTCCAATCTGTCTCACGTTCTCTCTCTGGTAGTCGCTCCATCTCTCTCGTTCCCTCTTTCTCCCTCTCTCGGATCTAGCTCACTCTTGCTCTCTCCTGTGTCTGGCAGATAACAGGAGAGCACATTCCCCTGCTATGTTCTGATGGATCCGTCTCATTAACGGCTACAGTATGTGGGCGTGGAGGCCCATTTGAGCCGCGCAGATAATGTGTCACGGCCACTCAGCATGCACACTCTCTAGTACTGCATACAGAAGGAACAGGCCAGAGGTGTGTGTGTGTGTTTGTGTCGGTGGGTGCATTGTGTAATGAGTCTCAGTGCAGCTGCAGCCTTGAAAACGTTTCGGGGAACTAGGCAAGCTATAATGCCGCAGCCATGAGAATTGTGGGATACAATGTAGCCTAGCACTACCTGTAGTTTGGTGAGCGATTTACAATCAGTGCATTCAACAAAAGTAGGTCAAACTACCACATAGATCACAGGCGTTGCTCTGTCTTGCACTATACTAGGGCTAGTCCAGGATTTCCGTCAGGAAAATGTGGCGCCGGACAATGTGACCGGGAAGATTTTAATTTGCCGGCTATTTCAGAAATGTATTGGACCTCTATATACAGTGGGTGCACAACCCGTTAGGGTGACCACCCACAGTGCTCAGAATGACATATCACATTTAGATTATGGTAATTCATCTTAACAGAACATGCAACTCGTGTAATGAAGCAGCCAATAAAACAACATTTTCAAACATTTGCTAAAATATAATTCCCAGGGAAACTCCCATTCTAAACAGCGCACCTGATAGCAGGTGACAGAGATGAAAATCTCTGTTAGAAAGTGGGGGACTCTAAAGATGCAACCACTAGGATGGGTTGCTAATATGACCCGGACTGTTCCTTTGGCTTCTGGACAACGAGAGAAAGTTGATATGAAAGCCAATAGAGCAGGAGAGAAATGCTGGTTTCAATGGCATACGAGGAAGTCTTTATGAAATAATTGCCTCCACGTTTCTATGGTCGGATTTTCTGTCGGCTACTTTGAATCAATATGAAGTAAAATGTTCAGGTTTCAAATAATTAAGCACAGTATATGTTTTCAAAATGCGTACTGCCTCCAGCTCACACTGCAAAGTGGTGGGTGACAAGCTGATAGCCTTCCCTACCGTCGCCTATGCACTTGAAGCTCGCCTCCCATTCGTCATTCAATTACCATTTGAGAAATAAAAATAGTTGCTATTTAAGATACGACTGTGGCCGTATCTTGCTACTGCATGTAAAGCCGGCAGACAGGCATCGAGGCATTCAGGGACTGTTAGATTGAATGTGAGAATGGGCAAAACGAGTGACCTAAGCAACTTTGAGCGTGGTTTGATCGTCGGTGCCAGGCGCCGGTTCCAGTGTCTCAGAAACGGCCGGCGCTCTGGGCTTTTCACCCACGACAGTGTCTAGGGTTTACCGAGAATGGTGCGACAAACAAAACATCCAGTCAGTGGCAGTCCTGTGGGAGGAAACAGCTCGATGATGAAAGGTCGAAGGAGAATGGGAAGAATCATGCAAGCTAATAGGCGGGCCACAAGCAATGGCGCAGTACAACAGTGGTGTGCTGAACAGCATCTCGGAACGTACAACTCGTCGGTCTTTGAACACGTATGGGCTATTGCAGCAAACGACCACACCGGGTTCCACTCCTATCAACTAAAAACAAGAAGAAGCGGTTCCAGGGGGCACGCAATCACCAACACTGGACAATTGAGGAGTGGAAAAACATTGCCTGGTACGACGAATCCCGGTTCCTGTTGCGTCATGCGGATGGTAGAGTCAGGATTTGGCTAAGCAGCATGAGTCCATGGCCTGGTGTCAACGGTACAGGCTGGTGGCGGTGGTGTAGGGAATGTTTTCCTGGCACACGTTAGGTCCCTTGATACCAATTGAGCAACGTTTCCATGCCCCGAGTAATTCAGGCTGTTCTGGAGGCAAACGGGGGTCCGACTCGGTACTAACAAACTGAGTGTATAAGATGACAGTACAGACCCACCAAATTTTTGGCTTTTTTCAATATGATGTGGAGACTGCTGATGAAGTGCAAATTACTTCACATAAGACATTCAAATCTGGACCTCGAAGCCAGTTCCACTGTTGATTTTTAACTCCTCCCCTCTAATCAAGGACTGATTTAGACCTGGGACGCCAGGTGTGTGCAATTAATCATCAGGTAGAAGAACAGAAAACCAGCAGGGATCTTGACCTCTGCTCTGGGCTCAGATGCCTGGTATAGTCTTTAGATCACATATCCTTGTTCCAGCACTGCTTTGATAGAGGCACCACCTAACAGATCACCATCAAAGCCGAGTTGAAACCTCATCTAAGGTCTTATAATATTGCCTTGGGGAGACTGGCGTCTAAAGGGAGACTGGTGTCTAAAGTGAGACTGGCTGGGCCTCTCAGACTCAGGAGTGGCTAAAGTGTCTAGGCTTCACACCTTATAAGAGGCCACACGTTTTCGCCTCTTATTTTTTTATATCAGGCTGGATTGGCGTCTCGCGTCGGTGTCCGGTCTGACTGCCTGCCTGACTGCCTACCTGCTTGTCCGTCTGTCTGCAACTTCTTCTCTCTTTTTCAATCAGTCTATTACTCCTCTCTCTCCGTATCTCAAACAGTTATTTGCTGATTCTTAACTGCTCTCTCTCTCTCTCTCTCTCTCCCCCCTCATTGCTATGGTATCTGGTGATGATGGGCAAAGCTACGCTAGCAATGTGATGACTCGCTCACAAGAGGGATCGCTGACCCGCCGGGCAGGGCAATGCTTTTGTTGACTGTCGCCATGGCAGCGACAGGGTGGATTTCAAACACCTGGACCACAGGCAGACAGGGAATGGGGAGGGAGAGCAATGAGTGTGTTTCCACCTCCACAAGGCCTCACGCTGAGTATTTATACACACGCTTGCTCTCTGGATAGATCAGGAATGGGGTCGTGGATGACTTTTATGTGGCGATATTGTGGTACTCCAGAACCAAAGAGGCATTTTGAAGCAGTTTGTTGTCTCCTTTTAATGTGATGATCCTTCTATACCTTCCCCTAAACTACTCTGTACAGTATCTAGGCCTAACATCACGTCCCCAAACACACCAGATTTTTTTTTTTAATTGCCACTGTCTATCCTAATGACGTCCCCTATTTGGGTGCACTACACTACACTACAAACGTGACCACAGTGCTTTTCTCCTCGCTGCACGTCAGTCTGCCCCTGAAGGGAGGCGGCAATGAGAGCCAAAGCCAAAAGCCCTTATAGCTGGTTATCATTTTCTATATTTGAAATGCACCCTGGTAACTGTCGTTTCCACTAGCCATTCTGCACTAGCCATTCTGCTAAATAACCAGCTAACGAATTCAAAGAAGGTTTTGGAGGAAATGACAACACCTTAGGGAAGTTGAAAATAAGCTAAAACCTGTGGGAAAGAATATCCCTTCAAGGCCCTTATTCCAGGGTGACAACTCTCAGGAGGCCCAGAGTGATGATAATAACCAATGTGCTGAAAAGCTGGCTGTCGCTGCCTAGATTGCCTGGCAGAATGCCCTTCGTAAGTGCCAGTCCTTGGCTGTGTCCCAAATGACACCCTATTCCCTATGGCACTACTTTTGACCAGAGCCCATAGGGTTAGGGTAAAGGTTAGGGCTCTGCTCAAAAGTAGTGCACTAGGGTGCCGTTGGGGATGCGCACCCCTTAAGTGTTTTCTTCCCCTCTCATGACGACAAAGTAAATGTCTGAGTCAGAGATGGAGAGGCGAGATCTGCGTTACCAGGTTTCTGTACAGCGAAGCGCTGAGGAATTCTGTGTGTGCAGATGTATAGATTTGACTATTTGTTTCTTGTGTTTATGGAAATGAAGGGTTACGTGAGTCTCCTTGTGCATTTGTAGATTTAGTTTCAGTGATTATATTAGTTTCTGTTTCACATCGGATAATGAAGTCGTATTTTCATTTTATTTTATTTGTTTTGCCTCCATTTCAGTCACTATTATTGATTGAGCCTTTAGTTTTTAACACTTATCTTCTAGTTTTAGTAGCTTCAAAGGTTTTGCTTGATTGTTCATCTATGGCAGTGGTATTCAAACTGTTTTAGCGGGGGCCCCATTTTTTCCCTCCAGAATTTCTGGCGACCCCACACAACCCCACCTCAAATCTAATGACACAACCTTAAAATGGGAACATTTAGATTTTTACATAAACACAATTTTGGATTCATTGTATTTTAATCTCTTATCATTTTTTTTAATTTTTTTTTATGAATACCACTTTTTTTACCATTTTGTCTTTTAGGTCATAATGAATAAGATTGTATGGACCGATTCTAGATCAGCACTCCTACTCAAAGACGCTTTGTGGATAGGGGCCCAGAGCGCAGTGCGGGAGGAGGTAATGATTTCTCTCAGGTGATGGCCTAGTTGGCTAGCCGCCCACAACCTCGCATCACTTCCTGACAGATGAGTTGGCTCTATCCATATCCTATGAGAGAAACCCCAGAGGAGTGTCTGTGCGTCTGTCTATAACATGAGCTGGTCAGTATGTGTAGGGAATCCTTTCTAATGCAGCTTTTTTGAAAGATATTACGTAGTAGAACTGCAGAAGTGTTGCTCTCCACTTTCTGGGGGACCGAGTTTTGAAATCAGTGGAATTAGACTATGATAGCTAAGGAGATGGAGAAAATGATGGCGTTTGATTGCAAAATGCAGAGGGATTCGAAAAGAGAACACACAGAAGGCTGTTGTATAAAACACCTGTCTCCGGATTACATCTTCAAACTAAGGGCAACCATGGCATCCGTGACAGAGAGGGAGAAGCGTATACGGGTAAGATAATCTTGCTAGCTACCTTTTCAGATATTACTAATTTTTAATTTTGTCAGAAAGTCGTTTTCATTTCAAGTTAAAGTGTACTGTTAGCTCGCTAGCTAACTTTACGTGTCTGTGTAGTAATATTATTCATATCTCAGACCCATTTGCATTGCTAGTTATAGCCTAATGTTAGGTAGCTAACATTGAACCTGGTTTGTTAGCTACCTGCAGATTCATGCAGGGTAGTAACATTATGAGTTGGGATTATGGTTCATTGTTTAGCTAGCTATCTAGCTACATGTCTTAGAGACTCTACTATCCAAGTAAACATTTCAATAGAATGTTCATGATGTCACTACGACAACTGTTGATAGACGTAGCTGGTAAATATCATATCGCTCTGGCTATCTACTCCGATTTCAGAGCACTCTCTTCTGAGTGTGCCAGAGTGCAGAATAACTGACAAATTTGCGAACACTTAACACCCGTTGAATATGGCCGGTGTCAGGAAACGTTGGCAAAAAAGCGTAATTAAATTGTTGCCAGCAGTACAATTACAGTCACCAATGCATAAAAACAGCCTAAACAGCTCTGCTAGGGAATGTAAAATGGTCAGAGTGAGCTGTTCTCTCATTTGTGTCTGGAAGTAGCTAGCCAACATTAGCCAGTTAGCTTGGGTGCTTGACTGCTGTTGTTAGTTCAGAAGGCTCAGATCAACCCTACTCCTCGGCCAGAGAGTCCAGTGTGACCTCTGAACGCTCCGAGAGCGAAGCGCTCTCAATTTACAAACTGACAATCTGACAACGCTCTGAGTTTACGAACGCCCAGAGCACACTCTGGCACTCCAGATTGAATGTACTAACATACTCGTAGTATACACCAGCCTTTAGTCTTGAAATCTTTGGTTGTTTAGTGCATGACCTCACATGTGAATCCTTAGAGATGGGTGGGGCTAAGGCTTAAGAGGGTGTGAACGATGCTGAATGGGTGTAGACAGATGAAGAGCTCTCCAGTTGGTACCAAAACATGCAAAGGACATTTCCGCAAATGTGAGGTTACAAGTTTATCAACGTTCAAAGCATAATTATGATATACCATTTTCTAGCTCTGAGTCTACTTTTATCCAATGTAAAAAAAATAAAAAAATAAAAAACATAATTTCAAATTTTGCTACATAAGATCGAGCCGGTCCGTCACATATCTGGAAATCCTTGTGATTTAGTTCCTTTATTGAGAAACGGTGTGTGTGCTGTGCTCTGAAACGCTCCACTATAGAGATCTAGCCAAATTACCTATTAATCCTTGGAGCATGCACACACACACACGCACGCACACAAATCCACAGCAGTGCACCCTCATTCCTGCCCTCGAACATCCGACAGCTACTACTGCGCTCTGGAATGGACAGAGCGACAAATCACATTAACAATGGCTGGACACAGACATGGTCGGCCAACACTGGAATCACTTGGAGCTCATTTCCTATTCATACAATGTAAATCTCACAGTACAGCGTGGGCAAGAGAGGGAGAAAGAGGGAGAAAAATGTTGGAGCTCTATCAATCAGGTTCTTGGTCACCTCCCTGACCAAGGCCCTTGCTCAGTTAGGCAGGGCTGCCAGCTCTGGGTAGAGTCTTGGTGGTTCCAAACTTCTTCCATTTAAGAATGATGGAGGCCACTGTGTTCTTGGGGACCTTCAATGCTGCACACATTTTTTAGTACACTTCTCCAGATCTGTGCCTCGACACAATCCTGTCTCAGGGCTCTACGGACAATTCCTTCGACCTCATGGCTTGGTTTTTGCTCTGACATGCACTTTCAACTGTGGGACCTTATATAGACAGGTGTGTGCCTTTCCAAATCATGTCCAATCATTTGAGTTTACCACAGGTGGACTCCAATACAGTTGTAGAAACTTCTGACCCACTGGAATTGTGATACAGTGAAATAATCTGTAAACAATTGTTGGAAAAATGACTTGTGTCATGCACAAAGTAGATGTCCTAACTGACTTGCCAAAACTATAGATGGTTAACAAGACATTTGTGGAGTGGTTGAAAAACGAGTTTTAATGACTCCAACCTAAGTGTATGTAAACTTCAGGCTTCAACTGTATACAGTAGCAAAAATGGCTACTAACCTGTTTTCACTTTGTTATTATGGGGTATTGTGTGCAGATTGCTGAATAAAAAATAAAAAAACAATATTAGAATAAGGTAACAAAATGTGGAA
This sequence comes from Salvelinus alpinus, assembly GCF_045679555.1. Lineage (NCBI taxonomy): Eukaryota > Metazoa > Chordata > Actinopteri > Salmoniformes > Salmonidae > Salvelinus > Salvelinus alpinus. Next base: position 52,158,801 of record NC_092094.1, on the reverse strand, counting down.
AATGTGAAGGGGTCTGAATACTTTCCGAATGCACTATGTATTGGATAATGGCTTTTTTGGGCTTGGGCCCATTCAATTTCATTAATGTAGGGCTCATAAAATGTATTTAATATACGGCTCATTAGGCTCAGGTAGTATCAGGTTTGAATTTTCATGCTGATCAAAGCTCTAATAAAATCCAGACATATTTATTTGCTTTGTAATGCTTTTGAATGACACTTCTGGTTTTGTCGGGAAATACCAGGTTACCCGGGAGAAAAGTGATTTATTCTCAGCATGGAACCTTTGTAAAATACTGGAAAAATATTAAATCATAGCGTGAACTAGATTTGCGGAGTTTGATGAATTGCACTGCCCCGTGGGTAACCTTTGTGTTGGGAGCGGCAATTTATACATTCGACTTCAATTGAACTGCCACTCCTGTCCACACAGGGGTCCGCATTTGCACACCTCCCGTGAAAAGTGTCCTGTGGATGCAGAGATTTCGGAGTCCGTGGGGACATGTGCAGATTGGAGCGGACGCTCGATATTGCATCTTTTTGTTTCAGCGAACCTAGCGGACGAAGCGGAAGGTGTAAATTAGGTTTAAGGGTAGAGGACCCCCGTCAGAGAGGACAATGAAGAACCTTTTAGATTGATTCCTTTCTGATGAAGTCAACCTGTGCTCTGACTTTTAGTAATAATGATACATTATTCGGCATGCCCATATATTTATTGATATTGAGTGCAAGGATTGCTAACCTGGGCCTGTGTTCATAAAGCGTCTCAGATCAGGTCCCCTCCTGTCCATGTAATCTTATTCATTATGGCCTAAAAGGCGAAACTGATCCTAGATATCAGCACTTGTTAGGAACATGGGCCCTGAGGCTTGAAAGAGAGCTGTTCTGGTGAAAGTGCAGACAAAAGGGCTCATCTCCACAGAACACCATTCTGTCCTTGGCCTCCAGGGTGTGTGCTCAGTCAACGGAGTCGTGTGTGTGTGTGGAGTCGCATCCTCTACCGGGTGTCTCAATGACACTCTGTGCACACACACACACACACACACACACACACACACACACACACACACACACACACACACACACACACACACACACACACACACACACACACACACACAGTTTGTCTCTCTCGCCAGTATGTCTCTCTCAAGGTGTCTTAATAGACACACACACACACCCGGTCATGTCTGCTCTGTGTGACCCTGTGCTGCTGTCTCTGTTTCTCACCAGGCCCGGCGGCCGCATGTCAAACCCCCAGCAAGCCGACCTGCGGCCCTCCAGCACCATCAGCGAGGCTTCCACTGCCGTCACCACCTCCACCGTGGACACCACCTCGGGGTCAAAGGTCAGTCCCAAAACCTTATTGATTTATTCTCTCCCAATCCTTATTCTCTCCCAATCTTTTTGAAGCACGAACGATACGGAGCGTTTCTGTTTTAGTTTCTGTCCTGGCCTTCCTGTATTATACCTATGCTAAAAAATGTATTCTACTGAGCCATTTACTTGTCTTTAATTATTTCTTATTGTAGCATTGCCAAGAAGGAACGCGTAAATAAGCATTTCGCTGGACGATGTATACCATGTCTATCCCGTATATATTACGATAGCCTTGTCTATCGACGATGATTGACTGCCGTTGTTGATGGTGACGACATCGTGACGTGACAGACGATGGATGGTTTAGTCTATTTGAACTTGACTGGCGCCGCACAGTAAAGAACGGAGTCTCTTAAAATAACGTGGTGATCTTAACTGACCTAAGACAGATAGTTTTTACTAGGATTAAATGTCAGGAATTGTGAAAAACATTGAGTTCAAATGTATTTGGCTAAGGTGTATGTAAACTTGCGACTTCAACTGTATATCCTCTATAACTATGGCAGTAAAACTAGTTTAGTTTACCTTTTTAGGTACAACATACACATCTTTAAGTTGTACCTAAAAAGTTGTTTATCTACTGTATGGCAGTGGATAAAAATTAGCTGGCTGTGGCAAGCTACTCACCATCAAACCACAATGCCTACTCTCTCTCACATTGTGACCTAGGGCTGAATAATGTTCAACCAGCAGCTCGTAGAGCGCCCTCTTCAGGAAACCATTCAACTTTCTTTTTTTCTTTTTTTTTTTATGACTGCAAATGAGCATACGTATTTGTTTATTCTATGTACTGTACCAGTCAAAAGTTTGGACACACCTACTCAATCCAGTGTTTATCTTCTTCTTTTTTTTTTTTTTACCATTTTCTACATTGTAGAATAATTAAGACATCACAACTAAGAAATAACACATATGGAATCATGTAGTAAAAAAAGTGTTAAAGATATCAAAATATATTTTAGATTCTTCAAAGTCGCCACCCTTTGCTTTGACAGATTTGAACACGCTTGGCATTCTCTCAACCAGCTTCACCTGGAATGTTTTTCCAACCGTCCTCAAGGAGTTCCCACATATGCTGAGCACTTGTTGGCTGCTTTTCCTTCACTCTGCGGTCCAACTCATCCCAAACCATCTCAATTCGGTTGTGGTTGGGTGATTTGTGGAGGCCAGGTCATCTGATGCAGCAGTCCATCACTCCCCTTCTTGGTCTAATAGCCCTTACACAGCCTGGAGATGCGCAAACCAGATGGGGTGGCATATCGCTGCAGAATGCTGTGGTAGCCATGCTGGTTAATTTTGCCTTCAATTCTAAATAAATCACAGACAGTGTCACCAGCACACCACCTCCTCCATGCTTCACGGTAGGAATCACACATGCGGAGATCATCCGTTCACCTACTCTGCGTCTCACAAAGACACGGCGGTTGGAACCAAAAATCTAAAATTTGGAATCATCAGACCCATTGGACAGATTTCCACCAGTCTAATGTCCATTGCTCGTGTTTCTTGGCAAGTCTTCTTCTTATTGGTGTCTTTTAGTAGTAGTTTCTTTGCAGCAATTCGACCATGAAGGCCTGATTCACGCAGTCTCCTCTGAACAGTTGATGTTGATGTGTCTGTTACTTTAACTCTGTGAAGCATTTATTTGGGCTGCAATTTCTGAGGCTGGTAACTCGAATGAACGTATCCTTTGCAGCAGAGGAAACTCTGGGTCTTCCTTTCTTGTGGCGGTTCTCATGAGAGTCAGTTTCATCATAGCGTTTGATGGTTTTTGCGACCTCACTTGAAGAAACTTTCAAAGTTCTTGAAATTTTCCCTATTGACTGAACTTCATGTCTTAAAGTAATGATGGACTGATTTTTTCTCTTTGCTTATTTGAGCTGTTCTTGCCATAATATGGACTTGGTCTTTTACCAAATAGGAATATCTTCTGTATACCACCCCTACCTTGTCACAACACAACTGATTGGCTCAAACACATTAAGAAGGAAAGAATTTCCACACATTAATTTTTAGCAAGGCACACCTGTTAATTGAAATGCATTCCAGGTGACTACCACATGAAGCTGGTTGAGATAATGCCAAGAGTGTGCAAAGCTGTCAAGGTAAAGGGTGGCTACTTTGAAGAATCTCAAATATATTTTGATTTGTTTAACACTTTTTTGGTTATTACAAGATTCCATGTGTGTTATTTCATAGTTTTGATGTCTTTGCTATTATTCTACAAATGTAGAAAATAGTCCAAATACAGAAAAACCCTTGAATGAGTAGGTGTGTCCAAACTTTTGACCGACACTGTATATAATATCGGCTCTTTATCTGTGGAATAAAGACCGATCCAAATATTTCTGGGAATGGCTAATATCTGCCGACAGTATTGGTCAACCGATTTATCGGTCGGGGACTATATATAGGGAAAAGTAATTAACGACTGGCATTAGGTGATGATGAATGGCTAGGGGGGCTGCTCTCACACACCTTTGACCAAGCCTCCATTAAAAGCCACCAGACAGTGGAGAGGAGGGGGGCTTCTGTCTGCCCGTAGGAGGCTGGATTAATTAATGTCGCAGACCTCAGAGGGGGAAAGTTAGACGTGTGGCTCTTACGGAATTAGACGTGGACTGTGTGTTTATGGAATTGTGCAGGTTGAGGGTGAATGTGACAGGGCAAGAGTGTGTGTGCGTTTGTGCGTTTTGTGTGTGTCAAGTGTAAAATGTGTGCTTGTTTGTGTGTCAGGTGTATGACGAATGACAAGTTGTGTGTGGCTCAACATAACAAGCTCGGGGCCTTCTCTCCAGGCTCTACTGTGACCCCGGCAGAACAGTCAAGCCCATTTCATGCCGCAGGTGGGATACACCTGATCCTCACCCCCCCGCCCCATTTATAACTTGAAAGGCGATTCACTACCTGACTTTCACTTTGAAGACTGGTCTTAGTGGCATTCCTTCCCCATATTCCTTTAAGGCTTTTGCGTAAAGCCAAGAGAACAGGCTACTGTAGCATTAGCATGAAATGAGCTCTCTCTCATTCCTTTCTCTCGCTCTGTCTCGCTCTCTCTCTTTTGCTCCATATCTCCCTCTCTTTGGCAGAGGATGGGAGAGCACACACACACACACACACACACACACACACACTGCTTCTCTTTCTTAGGCACACACACACACACACCACTAAACAGAGGTAAATCATGTCCACCCCATCAACAGGTGGACCCAGACTATGATTGAATGTGGCACACCGGGAGAGGATCGGGCATCCATCACACTGGGGCTCATCAGTTACCATGATGAGAGACCACAGCTTTTCGCCACCGTAACCCTATTCCCTTTATAGTGCAGTACAAAAGTAGTGCACTGCATAGAGGATAGGGTGCCATTTGGGATGCAACCCAGGTGATCCCACCCCCTCCCTCCATAAGGGATCAAGCAATATCTTTTGCTTTACTGATGAACATCAGCACTAAACCGCTGCATCAGTTTCCAGAAGCATGAGTCATGCTTTTCCTCTCTGTTACGACATTAAGACAACAACAACAACAACAAATCAGTGCGCCAGAACAGGTATTCATTACACTTTTGTTTCGTCGCTCGCATTCCTGAAAATAAGCACCAATGTGTCTGTGCCAGACGGTTCCCATATGCTGTTGTCAAAGAGATGGTTCCCAAGTCTTTGTCAAAGAGATGTCTTCTCTTCAAACTCTTCAAGGCAGTGTGACGGTACTGTCACCACATAGTAAATTGCAGACAAATACATACTGAAACAGACTGTAAATAGTATGTAGCGTGTACGGTGCATTTGGGGAAAAGTATTCAGACCCCTTCCTTTCCCCCGCATTTTGTTACGTTACAGCCTTATTCTAAAATGTTTTTTTTTTTATATATAAAAAAAATCTCATTAATCTACTCACAATACCCCATAATGACGTAGCAAAACAGGTTTTCAGACATTTTTGCAAATGTATTAAAACAGAAATACCTTATTTACATAAGTATTCAGACCCTTTGCTATGAGACTCGAAATTGAGCTCAGGTGCATCCTGTTTCCATTGATCATCCTTGAGATGTTTCTACAACTTGACTGGGGTCCACCTGTGGTCAATTCAATTGATTGGACATGATTTGGAAAGGCACACACCTGTCTATATAAGGTCCCACAGTTGACGGTGCATGTCAGAGCAAAAACCAAGCCATGAGGTTGAAGGATATGTCCGTAGAGCTCCGAGACAGGACTGTGTCGAGGCACAGATCTGGAGAAGGGTACCAAAACATTTCTGCAGCATTGTCTGTCCCCAAGTGGCCTCCATCATTCTTAAATGGAAGAAGTTTGGAACCACCAAGACTCTTCCTAGAGCTTGCCACCTGGCCAAACTGAGCAATCGAGGGAGAAGGGCCTTGGTCAAGGAGGTGACCAAAAACCCAATGGTCACTCTGACAGAGCTTTAGAGTTCCTCTGTGGAGATGGGAAAACCTTCCAGAAGGACAACCGTCTCTGCAGCACTCCACCAATCAGGCCTTTATGGTAGAGTGGCCAGATGGAAGCCACTCCTCAGTAAAAGGCACATGACAGCCCACTTGGAGTTTACCAAAAGGCACCTGAAGGACTCGCAGACCATGAGAAACAAGATTCTCTGGTCTGATGAAACCAAGATTGAACTATTTGGCCTGAATGCCAAGCATCATGTCTGGAGAGAACCTGGCGCCAACCCTACAGTGAAGCATGGTGGTGGCAGCATCATACTGTGGGGATGTTTTTCAGCGGCAGGGACTGGGCGACTAGTCAGGATCGAGGGAAAGATGAACAGAGCAGTACAGAGAGATCCTTGATGAAAACCTGCTGCAGAGCGCTCAGGACCTCACTGGGACAAAGGTTCACCTTCCAACAGGACAAGGACCCTAAGCGCACAGCCAAGAACACGCAAGAGTGGCTTCGGGACAAGTCTCTGAATGTCCTTGAGTGGCCCAGGCAGAGCCCGGACTTGAACCCGATCCAACTTCTTCTGGAGAGATCTGAAAATATCTGTGTAGCGACGCTTCCCATCCAACCTGAAAGAGCTTGAGAGGATCTGCAGATAAGAATGGGAGAAACTCCCCAAATACAGGTGTGCCAAGCTTGTAGCGTCATACATAAGAAAACTAGAGGCTGTAATTCCTGCCAATGGTGCTTCAACAAAGTACTGAGTAAAGTTTTTTTTGTCATTTTTTCCCCCCATAAATGTATTTTAAAAATTCTAACCCCGTTTTTGCTTTGTCGTTATGGGGTATTGTGTGTAGATTGAGGGGGATTTTTTAAATATACATTTTAGAACAAGTCTGTAACATAACAAAAGGTGGAAGAAATGAAGGAGTCTGAATACTTTCCGAATGCGCTGTCTATAGCCTTTCACTGACAAAAACGGAATCTTACATTAGAGACACTAGTGTATGGTGTGATATACAGTAAGTGCCAACAAATTACATTTCTGTTGGCACTAATATCACTCCCATATTTCCACGAGTTTACCCGGCCTTAAAATAGACTATATTACACTACGTAGACAAGGGAATCTGTTTTGACAGCTCTGCTGCCGTTTTAGTGTCTACCTTCCACGCTTGGTCAGCAGTGGTTCTTATAATCGTGTAATTAGACACCTTTTTTTATTTTCTTCTTCCCACCAGCTGTAGCGCCAGCGCCCCCGAGCTTCCGACAACGCCGCTAAAGCACTTGTAGCCGTCACATCCCGCCAGTTAAACCCCTCAGCCGTAACACCCTGCTCAGGTTTGGGATAGAAATGATGGGAGTCTGTGTGTGTGTGTGTGTGTGTGTGTGTGTGTGTGTGGGAGGTGGTGTGTGTGTGTGTGTGTGTGTGTGGGAGGTGGTGTGTATGGGAGATGGTGTGTGTGAGGGAGGTGGTGTGTGTAAGGTACAGGATACGTCACGGCCTGTAGTGTACTCTATACACACACACGGCTTGCCTCACGTCATATCACTGACATGCCAGGGGAGTTGAGTGGGGCTTTGCTAGGTGATTTGTGATGTTGATAGGCTCGTTTAACGCTGCAATTAAGGTACTGGAATGACGAGTGTTGCAGTTTAGCGAGGGGACGGAGAGCGACCACATGACGTCGAGCACTGACGTCAGAGGTGTCGGTCAACGACGCCCCCCCCCCCCCCACATGTCGTACCGCGGTCCATGCTGCATAAATGATACGCTTCGCTCCCTTTTCTTCAGTGGTTCATTACAGTACTGAGTAGTAGGTTATAATTCAGGTCATAGGGATGCATGCATACACAGCTCCACGGAGGTAAATCACGTCCACCCCATCAACAGATGGACCCAGACTATATTTGAATGTGGCACATTCCATTAATGCGTCGGTGTGTGTGTGTGTGAATGCATTTGAGGAACTTTAAGCATGTGAATTGCTGTCCGTCTGTCTGTGTTTGTATGTACTGTATGTATGACTTGTGGCTGGTGCGTGTGATAGGGCTGACCCTATTTGGTCGACCGAGATCTCTTTAGTCGAGCGGTCACTATTTTAGTTTTTTTTTCATGGCGCACAAGACAGCTGTCTGATTCGCACCTGTGTCAGTGGACTAATCCATTGCGGAGGCCAAGGGGATGGCACAGTCCATCATTCTAAGACGTGATACTGAAATTGTAAATGGATATTTTATCCCCAAAAATAATGGTACAACACTAATAGATCTAATATTACTTTATAACAAATGCGATTTCCCCCGCGTTGGATACGGTTGCTGTCCGTGGTTCTGAAACAATCTTCAGTGCGCCCTAGAATATGGGGCCTTTCCCTATGTTACTATGTGCATAATAGCAAAGTTAACCAGCGTGTTGGGGTTGAGAGCAATGCAGCGAAGGCAGCAGAGACAAGGAAACAGCCCTTGCCTTAGCCTAATTGTCTAAGAAAATTGAGGAGAGAGGAAATTAGGTCTATTTTCAATCGCCTAACCATTAAATGTGCCTGGCTCTATAAATCATCCACATACACTACCAGTCAAAAGTTTGGACACCGACTCATTCAAGGGTTTTTCTTTATTTTGACTATTTACTACATTGTAGAATAATAGTGAAGACATCACAACTGTGAAATAACACATATGGAATCATGTAGTAACCAAAAAAGTGTTAAACAAATCAATCGCTTTTTGTATTTGAGATTCTTCAAAGTAGCCACCCTTTGCCTTGATGACAGCGTTGCACACTCTTGGCATTCTCTCAACCAGCTTCACGAGGTAGTCACCTGGAATTTCAATCAAGCGTGTGTCTGTCTATATATGGAAAAATACGTATTTAAACATTTCAACCCGTCGATTGGTCGAAAGAATAGGATGACTCTGTCGACCAAGATTATTATTTTTTTAGTCAGGGACAGCCCTAGAGTGTGATGTGTGTGTGTGTGTGTGTATGTGATGTGTGTGCATACGTGTCTGCGTGTTTCCATGAATGTATTGTGTCTGTATGTTGGTAGCGTCAACCTTGCATTTGTGTGTGTGCGGCGCATGCGTGGTTGATTCATGGCCCTTACCCAGCAGCTGTGTCTCACTAATGGCCGACGAATCGATCTTCACCAACGGAGGGGATCACACAGACACACACAACCCAGAGGGCATCATTCAGCCTCCACAAGCTGTCCTGTTGACGGTTACCTCTATAACATAAAAATAACATGAGCTGGCGCACACCCAGAAAATAGTTTGTGTGGAGGTGCTGACTAACGGCGAATAAACTATAAACTATCAAAATAAAGAAAGTCAGTGTCTGACCCTAAATACCAATGAAGTTGCTGGGAGATTACACGTGGAGTGTGCGACTCTCTTTATTTTGATCGTTTATAGGCTACCTCTATAACCTCATCAGCTGTAACTATATGCTCATGATCACTACCGCTGTAGACCATTACCAGCAGCTAATGGGCCCTAACGGCCATGTCAGACCTAGTTGAACTCTCACCTCCTGGTTAGTAGGAAGAGCAATGGGCTCACCCACCCCAGCACCCCCTAAATGGTTCCTCCCGAGGTGTATTACTATAAAACTCATGGGAGTAATTTTTTTTCTTCACTCGTTATTTATGTGGGTGAGAGTTTGGCTTATGGTAAACTATTCTCCCAAATATTCACAAATTTTTCGCTTGCTTAAAAATCTAACTTCATTTGATTGCATTGGGTCAACCAATCAGAACATAATGTAAAATGTGTGACGTGAAACTTAAAAAACTTTACGAGCAAACAGCATTTCTTCTTTTGTATCATGCTACGTATTCCAACTCTCCTACAAGAGACCGTCGTGTACTGGCATGGCCGCGTGCACCTTTTTAGTTGTCTAGTCAATGAAATCAATCGATCTGTGTCCCCTTTTCAAGTATGATTTTGAAATTGAGGATAGAACAGTAGAAGCTAAATTGTAAGGGCTGGTGAGGTCAAAGTTGAAATAACTAACCAGTATGCTGGATGTGTGTGTCCTATAGGGCTCCAGGTCCAGTGGGAGGGTGCACAGTTTTGGGAAGCGAGAGCAGTCCATCAAGAGGAACCCCGATGTCCCCGTGGTGGTGAGAGGATGGCTCTACAAACAGGTAAGCAACACATGCACACACAACACATACACGCACACACGTATGCGTACCTACACGTACAAAGGCGCACACACCTAATACGACTAATGAAACTTGAAATGCGCACACACACACTCACACGTATGCATACCAACACGCTCGAAGGCACATACGGCTAATGAAACTTGAAACGCGCGAACGTACACACACACACACACACACACACACACACACACACACACACACACACACACACACACACACACACACACACACACACACTGTCTATCAGGGTTTCCCAACCCCTAAGGAGAGGTTTGGGAAGTACTTGCATAGGCTGCCATGGCAACAGAGGTCATGGACACATCACATGGACATGAATTGGGTTGCTTTTCAAAAACAGGATAGAGCTCATTGGTTGATAGGTATCTGTAGGACAATACTGATTGGCTGATAGTGGGACAAGCAAGCCAATGGAGATGATAGACATGGGTGTGCAGGCTGTCAGTTGATTGGTCGACAGGAACTCTGATTACAAAGCTCATCGGTTGACACAAAGGGCTGCGGAATCTACAGGATACTGTCGATTGGTTAGTAGAGACACACAGAGACTCATAGAATAGAGCTCATTGGTAGATAGGTGTCTGTAGGACAACATGATTGGATAAACTGGTAGCTGGGTGTATGGAACATATTGTATACGTTCTTTTGTACACAGTCCCAAATGACACCCTATTCCATATATAGTGCACTACTTTTTACTTGAGCTGGTCACAGGTAGGGCACCAAATAAGAAGTAGTGTGTACCATTTGGGATACACCCAGTGTCTTAATGAGCTCCAGGGTTGACCTTTGAACCCAGTTTATGTCTGCCAGGTAGATGGATGTGACTTTGCCCTCGCTGGAACTGGGAAAATCCAGCACTGTCACATTTTTATAAAACTCTAAGAGAAAAGAGAAGCACAATGCAAATATCTTTAACTGACAGACACGCATTATCGGTGGAAACACACAAACACCCACACAGAAAGACACGCTCTTTCTCTCTCTCTCGCTCTCGCTCTCTCTCTCGCTCTTTCTCTCTCTCTCTCGCTCTCTCTCTCTCTGGCACCACACACACTCACTTCTGAGGGAACGCTATTCAAACACCAAATGAGTTTCCTCCAAAACAAACTCCCTATCATGACAATGGGGACATGAACACGCTCTTCCTACCAGGGAAAAGATTCAAACAGGCAGCACTTAATTACTGTGTGTGGCGTGTGCGTGTGTGTGTGTGCGTGTGTGTGATCTGTTTTGAAGTGTGTTTTTCCCTTCCGTCTTTCATCATTCCCCTGGCTGCAAGTGTGTTTGAAAAGCGATGGCAGGCATTGCGGGGCCAATAAAGGAGTGTAGGCCTGACTTCTCCTTCGCCTTCTTTTGCAGGACCGCTCTGGAATGAGGCTTTGGAAGAGGAAGTGGTTTGTGCTGGCTGACTACTGCCTGTTCTACTATAAAGGTGAGATGGTTTTTGTGTGTGGGGGTGTGTGTGTAGGGGAGATGCGACGTGGTATTTTCGTGCTGTAAGTGTAGGCTTAATGACTTCATAGGCCTGTTTCCTCTGCCGCTGACCTGGCACCAAGATGTGAGCGTAGGACAGTTTTGTTTTGTCCACTGTTAATACACCCCCCCCCCCCCCCCCCCCACCAAAATAAATTATGTTTGTAAGTCAGCGGTAAAGTTTTCAAGATGGACTACTTCCAGTACAGAGCAAAACTGGGATGATGATGATGTGTTCAAATCAGATCAACATGTCCTATTGGCTGAGATAGAAGAGAGGCCAAATTGGAGAACAACGGAAGCTATTTATAGTCAAAGTTTCATAAAAGGGCCTTTCTCGAGACTAGACGGCAATCTGGGATCTTGGCTGGGCCTTGTGAGTGAAAGGGTTTGCCGAGCGAGCCTGGAAATAAACCACACGGATACTCATTACACTTTGTACTTTGGTTTAATCTCACCGTGTTTGTTCTTGCCACATCTTGGCGACGCCAACGAGCGCTCATCATTCCAGACCCCTGGTAGTCTATGGTTGAGTCCCAAATGGCACTCTGTGCCCTGCTTAGTACTATACTTGTGGTCAAAAGTAGTGAACTATACAGAAGTAGTGCACTACTCCGAGAATAGGGTGGCATTTGGGACACGGCCTCTCCTGATCCCCAGCCACTGTCCCACATCTGAACCATTCTCAATGTTGCCTTAACGTTAGGAGAGAGTTAGGAGAGCGTTATGTAAGAGATTGGAACCAGAATGTCTGGAGTTGATGAGGGAGCCAGAGGTTTAATCAGTGGTTAATCTGATGTGTGTCCCGAGGTCTCGCTCTTCATTTTTCTCTCGCCTTCACTATCTCTCCCTGTGTCACTCTCTTGCTGTCTAACCCCCTCTCGCTCACTTACTCTCTTTCACTTTTACTCCTTCCCCCGCTCTCTCACCCTCTTCCTCCATCTTTCTCTCTCTCTCTCCCCTCTCTTCATCTTCATCCTACTCCCATTTTACTCCATCAAGTCTCTTTCGGCCGCCATCGACTCTTTCCCTGTTTCTCGCTCTATTAATCTGTTCATTTCTCTGCGTTAAGGTGTGTATGTGTGGGCAGATAAAAGGACGAGGCCCCATGTGGAGAATTTCTCCTCCAAAGCTCCTTGAATTTATTTTTAACCAATTACTCTTTAATCCGAACCCCCCCCCCCACCCCCGCCTTCACTTATCAACCAAACATTCCAATCCACCACACACACGACCACATGTTTTCACACACACACACACACACACACACACACACACACACACACACACACACACACACACACACACACACACACACACACACACACACACAAATTCTAGCACTCTGTCACAATGTGCAGCGGTGGAAACAGTCCCCCCATGAGAGTTGTCCCTTTTTATTTATAGCGGTGTGAGCTAATTAAGATATGACCAGGCTCTAGTGTCAGAAGGGGCACACAGTGGCATGACACTGATGCCAAACCGGGCAGAGGACGGCCGTGGTATGAACCCGGCCAATGCCAACTGGATGGGCGGAGAGCGATTTAGTGGAGTGGCAGTGTAGTGCCAGTTTGGGTGGCAGTGTAGTGCCAGTTTGGGTAAGGGGGGGGTTAGTGGTTTGGCAGAGTACTGCCACATGGGTGTCGGAGGAGGGGAGTTTTTTTTAACTATCCAAAATGATTAGTGGGTCGTAAGTGACATCTCTCTCCCACCCCTCTCTCTCTATGTATCTCTGTTTCTCCTCTGTCTATCTCTCTCTCTCAATTCAGTAGACTTTCTTGACATGGCAAGTTAAATGACTTACATTGTCAAAGTAGACATATAACAAAAAACGGCAATAAGGCATCAATAATAGTAGCAGTTGTGGAAATGGGTTTTCAATTAACAGCAGCTACAACAACGATATGAATGAAAATAACAATACATTAAAGCAAGTAGTAGACCAGTCTCAACATGACGTGGCGTGAAAGCCTAAACAAAACTAAATGGGAAATATTATTGACGTTGCACTTTTCACTGGCTTCTCCTCAGGTTGTGGCCTAAGCTGCACATTTTGCCTTTTCACTCAATAAATATTGGATTAGATTTTATAGTTTCAAATTCTTTGTACCGAATGATCATTTTGGGAAAGATTCTCTTCGGTCTGAGTATTTGTCACAGTGGAATAGAAAATGCAGCTCTGTCTCTACCTCTCCCCTGGAGCAGAGTGAGCACAGCCTGTCCTCTCTGGGCAGCCAGGTTTGTCTGTGACGACCAGTCTCTATAGCCAGACTGTTCTCACGGAGTCTGTAGCTAGTCAGTGTTTTCCTCAGTTCTTCTATTAGTCACAGTGGTCAGATAGTCTGCCACCATGTTACTGTCTGTTTAGAGCCAAATAGCATTGAAGCTTTCTTTGATTTTTATATTTTGCTTTTTGCTTTGATCATTTGGTTGAGCCAGATTTGAGTGCTGTCCTGAGACTCTATGGGGTTGGTTTGGGTTAGTGAACTGAGCCTCAGAACCAGCTGACTGAGGGAACTCTTCTCTGGTTTAATCTCTTGACATTGTAGGGTTGTGTGATTTAAATGTTTTAGGGTCACTTGTTTTTAGATGGTTGTCAAATTTGATGGCTGTTTTTTCTATTCGAATAAGGAGGGGGGGGGGGATTGGCCCAATTCTGCTCTCACATGTGTTATTTTTTTTGTATTTCTTTGCACTTGCAATACAGTCTTACAAAACTCAGCATGCAGTATTTTGATTGGATTTGTCCCATTTGCTGAATTCGAGAGTGGACCCCATACTTCACGACCCTTTAGAGCAATTGGTTCTATTTTAAAGCATAGAATGCTTTTCTTCCTTTGTCTCTCAGCTGTGAATGCTACCTGTGAATGCTACCTGTGAATGCTACCTGTGAATGCTACCTGTGAATGCTACCTGTGAATGCTACCTGTGAATGCTACCTGTGAATGCTACCTGTGAATGCTACCTGTGAATGCTACCTGTGAATGCTACCTGTGAATGCTACCTGTGAATGCTACCAGTGAATGCTACCAGTGAATGCTACCAGTGAAAGCTACCAGTGTCGCTGATATTTAGTCCTAGATACGTCTCATTTTTTTGGTGTGTTCTAATAGAACTGTGTCCAAATAGAATTTATATTTGTCATCCTGATTTCTGGACCTATTTTGGAATATCATCATATTTGTGTATTTTTTTAGGTTAAGAACCTGTGCCGATGATCTAGATGCTGCTGTAAGCCCTCCTTAGCGGCAGACAGCAGCACCAGGTCACCTGCGTACAGCAGACGCTTGATTTCAGCGTCGGGTAGGGTGAAACCAGGTGCTGCACATTCTTCTACTGTTTTTTTGCCAATTCATTCATGTAGATGTTAAATAGCGTTGGACTTATTGAGCAGCCCTGTTTCACTCCACGTCTGTTTGCTTGTTGCCAATTTGACCTGCACGTTTGTTTTTAGTGTACATTTGATTTAATAGCATCCTATGATTTCCCTCCGATACCACTTTGTATTAGTTTATTAAAAAAATACCTTTGTGCCGAAAAATGTGTAAATTTTGCCTTTCCAATCTGGCTTCTGCTCAGGACGTTGTGTTCATCAAGGAAATTAAGTAGTCTGCTATTTATGATACTGCAGAGAATGTGCTGTTAACGCAAATTCCTCTAATTATTTGGATCAAATTTGCCTTCATTTTTATAGATTGGTGTGATCAATCCTTTGTTCCAAATATCGGGGAAAATACCTACAGTGAGGATAATGTTGAAGAGTATAGCCAGTTTGAATATGTAGTCTGTATATTTGATCATTTCATTTAAAATATCGTCCGCACCACAGGCCTTTTTGGGTTGGAGAGTGTACAGTTAATTATTGTTCTGTAATTGAGGTATCCATAGGATTCCTAATTGTAATTGTTCTTGTATATATTGTTGTATTGTTTTGTCTTTGTTGTATTGTCTTTGTTATATTGCTGTAGAGGTTTGCAAAGTGATTTCTTCACATATCACCATATTGGATAGCCAATTTATTTAATTTATCCCAGTTCTCCCAGAAGTGGTTTGATTCTATGGATTCCTCAATTCCATCCAGGTGATTTCTAATGAGCGGGTGTTTTTTTGTTCTTAGGGTTTGTATTGCTTCAGTGTTTCCCCATATTGAAGGTGTATATTTTTGTTGTCTGGTTCTCTGTGTTTTTGATTAGATATATTTCTCAATGACTTTCTTAGATTTTTGTAATCATTATCAAACCATTTTTCATTCTCTATTATTTTTGGTTTGCTGTTATGTTTCTTTATATTAGCCAAGGAGGATAATTTGTCAAATATAAAGTTTTTTTCCAAACTTCCAAATGTACACCTTCATTGCTGTAGGAGAATGTTGAGGCTAAAAAGTTGTCCAGGAGAGATTTGAATTTTTAGGGTACTAATTGCTTTTATGGTAGATTTCTGTACTGTTTGCACTCCATCTATAGACCTGTTTAGTGGCATGTCATTTATTGGGCCGTGATGCTTCATGGTTGTGTTCCGCTCTTCTCAGATGCACTGTGATTTTACTGTGGTTGAGCTCTCTTTTCTTTCTCTCTTTTCTTCCTCTCGATTTTCTATCTCTCTTTCTCTCTCCTGTCTTGTCTCTCCTGTCTTGTCTCTCCTGTCTTGTCTCTCTTTCTTTCTTCCCCCCTCCCCTCCCTTAACAGACAGCAGGGAGGAGTCAGTCCTGGGTAGTATTCCTCTACCCAGCTACGTCGTCTCAGCCGTGGAGCCCGAGGACCACATCAGCCGCAAGTACGCCTTCAAGGTAAGACTCCGAGTTCGCCTCTCAACAGGTCTTACGTGTAGTCTTTTTAATGTGTATTTTTTTGGGGGTTCATTTGATTCATTTGACTAATGTAATATTCTACGGCTTTATGTTGTCTCTGTTTAACTGTTTTATATTTGTAAGCGACGCAACGTTTATGCCTACTGTTAAAATATAACTAGCTTTATTGCTTTTATTACTCACCAGCGTCTTGTTGACTGATAGATTATGGACTGAATATGATTTGGTTCTCTGCTTCATATTGACTTCCATTTGACCAACCGCTGGCTTGGAGGCATTGCATCACCGTGAGGTCACTATGCTCACAGGGAGAATTCTGTCAATCAATGATTGAGGATATTCTGGATAATAAGCCAATCAGATGTTTAATTGCATCCATCCTCCCTTTCTATTGGCTATTGAGGATTTCAAATCAAATCGAATTTTATTTGTTACATGTGCCGAATACAACAGGTATTGAATAGCTTACAATCCCTTAACCAACAATGCAGTTCAAGAAATAGAGTTAAGAAAATATTGACTAAATAAACTAAAGTAAAATCAAATAAAAAAAGTAACACAAGATAATTACATAACAATAATGATGGTACAGTATATACAGGGGATACCTGACAATGCATAGATAAACAGCGAGTAGCAGCAGTGTAATAACAAAGGGAGGGAGGGGGTCAGTGTAAATAGTCCGGGTGGCCATTTTATTAATTGTTCAGCAGTCTTATGACTTGGGAGTAGAAGCTGTTGAGGAGCCTTTTGGACCTAGACTTGGCTCTCCGCTACCGCTTGCCGTGCGGTTGCAGATAGAACAGTCTATTTTTTGGGGGGGCCTTCCTCTGACACCACCTAATGTATAGGTTGTTGATCAAATTGGATTCTCTGTATTGGTCGCTTTTTAACTTTCTAATTTGCTTGTCTACTAAATGAATATATCCATGTTTTTTTATTAGAAAGGTATTTTCTCCACAATGCCTCCAACCGTAGGTTTTCTCTACAGACATGTTATAGGTATAATACTACACTATGTCATTTAAGACTCCCCGCCTATGCCATAGAGCTACTGTGCCTTCCGAAAGTATTCACACCCCTTGTTTGTTGTTAAAAAAAATAGGGTTAATATAAATTTAAATTTGTCAATGATCTACACAAAATATTCTGTCAAAGTGGAAGAAAAATTTTAACATTTCTATATAAGAAAAAAAAGTATATCCATGTTAGAATCATCTTTGGCAGTAATTACAGATGTGAGTCTTTCTGGGTAGGTCTCTAAGAGCTTTCCACACCTGGATTGTGCAGAATTTGCCGTTTATTCGTTTCAAAATTCTTGAAGCTCTGTCATTGGTTGTTGATCATTGCCAGACTACCATTTTCAGGTCTTGCCATAGATTTTCAAGTAGATTTTAGTCAAAATTGTAACTCGCTCACTCAGGAAAATGTATTCTTCTTGGCAAACAAATTCAGTGTAGATTTAACTTTGTGTTTTAGGTTATTGTCCTGCTGAAAGGTGAATTAATCTCCCAGTGTCTGGTGGAAAGCAGACTGAACCAGGTTTTCCTCTAGGATTTTGCCTGTGCTTAGTTCCATTCAGTTTCTTTTTTATCCTGAAAAACTCCCCAGTCCTTAAATATTCCAAGCATACCCATAACATGATGCAGCCACCACTATGCTTGAAAATATGGAGAGTGGTACTCAGTAATGTGTTGTATTGGATTTGGCCCAAACATAACAGTTTGTATTCAGAACAAAAAGTGAATTGCTTTGCCACATTTTTTGCAGTATATTACTTTAGTGCCTTGTTGCAAACAGGATGCATGTTTTGGAATATTTTTATTCTGCACAGGCTTCCTTTTTTATACTCTGTCAATTAGGGTTAGTATTGGGAGTAACTACAATGTTGTTTATCCATCCTCAGTTTTATCCTATCACAGCCATTAAATTCTTAAAACTGTAACTGTTTTAAAGTCACTATTGGCCTCATGGTGAAGTCCCTAAGCGGTTTCCTTCCTCTCCAGCAACTGAGTTAGGGTGGACGCCTGTATCTTTGTAGTGACTGGGTGTATTGATAAACCATCTAAAGTGTAATTAATAAATTCACCATGAAAAAAGGGATATTCAAGGCATTGGAAAACCTCCCTGGTCTTTGTGGTTGAATCTGTGTTTGAAATTCACTTGTCGATTGAGAGACCTGATAATTGTATGTGTGGGGTACAGAGATGAGGTAGTCATTCAAAAATCATGTTAAACACTATTATTGCACACAGAGTGAGTCCATGCAACTTATTATGTGACTTGTTAAGCACATTTTTACTCTTGAACTTATTTAGACTTGCCATAACAAAGCGGTTGAATACTTATTGACTCAAGACATTTCTGATTTTCATATTTTATTCATTTGTAAACATTTCTAAAAACATAATTCCCCTTTCACATTATGGGGTATTGTGTGGAGGCCATTGAAAAAACATCTAAATTTAATCCATTTTAAATTCAGGCTGTAACACAACAAAATGTGGAAAAAGTAAAGTGGTGTGAATTATTTCCGAAGGCCCTGTATACAAGTGACAGAGACTGTGGTGCTAGCTGTATATCTGTTGGTTCTAGATTACCCACATCTTTCTCTAATGTCCTCTGCTAGTGGTTTCATTCCCACAGGAAGCCAGTGTGGATCCGTGACGTTTCCTTTCCGCACTACATATACAGCCTTGCCTCTGTTGTCATGCAGAGCCAATAGGGGTTTAGGTTTCAGTCTATTGACTGTATGACAGACGGTAGGCCTGGCTGGTCGTATAATATAGGCCAGTCAGTGACTGATACAACCAGTCGGTCTCCTAGTAATGTAGGTTTTCTTTTCCTGGTTCAAAAAGGGGCGTAGGTGGTGGGCGTGGCCGGGGTCGGCCCGTCGGCACGGCTGGATTTTAGTGAACTTTTCAGTGGCCCCAATCTTGCCGGTGTGGAGAATTTCCTGCAATATCCAATTTCCTGCAATTGTACAAATTTCTCCATGGAGCTGAGAGAAAATGTAGCAGTTTTAAAGAAGATTTCCTGCTATTCTATGCCTTTTGCTGTGGCTAATGCTGTGTTCTATCGCTCAAACATAATGACAAAATCAATTCTCCCTGACTGTCTAGCTTTTATTTTGGTTATTGTTAGTTTTCAAAGGTTATATTATAAGAAAATATATAGGTCATTTTTTTCATACATACTTTATCTTCATTTAGTCGTTTCAGTTTATACTGAAAGCATTTATTTTTACACTGTTTGGATTTAGGTGGCCAGAAAAAACGCTCAAGGATTTCAATGGCAGAAAAATCCCTGTAATGCCTCCAATCTCCGCCCCTCTGGCTGATGACATGTATTCAATGTTATTTCAATGTTGATTCAATGTTTCCTCCCTAACCAGACCACCCTGACCCTAAAAAGGCAGTGTTTCTCAACAGTAGTTCTACGGTTGCGTATGGTTTCTAGCCCAATACAAGAACACCTGATTCTACTCTATTCCTAATCACCGAACCCCTTCATTAGTTAAACAAGGTGTGCTTGTGTTGGGCTGAAACGAAACGGTGCAGTCTTGGTGTTACCCAGCAAGGTTGCAAAGTTCTGGTAACTTTCCCCCAAATTCCTAGGTTTTCCCAGAAGTCCCAGTTGGCCCGTAATCAGTAGGGGATACGCAGGAAATCAGGAATCCTTTTCTGGAAAACTTGGGAAATTTGGGGGAAAGTTACTGGAATTTGGCAACCCTAGAAACACTGCTGTCCAGTTGTCCTGTTATAGTTTCTTCCTCATCTGGTGGTGTTTTTTGTTGTTCACTTTTCACTCTACTGTTGACTCAACTGATGCAGTGAGAAAGGCTCATAGGACTCAGTTTGCAGTTACACTCTAGCAGGCCAAATGTAATTGAATGCAGAGTGGAGATTTTGGCTGGCGATTTTAGGATTGACTGTGGAATGGCTCGGTAATCTACTCTAAGCCCTTATCAGAGACACAGGTTATATTTGAGCTGCTGCACTCTTGTGCAATCTGTCACACTGCCATGCGTGTGCGTGTGCGTGCGAGGCGGAGGGAGAGGCAGGGGTCAATTGAGAATGGCTAGCTTGTGTTTCCTACTCCCTGAAACCGAGATTATGTTACTGCCATGGAAGAGTTGGGAGAATGTTAGGAGGACTGCCCCCCCCCCCCCCGTCGATACCTGTAACCCTACCCTGTCAGGACCACTCTCCAGTGTCTTTCTAGAGTGGTGTGTGTGTGTTTTATTTCACCTGTTTAGTTTGTTTGTGCTGCAACCATTCACCACTACAGTGAGTTAGTACTGTTTTTCGTCTGACTACTTCATCCCAAAAGATGTTTCCCCATGGTTAAAACCTCACTTTCCCAGCCCGCCCCTCCACGGTGGAGCCAACCAATCTAGCTAGAAGGCTGGTACCCCCCCACCCCTATTCGCTGAACTCTGTTCCCTCTCTTGTTCCTATTGGTGGGCTGCCTCGCTGGGACCCTGCGAGTGTGCGAGGTCGTCCAAATGAAACCCAAGTGCACCGTCCACTCATAAATAGGTACTGGCCTCTCGACCACTTGTACTACAGCTACTGCTTTTGCCTTGTCATTTACCTTCAGTGTGTGGTTGGAAAAAGGCAAAATATATACAGCGCCGTGTATATTTGTTATGGTTTGGAGCATGTTTTGAGAGTGGTGTGCCTTTTGGACGTGGTTGTGGTTTCCCTCCATTTTATCTGTCTTCTCTGTCTTGTATGATCTCATTCACTCGTGCCTCTGGTTATGTGTGTCAGCTCAACTCTGCTTTGCCTCATATCCAGCATGCCACTCGTGGAGGTAGATCGATTGATTTCATTTAAGTGGAATAAAAAATGTTCCTCCTCTTATGCAGTCTATTTCGGAATGCACTTAAAACCTTCTAGCCTGGTCCCAGATCGGTTTCAAATGAAACGTTTCTTTATAGAGCACATTTCTCGCAGGGGATGCATTTCCAAGGTGCTTAACTAGTGTTTGTGCCGTCTTGCTCGAGGATGTGAATATTCTGTATAATAACTTTCTTAACGGCTGTTCGAGGTTATAGCCTGGTGCCAATTCTGTTTGTGCCGTCTTGCTGACTCCTATTTTATTTTTTCAAATTTAACCCGAAGGGGATAGTCGAGCAGTAGGAGTTGTCAAGACGGCACAAACAGAATTGGCACCAGGCTAATAACCTCCCAACAGTCGTTAAGCAACACTTGGTATACAGAATATAGTTCCTATTTCCATTATGCCAACGGTTTCCCCAAAGCAGAAAGGATTTTCGAGATCGCGGATTCCAGAACGTACCGTGCGAGTCGTGCGTTCATTCTGAGCGTTTATTGCTGTAAAAGTATTTCCACGTGAGAGTTCGGGGGTCTGTGTTATCGCAGCTTGGAGGCCAGGGCTACCTCCCAAATGGCACCCTATTCCCTACATAGTACACTACTTTTGATATGACTCTGGTAAAAAGTAGTGCACTGTGTAGGGAATGGGGTGCCATTTGGGCCAGGCCCCCCCAGGCTTATCTGGAAAGCACAATAAGAAGGCTTTGAATAGACGGGACAAAATAAAAAAGCCTGCGTGTCTGAGAGGGGCTGGGGAGAGGAATAAGAGGACTGCTGCTATTGTTAGCCTTCCTGTCTGGGAGTACAGGCTGGCTATTTTTGAGGAGGAGAGCCGAGGGGGAGGGAGACTTGCCCAGGGTGAGCAGTGTGCATTCTCTGTGGAGGTGTGGCGGTCACACAGTGCACTGAATATCCCACACAGCCTCTTCCCTGCTATGAGGCTGTGGTAAGGAATGTTATAAGAGACCAGGCACTGTCTGCACATTCTTACATTGGTCTGAAAAGGCAGGGCAGGTATTGGATAATTACAGTGACAGGGTAGCTGTCGGGATAGGTTGATAGATGGGGTGGGTGCGCGCGTGTGTATGACATGCACGTACATCCGACCATGATATAGAACTATATTAGAGAGCAGCTTGTCCAGATCGCTGGAGAGTGAGTGAGGGGTGATTAGACAGCTGATTAACACAGCAGCAGTCTGACCCCCCCCCCGCGCGTGCGTGACCTTGCCAGTAGCTAAGTCGGGCCTTCTGCTGCTACACTCTAGTGTACGGAGTATGGTGAAGCTGCCTCTAGATGCTGATCTCAGGTCAGTTTCCCCACTGATGGTTAAAGGTTAGGGGGAGCTGATCCTAGGTCTCGGGGCAACTTCATCCTGTTCCACAGTGTACGCTACAGGCCGAACCTTAGACCAGCCAGGGAGGAGATTTAAACACCTCCCCAGGGGGTAGAGGCAGCCTTCTGGCCCGACCTTCTCCAACCACTGCCTGGGGCCAAGAGGCTTACTGTTACACCCGGCCATCCTGCAGGAGCACGGTCTGTCTGTGTGTTTGTGGGAATACATGTGTGCATGGATGTGTGTACACCACAGGTGGCCGGCGGCACCTTCATTGGGGAGGACGGACTCGTAGTAATGGCTGGAGCGGAATCAATGGAATGGTATCCAACACATCAAACGTGGTTTCCATGTGTTTGGTGGTATTTCATTCCAGCTATTATTATGAGCCCGTCCTCCCCTCAGCAGCCTCCTGTGCTGTACACGTGTGTGTATAGTGTTGTAGGGGTTTTCACGCCACGAACAACACCCATGCCTCAACTTGAAAAGCCAGGTTTGTATCAAACGTCGAGTTGGGCAAAATCAAAAAAAGATGCCAACACTCAAATGAAGAAATCACACCCATTTCACACCCGCTTGGCAATCTGTTACCTTGCTTTGTCTAGATCCAACTAAAACCCATGAGTCCCGAATGGCACCCTATTCCCTACACAGTCGACTACATTTGACCAAGGCCCTGGTCAAAAGTAGTGGACTAATAGGGAAACGGGTGCCATTTGGGATTCTTGGATTTTAGTTGGATCTGGACTCTGATAAGACAAAAAGGCAGGTGTGTATTCATTAGCACACACTGTAGCAAAACGTTTTGCTACGGGAGAAAGGGAAACCAGCGTTTCTTATTGGACAAATTCAGGTAGGTCCCTCTCCATTTCTGCCGGTTTGCTTCAGCTTGGTTTGCTAGTGAATAGACCCCGTATAGATTGGCTCTCATTTGTTACATAATGGCGGTGGCATGAGTGATTGCCTCAATAATTGCCTTTTGCAGTGCTAGTGATAGCGTTCTCCGATCTAACGAAAGCTGCCTCTTGAAATATTGGTGTTGCTTCTTCATAGACTACAATCCAGTAATTACCCCCAAAAGGAATGGGCTGGTGGAAGGAAAATGGTGGAGTCTCCCTCCAACCGTGCTTGCGTCAAACCAATGCTTGTAAATACATGAGAGGGAGTGAACGAGTGAACACTTCTGGGTGAAGGCTGGGAGAATCTTAACTCGGCCATAGAGATTTGGACTGCGTGCTGATTCTCCATCCTTCTCCCAAACGAATGCACTTGCGTACTCACTGGGATGGATTTTAAAAGCATTGGAATGGTGTATTCGTTGACTATTGTAGGGGGGTTTCCACCATTGTTAAATCCATGATGGGAAGTGTGCAAGTGCACACTTTGGGGAAAAGTGTGGAGAATCAGAACACCTCATAGAGACAAGCATAAGACAAGTATGTATAAACAATTATAGAGTAGGCCTAGTACAAACAATTCACGAGCATGTTGAAAATAGC
Source organism: Salvelinus alpinus (assembly GCF_045679555.1). Taxonomy (NCBI): domain Eukaryota; kingdom Metazoa; phylum Chordata; class Actinopteri; order Salmoniformes; family Salmonidae; genus Salvelinus; species Salvelinus alpinus. Next base: position 52,134,851 of record NC_092094.1, on the reverse strand, counting down.
AATGTCATGGTTGAAGTTCTATCACAATGGCTCCTTCTATGCTTGCTTGTTGTTGATTGGCTTACACTGCCCTCTGTCGTGGGTTGGATTGGACCTTTGCATTCTTGTTATGTCACTCATGCTACTGTGTCTATTGGTCGGTATGGATGTTTCTCTCCTTCTCCATTGGCTGGAGTACTCTGTCGCTTCTCTCTGTTATTCTATTGGCTGGCCTCTTTTGTCTCTATTTGGCTGGTATCTCTGTTTTTCTATTGGCCAACACAGATAGGTCTCTTTTCCTATTGGCTAATGCTGATTTGACTCTCTATTTTGTTCTCTCTATTGGCTGACTTGAATGTGTTTGTGTCTCCATGGGCAGACATGTCCCTATTTCTCTTAATTGTTCAACACTTCTCTATCCATCTCTTTCATGGTTGGGGTCAATTCAGTTCTCAATTCATTTCATTGTAGACCATTTTTTGTTTTTGAATTACATTTAAATTCACCTGAAATAACTGAATTCAAAACTCAGTTGACCCCAACCCTGCTATCTACCCCATTGGCCAGACACAACGTCCATCACTCTTCTTCAGTCTGACACTCCCTCTCTCCTCTCCCATAGGCCAACCACATGGGCATGCGCTCGTACATTTACAACCGGAGCACTGTGATTGACTCGCAGGCGGAGCACGGCGGCATGCGGACGTACTTCTTCAGCGCCGACACGCAGGAGGACGTGAACGGCTGGGTGAAGGCCATGAACCAGGCGGCGCTGATGCAGAACCAAACCGACAGCCTCAAGAGGTAGGTGTAGTGCGAAGTTAGCCCTAGACACTGGTCCTGGGTCAGTTTTGCATTACCGCCGCCAAAGGTTAAGGTTCGGATCGGGGACGCAACGGTCGTCAAAATTGATAAAGGGTCCAAAATCCATTTCTGATAAATCTAACGGCTGCGTAATGGAGTAAGATACTCAACTCTTATAGATCAAAAATAAATAAAAAATCCATCAAATAATGGATTTATATTGACTGTATTATAGCAAATGAACAATGAGAGACAGGGAATGAATGGAATCCAGACATTTTGGTGTGACTTCAGGTGTTCAATTTAATGTGAAATATGACATTATTTCTTCGTTAAGTGAATCATGCCAACTTTTTTAAACCACATATGGCCCTTTTCATATGTTTTGCTATTATATTGCTAGAAATATAACGTTTGAAAAATAACAACCAATTTGCATTTACATATAGGCACAAATTGATAAATGAGCATGAAATGACTCTTTATCCAACCAGCTCTTTCTAAGTTACCACCCAAAAGAGAATTTGTACCCCACATGTCATCTAGAATATTAAACAAGGCAGAAATGTTTCGTACTAAAATGTCCCCACATGTTGTGAACATCGTCTCATTAGAATTAACCAATGCATATTTTTTCGACAGTAGGGGAAAGATCAAAAATTGCGCGATTGACGCAGATATCTGCTTTCTTTTCTGAGTGGCCGACGTTATTCACATTATCATCTAATCAAACATCAACAGGTTTCCGTCCCACGGAGTGGAACACTTACTGTACGTGGACCGTTTTGTCTTCTCTCGCCATTTAGTTGCCGTGTCAGTGCGTTTAAGCCCCGTCGATATATCAACATTGATAAACACCTGGGTCTAAACTTTTTTGACCTTTCGGACGATGCCCCCCATTCCTTTTGAGACATCGTTTCACACTTTCCCCAAATAGTAAAGGCCAGGAGAAAAGGTGGTGTGCACGGGTAACCGTACGAATATTGTCCGTTTCTATTTTGAGAGTAATCGGTGAAGTGGCAATTAGTTGACAAATAGATGATCCACTTCTCAAACACAGCCAAAGGATGGCGAAGAGGTGTAATTCTCAGATGGGCCGTGCTACTGTACGTAGGGGAAAGTTCACCATGAAGCCAAGAGGTACGCTGCCTCGGACCTGACCTCTCTGTCTGTCAACCTGCCACTCCAGACCTGGGTCATGTACATGTGAAATATTGGAGGTTTGCTTGATTTAGCTTTAACAAATTGAAGGGGTAGCGTTGAGTTTGCACTTTTGGGACTGTTCAGTTGGTTATATTTTATTGGGCAATTACCCATCTGACCGAGATTGTATTGTGAATGGTACATGTAACTTAGCTGTGGCAATTCTGAAGTGTGTGTGTGTGTGTGTGTCTGTCTGTCTGTCTGAATATATCTGTCTGGGGAGAGAGATGAGTTTCCTTGTGTTTGCCATTCTGTCAGTCTCATTGATAGGCAGCGCTGAGAAACAGAGCTGCAATCTCTAGGGCTATTTGTGTGTGTGAGCGCTTGTGCATGCCTGTGTGACCTTGCAGCAGAGAGTGCATTGTGATGCTGTGTCTGTGCCAGCCTTGCTCCATGATGCCACTCAGCCTGCTCTCAGATTGCATTGGTGCACACACACACACACAATAGTACAGTTTCACAGACTTTATGACAGATGCCTAACTATGCTGTGAGAAGGATGGCGAGAAAGTGAATAACATAGAGAGATGGAAGAAGAGAGTGATGGTGGGAAAAGCGATGGACAGACTAGAGAGAATAATAGACGGGGGGGGCTGATGAGAGACCGAGAGAGATGTCAGCGAGAAAGAGGGGGATATGTGGAAGAGAAGAGGGGGTGAGAGACACACAGACGGACAGACACACAGACGGACACGGGCAGACGGATGGGGATGGATGGACACACACAGACAAAGAGACGGACGGACAATACGGACACGGACGGACGCACAGACGGGCTGTCCATCCGTTCGACAGGCAGAGACAGACACGGACGGATAGGCGGATGGATACGGGCAGACGGACAAACACGGACAGACAGGCGGACGGGCAGGCAGACACGGACACTGACGGACAGACAGTCACTCCCGACAAACAGTTATTGTGCTGACGTTGCTTCCAGACGCCATTTGGAACTCGGTAGTGAGTGTTGCAACTGAGGACAGATGATTTTTATGCGCTTAAGCACTCGGCGGTTCCATTCTGTGAGCTTGTGTCTCCTACCACTTCTCCGCTGATGCTCCTAGACGTTTCCACTTCACAATAACACCACTTACAGTTGACTGGGGCAGCTCTAGCAGGGCAGAAATTTGACTAACTGACTTTTTGGAAAGGTGACATCCTGAAATAGCCGAATCCACTAATTTGAAGGGGTGTCCACATACTTTTGCATATATACTGTATATGTGTGAACGTGTATTTTGGGTAGTAGCCTAGTAATAAAATGTGTCATGCAATATTGGCACACTACACTTGTGATAGACCAAGCCGAACAAAAGTGAACCTTCAATTTGGAGGTTTCAAATGTCCCTCAAGGGCCAAGTTGACCTATTTTATGAAGTGCCATTGGTTGGTGGATTTAAAGTCTAAGATCTTTGATAGGCCGATGCAGAATTTGTTAGCGGAAATAATCTCTGCCAGCTGGTCTTGTTAGCACAGTGTGCCAGGTTATCTCATGGGAACAGCTAACATGTAGCGTTGTATCACGTGCAACTTCGTCAACGATGATGTAGATTTTGAGACGGTTTAACTTGTTTTAATGTTTCCAAGTATGAACCCAATATGTTTGCATTCATTCTGTCTATATCTTATATATTTTATATCCCAATATTTATCACATTTTGCCCCTAGTTTTCAACGGACACAAAGCCTCTGACCACAGTTCCACTAAATGAGATACCCTAGTCTAGACAGCAGACACAGCATGGAGGCCTCGGTCTCTGTTAGTTCCTGTAGCGCAGTGAAGCGACCTGTCACACGCCTGCTATGTGTGTAGACCCACCTGGTTTGACAGGAAATCGGACTCCTTCACAACACCACCGCTACCTGGGCCTCATCAATCTCTGTCTGATACACACTGCCTCGCTCTCTCTCACACAGTCTCTTTCACTATCAATCTTGTCTGTCTTTGTCTCCGTCCGTCCGCCCGTGTGTGTCTGTCCGTTCGTGTCTGTCTGTGTTTGTCCGTATGTGTCTGTCTGTCCGTGTCTGTCCGTCTGTCTGGGCAGACAGACGCGGGTGGAAAACTAGGGGCAAAATGTGATAAATATTGGGATATAAAATATATAAGATATACACAGAATTAATGCAAACATATTGGGTTCATACTTGGAAACATTAAAACAAGTTTAAAGTTAAACAGTCTCAAAATCGGCATCATCGTTGACGAAGTTACACGTGATACAACGCTACATGTTAGCTGTTCCCATGAGATAACCTGGCACACTGTGCTAACAAGACCAGCTGGCAGAGATTATTTCCGCTAACAAATTCTGCATCGGCCTATCAAAGATCTTAGACTTTAAATCCACCAACCAATGGCACTTCATAAAATAGGTCAACTTGGCCCTTGAGAGATATTTGAAACCTCTAAATTGAAGGTTTACTTTTGTTTGGTTTGGTCTGTCACAAGTGTAGTGTGCCAATATTGCATGACACATTCTTTACTAGGCTACTAACGCTAAAAATACACGTTTTCAGTATATATGCAAAAGTATGTGGACACCCCTTCAAATTAGTGGATTCGGCTATTTCAGCCACACCCGCTGCTGACAGATATATAAAATCGAGTACACAGCCCTGTAATCTCCATAGACAAACTTTGGCAGTAGAATGGCCTTACTGAAGAGCTCAGTGACTTTCAATGTGTCACTGTCATAGGATGCCACCTTTCCAAAAAGTCAGTTAGTCAAATTTCTGCCCTGCTAGAGCTGCCCCAGTCAACTGTAAGTGGTGTTATTGTGAAGTGGAAACGTCTAGGAGCATCAGCGGAGAAGTGGTAGGAGACACAAGCTCACAGAATGGAACCGCCGAGTGCTGAAGCGCATAAAAATCATCTGTCCTCAGTTGCAACACTCACTACCGAGTTCCAAATTGCGTCTGGAAGCAACGTCAGCACAATAACTGTTTGTCGGGAGCGTCATAAATTGGGTTTCCGTGGTCGAGCAGCCGCATTCAAGCCTAAGATTACCATGCGCAATGCCAAGCGTTGGCTGGAGTAAAGCTTGCCACCATTGGACTCTGGAGCAGTGGAAACGCGTTCTCTGGAGTGATAAATCACACTTCACCATCTGGCAGTCTGATGGACAAATCTGGGTTTGGCGGATGCCGGGAGTCGGCTACCTGCCCGAATGCATAGTGCCAACTGTAAAGTTTGGTGGAGGAGGAATAATGGTCTGGGGCTGTTTTTCATGGTTTGGGCTGGGCCCCTTAGTTCCAGTGAAGGGAAATCTTAATGCTACAGCATACAATGACATTCTAGACAATTCTGTGCTTCTAACTTTGTGGCAACAGTTTGGGGAAGGCCCTTTCCTGATTTAGCATAGGTAAAGAAGGTCTATACAATGTTTAAGTTTATCGTACAGTGTGGATTATTATTATTTTTTTAAGAGCCTTCTGTTCTTTTCATATAGCTGTCATGTTCCTCCATTATCATCACTGTCAGGTGGGGTATACGGGTAAGGCAGTTGACAGAATCTTCGGGGTACAGTAACCGTGGGTTTGAGGCCCCCTCGCGTCAAGCGTTTATGTTAAGGAGAAAAAAAAGTTCACTGCTGGTCCTCGATGCTCGACTTTATATAATGCATATGTGACGAAGTGGATGATTATTCTAATGCATATAAAACGTTTAGCCTACAAACAAATGAAGTGTTTGTTACTGCCATTTGAATGCACAATGTTAATCATTGTGCATTCAAATAACAGTAACATTATGCTACTATATTCGGTATGTGAGGCCTACGTAGAATACTAAATAATCATTAATCGATCTTGTGAGACGTTGATTCAGCTTTGATCTAAACTTCACTAAACAAGCACCGTTCTGAGAGGTGGCGGAGCATCGCTCTGGGAACATTACAACCCTGTAGCCTTTGTGTTGGTCAGCAAGAGACACTCCATGAAGCTCCTCATTAAATAGATTTCTCATCTTCATTTACAATGGTTTTGATTTCCCTTCGAAACAGACTATCGCAGCAAATGCAATTCAACATTTCAAAGGTGAAAAACGATCCGTCCTGGGATTCGAACTTTGCCGCAAAACGCCCCAAAATGACCAGGAGCCATACTCACTGACACTGTGAGCTGTTCGTCCAGATAAAATCTAGTGCGTGTTTCAGTAGCTTAGAATAGCAGACCGTGCCGTTTTCACTTCTGTTAAGGACGCTTTCATGACGAAGTGTTCAGTCACATCCAACTACATCAACATTTGGAATTGGCAGATGCAAGAGTTTGTCCCAGGAAATAATCATGTCCAGCTGGTCTTGTTGTCATAAGGCTATAAGTGCGCCAGGTTTTCGGGATGGGAAAAACTAACATGTAGCCTACTATCACGCAGGACTATGTCAACGATTTTAATGTTCAGAAGTATGGACCCATCAGATTGAGCCACGCCGCTAAATGATCCCACTGTGTGCTGCATACTGTACGTTTATCACCCTGTGTGTGTGGGATGTGTGTTATAGCCAATCAATTCACTGTGGCTCTTATGACTAAACGGTCCTGGAACGCTGTATTTGATGAATGAGAAGCTCATATCATCGGAGGGAAGTGATTGTGTCCATCGTCGCGAATTTGACTGCTCATTCCCGCCAGTCCATTAGACAGTACCCCTGAGCTATTTTTAGCACAAGTGGCTGTCAGTTTAACTAGCCTGAGAGACCCAGGAGGCTAGGCTACGCTAATTGCTAACGCTTAGTAGCCCAGTTCTCTTCATTTAGATGGAATTAGCCTGATTTTCCCTGTAGCTGAGGCTATGTTCCTATATCCTATTTTGATGGGCCTTTCATTCATGTTAGGCTATGCTAATGTTAACACTTCACTTGGTTGTGATTGGCGATTATGAAGGGATGAAATAATGATTCTCTAGTAAATTACAAAAAGTAATTTCTAACATTAACTCCTGTTAGAGATTAGAGGTATGAAAAATGAGGAAACAAAATAAGTGGGAAAGTTACTGTAATTTTGCTACCCTAGTTACTGTCCTGATACAATGGCAATGTCAATAATTCTGTTGTTCCTATGTGTTGAGATAGAGAGCCAAAACATCTTACCGTTCTGTTCCTTTCCTAGGCCGTCGGAAACATCGGAGAAATCGGAAATGCCCAACACGTCAGAACGCAAGGGGGTCCCCCAAACCAACCACGTCAACAACTACACAAAGACCTCACGCGAACCCCGAGCCGACCTCCATCTCCATAGCGATGGAGTGGTCCTCGAACCTGCCGATATCCGAGAAACCGAGGAGCGCCGTAGCTTCCGGAACGACACACTCAATCCCATCACTTCCAAGATTCCTTCCCTCGGCGGCGGAAGCGTGGAAATTGAAATGGACGCCGTCCCTCCTAGCAGTCTCCCTCCCCTTCCCTCCCTACCTCCAGACTCCGCCTCCGCACCCACATCCGCGCCCCCCTCCAGGGCGCCATCACGTGCCCCGTCGCGCGGCGCCTTCACCCTGCCCCCCGGGGCCTGTCTGAGGAACGGAACACCCACTCCAGAACCCAACGGGATGGGGACGGGGACGTACCAGAGGGCCACGCTGGCCCCACAGGTGGTTGACACTCAAAGGAAGGTGCAGAGGAGGAGCGCCCTGGAGCAGGTGGAGCACTGGGTCAAGGTGCAGAAGGCCGAGCACAAAGGGTAAAGGTCATGGTTCACAGGTCACACCGCCACTCGTCTAGGTGTTTATCACTGTGCATTCAAATGGCATATAATTACAAACACATAGACACTCATATCTTGAGTTCAAACACATTGGCCTACTCTTATAAGCATTTCGTTAGACAATGAGTACCATACGTATCCCGTACATACTCTATTACTAATACAACTTTAAACTTATACACGTGCACAGCATGAGTATTCACACTCGCATATGTTTATTGTGGTGCATATTCAAACACATACTTTACCACACACACACACACACACACACACACACACACACACACACACACACACACACACACACACATTCTACTAGGTAAGCGGTTTCAGTGTTTAGGTATGGTTGATATACTGCAAGTACATCATGGGGCTCATAGCCAATATCTCCCTCTAGTGGGGTTCTTGGAATAATTTACGCATAGCGTCACTCAAAGCCTTATAAGGCTTACGTTCAGCACAGTACTCCGACCCTGCTAAGCCAGTCAAATGTATATCAGCAACACAATGATACAAAGTTCACAGCCTTGCTTTTGTCTGACCTCCGGCCTCTTCCCTGTTCTCTTTCCCATAGCCCCCCCTCGAGAGGGGGCACCCTCCCCCGTCACAGCCCCCCGACTCAGCCCAAGTTCATCGGCCTGGAGGCCTACCAGACGCTGCCAAAGACCCCTCGCCGCAGCCCCCCCACCGCCGCGCGCCAAGGGGAGTACAAATACGCACAGGACCGCCTCAGCCACTTCCGACTCGGACCCTCAGACCCCCAGGGTACCTGCGCCAGGGACGGGGGTGGCATCGGTGGGCCTGGCACCGTGTGGCAGCTCTACGAGTGGCAGCAGCGCCACCAGTTCCGCCACGGCAGTCCCACCGCCCCCCTCTACACACCTGCCCCGGACTACCCCTTCGGGCCCAGGCCCCCCTCCACGGTGCCCCCCTCGGCCCAGCGACCCAGTTCTGAGGTTCCCCGCTGTGTGTCGGTGCCCCCAGACCCCTCCGACATCCTCCCACCGGGCCCCCAGAGCTCCAGGGCCCTGTCCCCCCCACGGAGGCCCCACACACCCGTTAATCGGGTGGTGGTAATGCCCCGGGGGGAGAGAGATGCACTGGACGTGCCGGTGGCTGGGTCCCCCCGAAGAGCCAAGTCTCAACTACTCAAGGTAAGACGAAGGGGAAGGAAACTTGAATGTGTCATAGCAGGTTTATGTTAATTTTTCTGAAAGTATTTTGTGGAGGTAATAATGGCAGATTAAGACTGTTAACTGTAGTGTGTGTGTGGGTTGTGTTGGCCAGGCTGCCACCATCGAGAGACGGTCCATGCCTCCCTCCAACTACATCACACACACGGTCAGCGCTCCCAGCCTTCACGGGAAAACGGTATGGAGTCACACACCCAGTCACAACCCAAGCATGTTGTTTTAGATTACGACATGAAGTCAAAGATCCAGTGTTTCTTGAATAACATGGACACTTTGCAATTAGCTTAATTTACAGTACTTTACAAGGATGGGATGTGAATCAGCAACATTTCAGGTTTCCGATATACACTGAACAAAAACACAACATGTAACAATTTCAACGATTTTACTGAGTTACAGTTCATATAAGGAAATCAGTCAATTTGAAATGAATTCATTAGGCACTAATCTATGGATTTCACATGACTGGGAATACAGATACAGTGCATTTGGAAAGTATTGAGACCCCTTGACTTTCTCCACATTTTGTTACGTTACAGCCTTATTCTAAAATGTATTAAATTGTTTTTTTCGCTCATCATTCTACAAACCATACCCCATAATAACTAAGAAATTTCTGTATTAAAAATAAAAAAATAAAAAAACTGGCTGGGCCACTCAAGGAGATTCAGAGACTTGTCCCAAAGTCACTGCTGCATTGTCTTGGCTGTGTGCTTAGGGTTGTTGTTCTGTTGGAAAGTGAACCTTTTCCCCAATCTGAGGTCCTGAGCGCTCTGGAGCACGTTTTCATCAAGGATCTCTCTGTACCTTGCTCTGCTCATCTTTTCCTCGTGCTGCAGTGCTGCAGAGATGGTTGTCCTTCTGGAAGGTTCTCCTGTCTCCACAGAATAACTCTGCTGCTCTTTTTTTTCTTGTTCACCTCCCTGACTAAGGCCCTTCTCCCTCGATTGCTCAGTTTGGCTGGGTGGCCAGCTCTAGGAAGAGTCTTGGTGGTTCCAAACTTCTTCCATTTAAGAATGATGGAGGCCACTGTGTTCTTGGGGACCTTCAATGCTGCATACATTTTTTGGTGCCCTTCCCCAGATCTGTGCCTCGACACAATCCTGTCTCTAAGCTCTACGGACAATTCCTTCGACCTCATGTCTTAGTTTTTGCTCTGACATGCACTGTCAACTGTGGGACCTTATCTAGACAGGTGTGTGTCTTTCCAAATCATGTCCAATCAATTGAATTTACCACAGGTGGATTCCAATCAAGTTGTAGAAACATCTCAAGGATGATCGATGGAAGCAGGATGCACCTGAGCTGAATTTCGAGTCTCATAGCAAAGGATCTGAATACTTATGTAAATAAGGTATTTATGTTTAGAAATGTTTTATAAAATAGTAAACATTTCTAAAAACCTGTTTTCGCTTTGTCATTATGGGGTGTTGTGTGTAGATTGTGAGGAAAACCATTAATTTAATATATTTTAGAATAAGGCTGTAACGTAACAAAATTTGTTTAAAGTCAATACCTTAAAAATAGATAGGGGCGTGGATCAGAAATCCAGTCAGTATCTGGTGTGTCCGCCATTTGCCTCATGTTGCACGACACATCTCCTTCACATAGAGTTGATCAGGCTGATTGTGGCCTGTGGAATATTGTCCCACTCCTTTTCAATGGCTGTACGAAGTTACTGGATATTGTTGGGGACTGGAACATGCTGTTGTACACTTTGATCCAGAGCATCCCAAACATGCTCAATGGGTGACATGTCTGGTGAGGATGCAGGCCATGGAAGAACTGGGACATTTTCAGCTTCCAGGAATTGTGTACAAATCCTTGCAACATGGGGTCGTGCATGATCATGCTGAAACATGAGGTGATGGCGACGGATAAAAGGCACGACAATGGGCCTCCAGAATCTCGTCACAGTATCTGTGCATTTAAATTGCCATCTATAAAATGCAATTGTGTTCGTTGTCTATAGCTTATGCCTGCCCATACCATAACGCCTACACGACGCCATCTGCCCAGTACAGTTAAAACCGGGATCCATCCGTGAATCCAGCGTGCCAGTGGCCATCGAAGGTGAGCATTTGCCATCTGAAGTCGGTGAGGATGCCGAACTGCAATCAGGTCAAGACCCTGGTGAGGACGACGAGCACGCAGATGAGCTTCCCTGAGACAGTTTCTGACAGTTTGTGCAGAAATTCTTTGGTTGTGCAAACCCATAGTTTCATCAGCTGCCCGGGTCGCTGGTCTCAAACGATCCCGCAGGTAAAGAAGCCAGATGTGGAGTTCCTGGGCTGGCGTGGTTACACATGGTCTACGGTTGTGAGGACGTAATGCCACATTTTCTAAAACTATGTTGGAGGCGGCTTATGCTAGAGTAATTCACAATAAAATTTTCTGGCAAACGTTCTGGTGGACATTCCGGCAGTCAGCATGCCAATTGCACGCTCCCTTAAAACCTTAGACATCTGTGGCATTGTGTTGTGTGACAAAACTGCATATTTTAGTAGCCTTTTTATTGTCCCCAGCACAAGGTGCACCTGCACCTGTGTAATGAGCATGCTGTTGAATCAGCTTCTTGATATGCCACACCTGTCAGGTGGATGGATTATCTTGGCAAAGGAGAAATGCTCACCAACAGGGATGTAAACAAATTTTTGCACAACATTTGAGAGAGTTAAGCTTTTTTGTGCGTATGGAACATATCTGGGATCTTTTATTTCAGCTCTTGAAATATGGAACCAACACTTTACATGTTGCGTACATGTTTTTGTTCAGTGTAGATACAGATATTTGAATGGCTGCCGTGTTGGTATCAAAAGTTCCACAAAAAAACACTTGGAAAGAGGATTGCGTCCTAATCTGTAAAATGTAAACACAACTGGAAACGCACGTTTTTTTTGTCATGTTATTGACACAAGTGTTACTTTAGCCACCACTCCTGCACCCTTTTACTAGCTAACTAGCTCTAAATAACTTCAGCTAGTTAAATAATTAAATAACCTGGCTAACTGTGGGGTGAAACATTTTAGCTAGTTAGCTACTGTACAGCTTTCTTTGCTAGCAAGCGTAACACTGCCTCCAAAACTGGTGTCTCCACTACTATTTACAGTTAGACTTTTGTGATGTCTCCACTTTCCCTAGCGTTCCAGTAAGATTGCATTGTTTGAATGTAAATGGCATTGAACGTTTGGTGCTAACATGACCGACCAGTTCTACCTAACTATATAGATTCTATACAGCTCTGAGTATCTTTGCTAACCGTTGAGCACTCTGTCTGTGTCGGGGTGTTGAGTTAATTCCCCCATTCCCTCCCTCTGTCCCCCGAGGGACTCACTACTGTTACACAAGCAGCCTGAGGAGCTCACCCTCCTGCTCATTCAGCTCCGAAGGCATCAGGCAAAGATGGCCGCCGCGCGCCACCACACGCTAACCCAGCTGCAGCACTTCAACTACACCCCTTCTGGCCCCCACTTCCTCACCACCAAAAACAACCCTCTCTTCTCCTCCGGCCCTTCTTATCTGGGGCCCTTCCTAGGCCCCTCAGGCCCCATGGGCCACGGCAGCAGCAGCCAGGTGGGGGCCCCCAGTACGCCTGGTCTTCTTTACCCCACCAATGTGAGCTCAACCTGGGCATGGCTGTTTGTGAGCGTTGGCCTGTGCTGGCTGGCCGCCATAGTCCATTTCTATGCTTTTTGATTTGTTTCATTATTATAGTGTCTTGCATCTTCAAGATGCCCTGCCCAAGTGAGCTTATAAAACACACTATCCACAGTAGCAAAGAAATGAATCATATACGCACGCAGAAATTATACTCATTCATATACGGTGCCTTGCAAAAGTATTCAGACCCTTTGGATTTCTTCACATTTTGTTGTGTTACAAAATGGGATTAAAATTGAAATGTCATTTTTTTTGTCAACAATCTATATAAAATAATCTCTAATGTCACAGTGCAAGAAAAAGTATTTTAAATATTAATAGAAATGAAATAACTAAAATATAGTATTTGCATAAGTATACAGCTCCCTGAGTCAACACATGTTAGAAACACATTTGGCGTCGGTTACAGATGTGATTCTTTTTGGGTAAATCTATAAGAGCTTTGCACACCTGGATTGTGTAATATTTGCCCATTTATTCTTTAAAAAATTCTACAAGCTCTGTCAAGATGTTTGGGATCATGGCTAGACAACCATTTTCAAGTCTTGACATAGATTTTCAAGCAGATTTAAGTCAAAACTGTAATTTGGCTACTCAGGGAAATCTACTGTCTTCTTGGTAAGCAACTCCAGTGTAGATTTGGCCTTGTGTTGTAGGTTGTAAAGAAGACTAAAGCAGGTTTTCCTCTAGGATTTTGCCTGTGCCTAGCTCCATTCTGTTTCTTTTTATCCTGGGAAAAACTCCCCAGTATTTGCTGATGTCAAGCACACCTACCAACATATTGATGTAGCCACCACTATGCTTGAAAATAAGGAGATAGTTACTCCGATGTGTTGGATTTGCCCCAAACATAAGGCTCTGCATTTAGGCCAAAAGGTGTATTCCTTTGCTGTGTTTCTTTGCTGTATTACTTTAGTGCCTTTGCATACAAGATGCATGTTTTTGGTATTTTCATTCTGTATATTTCTGTTCTTCTTTTCACGCTGTCACTTAGGTAATTATTGTGGAATCACTTCAATGTTGTTGATCCATCCTCAAGTGTTTTACCATCACAGACATTGAACTGTGTAGCTTGTTTTAAAATCACCGTTGTCCTGATGGTAACATCCCTGAGCAGTTTCATTCCTGTCCTGCAGCTCAGTTCAGAAGGACGACCGTGGCTTTGATGTGTCTGGGTGGTTTAATATACAGTATAATCCACAGCATAATTAATAACTTAATGTCTGATTTGTTATTGTTACCCATCTACCAATCAGTGCCCTTCTTTATGAGGCTTTCGAAAAGCTCCCTGGTCTTTGTAGTTGAATCTACGCTTGAAATTCAAAACTTGACTGAGGAATCTTACAGATGTTGTCTGTATGGGGGACAGAGGAGGACTTAGTTATTCAAAAATCATGTCCACTGCTATTAGTCTATCTAACTTATGTGATTTGTTCAGCCAAATTTGACTCCTGATCTAATTTAGGCTGAATACTTATGCAACGACTATATTTTAGTTATTTTTTTCCTGAATGTATTTATCTAAAAGAAGATGTAATATTTCTTCCACTTTGACATTCATGTATTTTGTGTAGATTGTTGGTAAAAATTGACAATTAAATCCATTTTAATCCCACTTTGTAATGGAATAAAATGTGAAGAAATCCAAGGGGTCTGAATACTTTTGCAAGTCACTGCACATGTATACATTCAAACGAAAAAGAAAAAGAAACTAAAAACTAAACAGAAACCTGCTATTTCAATGATGTAGCTTATCTTGACGTACAGTATCTTCCATGCTTTGAAAACAAAATTTGCAACCAGGAACACTTATTTTCTAAATAACCATTTCAGTTTCTCTTCGTCTCTAAACCCAGAATAGTTCTGGTTTCAGTTGTTGCATTTTATCAAACAAGACTTTAAGGCCGTAGCAGCCTGTAGTGGGGGTTTTTGCACTTCAAGTTAGGCTGTGTAGCGCCGGATTGTGTGTTAGCATGTCGTGTTGTGCTATAGCTTCAGTGCAGTCATCCCAGACTAAGACTGTCTGGTTGGCTTTAGATACAGTTCCATTTTTTTTTTTTTATCTGCCTGGACTTTGATGTCTCTCGCTCATTTTCAGTGTTTTTTTATAAAGTTTGTTTGGCTGAGATGTTGCTAGTTTGCTTCAAAGTGGAGCCGTTTTTGGGCTTGTGATCTTGGAGCGGCTGCTTGTAGTGTGCTTCCATTTTGTATGTGCACGTCTTGCATCTCTGGTGGTATAACATTGAGAAGCTCATAATAAATTAAATGTGCCAATGCAAACATTTTCTCTCTCTCTCTCTCTCTGTGTGTGTGTGTGCATGCGTGTTTTGGATGACAACATTAACGTTTTGCCCGTTTTGATATTTTACTCATCTTATAACAAGCCTAACAGATGGCAATCATCCAAAAGCATATTCTTGACAATAGGCTTACAATCATCTCACCCTTAATTCCTAATCCATTATGGATCATTATAAATGATTATAGTAGAACGGACAAGTAATTATTATTACACATCATGGTAGATTTGACGTTAATGAGTAGCGCTATATAATCATATGTATTATCAGTGACTCATTCGGCAACTAATATCCACTATACAGTTAGATCTATAATATGGAAGCGTATACCTGTCAAAATCCTGTACGCTGCCATACTGTAATGCCGTAAAGCTTTGATTGACTATTCTTTATCTCTCCACTCCACCCCGAAGGTTGACGATACGTACATGCAACTGAAGAAAGACCTGGAGTATCTAGACTTGAAGGTGGGAACGCTCTCTCTCTCTCTCCTCCTGTTTCCCTTTTGTTATCTCCTCATCCCTCTCTCTCCTGTGTTTCCCCCTCTCGTGTAGGCCTACTCAAATAGAGTAGGGTGAAGTTGCCCCTAGGCACTGATCTTGGATCCGTTTTTACATTTTCCCCTACAAATGGTTAAGGTTAGGATTGGTGGAGGGGAAGCTGATCATGGATTTGTACCTAGGGGAAACTTCACCCTGGAGCTAGGCCTAAAGCCTGGCCAAAGCTCTCTAACATTAACACACTCACCTTACTACTCGCTGGATGACCAACACACCCTGCATCTCAGGGTGGAGCTGAGAATGACACGGCATAAATGGGGATGAACAAAACGTCAAACTTGGTAAAAGAACAAGCGCACAGGATGTTTTAAAGAAATGTATGCGTGAATAACTAGCTTACTAATATTTACAAATGTTGGAGTACTGAGGAATAAATGGTGAGCAAATGGTTTGTAAATGCCTAATAAACTGTTTATTATGGACCCTTAAAGTGTTATCCTAGGAGGTAGCTGGTCCCAGCACAGGCAGCGTGGTCCCCTGGTCTTCTGGTCCCAGTGATGCTTAGCAGGGAGGGGGGGAGAGACACACACACTGATACATGTACTGCCAGTTTATTGATATGTTGGCTCTATATAATACACTGTGTGTACAAAACATTAGGAACACCTTCCTATTATTGAGTTGCACCCCCTTTTGCCCTCAGAACAGCCTCAATTTGTTGGGGCATGGACTCTACAAGGTGTCGAAAGCGTTCCACAGAGATGCTGGCCCATTTTGACGACAATGCTTTCCACAGTTGTATCAAGTTGGCTGGATGTCCTTTGGGTGGTGGACCATTCTTGACACAGCGTTGCAGTTCTTTACACAAGCCTGGCACCGAATGCCATACCCCGTTTAAAGGCACTTAAATATTACCAAATCACCCTTTGAATGGCACACATACACAATCCCATGTCTCAATTGTGTCAAGGCTTTGAAATCCTTATTTAACCTGTCTCCTCCGCTTCATCTGATTTGAAGTGGATTTATCAAATGACATCAATAATGGATCATCTCTTTCACCTGGTCAGTCTATGCCATGGAAAGAGCAGGTGTTCTTAATGTTTTGTATACTCAGTGTATGCTGGTTACCAAGAAAACATTGAATTTCCTGAGTGGCCTAGTTACAGTTTTGGTTTAAATCGCTGTCTAGCATTGATCAACAACCAACTTGACAGAGCTTGAGGAATTTTATTGTAAAATTCAGGTGTGCGAAGCTGTTAGAGACTTACTCAGAAAGCTGTAATCACTGCCAAAGGTGATTCGCTGCCAAAGGTGATTCGCTGCCAAAGGTGATTCGCTGCCAAAGGTGATTCGCTGCCAAAGGTGATTCGCTGCCAAAGGTGATTCGCTGCCAAAGGTGATTCGCTGCCAAAGGTGATTCGCTGCCAAAGGTGGTTCGCTGCCAAAGGTGATTCTAATGTGTTGACTCAGGGGTGTGAATAATTATGTAAATATGAGATTTCTGGGGGGAAAATCTAATAAATGTACTACAATTTAAAAGTTTTCACTTTGTCATTATGGGGTATTGTGTGTAGATGGTTAAAAAAGATACATTTCAGGCTGTAACAACAAAATGGGGAATGAAGGCACTGTACATACAGTGCATTCGGAAAGTATTCAGACCCTTTCCCTTTTTCCACATTTTGTTACGTTACAGCCTTATTCTAAAATGTATTAAATCATTTCCCCCTCATCAATCTACACACAATACCACATAATGACAACGCGAAAACAGGTTTAAATTTGAGAAAATTTATAAAATATAAAAATCAGAAGTACCTTATTTACATAAGTATTCAGACCCTTTGCTATGAGACTCGAAATTGAGCTCAGGTGCATCCTGTTTCCATTGATCATCCTTGAGATGGTTCTACAACTTGATTGGAGTCCACCTGTGGTAAATTCAATTGATTGGACATGATTTGGAAAGACACACACCTGTCTATATAAGGTCCCACAGTTGACAGTGCATGTGAGAGCAAAAACCAAGCCATGAGGTCGAAGGAATTGTCCGTAGAGCTTAGAGACAGGATTGTGTCGTCACAGATCTGTGGAAGGGTACCAAAACATTTCTGCAGCATTAAAGATCCCCAAGAACACAGTGGCCTTCATCATTCTTAAATGGAAGAAGTTTAGAACCACCAAGACGATTCCTAGAGCTGGCCGCCTGGCCAAACTGAGCAATCGGGTGAGAAGATCCTTGGTCAAGGAGGTGGCTAAGAACCCGATGGTAACTTTGACAGAGCTTCAGTGTTTCTCTGTGGAGATGGGAGACGTTCCAGAAGGACAACCATCTCTGCAGCATTCCACCAATCAGGCCTTTGTGTTAGAGTAGCCAGACGGAAGCCAGTCCTCAGTAACAGGCACATGACAGCCCGCTTGGAGTTTGCCAAAAGGCACCTAAAAACTGACCATGAGAAACAAGATTCTCTGGTCTGATGAAACCAAGATTGAACTCAGATCTTTGATCTGAATGCCACGCGTCACGTCTGAAGGAACCCTGGCACCATCCCTACAGTGAAGCATGGTGCTGGCAGCATCATGCTGTGGCAATCTTTTTCAGCGGCAGGGACTGGGAGACTGGTCAGGATCGATTGAAAGATGAATGGAGCAAAGTACAGCGAGATCCTTGATGAAAACCTGCTCCAGAGTGCTCAGGACCTCAGACTGGGGGCAAAGGTTCACCTTCCAACAGGACAACAACCCTAAGTACACAGCCAAGACTATGCAGGAGTGGCTAGAGATCCTGGTTCGAGTCCAGGCTCTGTCGCAGCCGGCCGTGACCAGGAAACCAATGGGGCGGAGCACAATTGGCCCAGCGCGTCCGGGTTAGGGGAGGGTTTGATCGGCAGGGATGTCCTTGTCCCATCGCGCTCTAGCGACTCCTGTGGCGGGCCGGGCGCATGCACGCTGACACGGTCGCCAGGTGCATGGTGCTTCCTCCGACACATTGGTGTGGCTGGCTTCCGGGTTAAGCCGGCATTGTGTCAAGAAGCAGTGCGGCTTGGTTGGGTCGTGTTTCGGAGGACGCACGGCACTCGACCTTCGCCTCTCCCGAGTCCGTACGGGAGTTGCAGCGATGAGACAAGACTGTAACTACCAATCGGAAACCACGAAATCGGTGAGAAAAAGGGGTAATAAAAATAAATGACATAACAGTTGGTATACAAACGAGTATATTCAAATGAATGGTCAAATTGCTAACTTGCTCATAGCGAACGGCAGCCATTTTGTAACAGTGGCTCTCCATCTCCTATTTGACACAGATCAAAAGTTTAGAGCCGTTCATCCTCACGGCTCACAGTGTGCTACTGCACTGCACCGCCGGGCCTCTCGGGCCACTATGGAACGTAAGAACTGTGGACACACTGTATGTGTGTGTGCGCATGAGCGTGTATGTATACATGTTTACGAGGGAGACCATCCCATCGCTTAAAAACACTGTTTCTGTGTCCATGGCTGTGTGTGGGCACTGGCTTGGCATTGACCCCTCTGTAACCCCTGACTCTCGGCTCCTTTGTGATGTGATTGGTGGTCCTGGCCTGGGATGGCTCTGCAGTGCGTGTGCTGTGGTGGCTGTGGTTGGTTCGGGGGTTGAAAAGCTAGCTGGTTGCACCATCCTCCTGTTGATCTATCAAACATATATCCTTGATATATCCCCAGTACAACACAGCATGTTTACCCTAAACCCAGTTGGTTCAGAATATACTCTAGGAATTCCAAACAATATATATTTCTACAAATCTATGTATTTCCAACACTGGGAGTATTGTAAGGAGTAGCCTAGCAGTGTCTCATTCCATTTTTAAAATTGGTTTGTTGTCCATCTTTTTGTGATACAGGGACATGAAAATCTATGGAGATAAAATAAATGTAACCAATGGGCATTGTCTTGAGTGGCGTTCATGCAAAGAGCTTCTTTGTCTCTGTGTCATATAGGCTGCATTTGTCAATGGCTATTTTCTTACTTTCTCTAAGTCATCATGGTTGGTTCACGGTTGGTTTCCTCATTGTGCTTTCAGTGTAACTTTTTAGTATCATCAACAGCCAATATCCCTACCAGAACAGGGGCCAGTTTATTAGGTACACCCTAACCATCTATTACCGGGTCGGACCCACTTTGCTTCCAGAACAGCTAGAATTATTCGAGGCAGGGAAACGTTGGTCAATTGGTATCAAGGGACCTAACGTGTGCCAGGCAAACATTCCCTACACCACCGCCACCAGCCTGTACCGTTGACACCAGGCCATGCTGCTTAGCCAAATCCTGACTCTACCATCCGCATGACGCAACAGGAACCCGGGATTCGTCGTACCAGGCAATGTTTTCCCACTCCTCAATTGTCCAGTGTTGGTGATTGCGTGCCCCCTGGAACCGCTTCTTCTTGTTTTTAGCTGATCGGAGTGGAGCCTGGTGTGGTCTTCTGCTGCAATAGCCCATCCATGGCGAGGACCGACGAGTTGTTCGTTCCGTGACGCCGTTCTGCACACCACTGTTGTACTGCGCTGTTATTTACCTGTTTGTGGTCCACCTGTTAGCTTGCACGATTCTTGCCATTCTCCTTCGACCTCTTTCATCAACGAGCTGTTTTCACCCCCAGGACGGCCGCTGACTGGATGTTTTTTGTTTGTCGCACCATTCTCGGTAAACCCTAGACACTGTCGTTCGTAAAAAGCCCAGTAGGCCGTCTGTTTCTGAGATACTGGAACCGGTGCGCCTGGCAACGACGATCACACCACGCTCAAAGTCGCTTAGGTAACTCGATTTGCCCATTCTCACATTCAATCAAACAGAACCGGTATGCCTGTCTGATTGCATTATATAGCAAGCCACGGCCACGTGACTCACCGTCTGTAGGAGCGAACCATTTTGGTGAACGAGGTGGTGTACCTAATAAACTGGCCACTGAGTGTACACAGAGAAACACTATTTGAACATGTATTTCTTTTCTGGTCCCAAGGTGGTTGGAAGTCAGACGTTGAAAGAAGCAACGAGACCTGTCAGAGTAGCCGAGAGTGACGTGGATGTGAGTATGAGCGAGAATCACAGCGGAGCAGTTTTCCGCATTGCTCACACATGCACCCCCACAAATGCGCACACACACACTCACTCACTCACACACACACTCGCTCTTTCTCTCTCCCACCCCACAACCCTCAACAACATTTTCACTCCATCTCCTGTTCCAAAGGACATTTTGAGTTTTAGCTTCAAACTTTTCTGGAAGGGTAGGTACAGAGATGAGACTGATACACTGACTACCATAGACCCTTAAAACTTCTTATGGCTGAGATCCCGCTAACGGGATCGATATGACAACAGTCAGTGAAAGTGCAGGGCGCCAAATTCAAACAACAGAAATTTCAATTTCATAATTAAAATTCCTCAAACATACAGGTATTTCACACCATTTTAAAGATATACTTCTTGTTAATCCCACCACAGTGTCCGATTTCAAATAGGCTTTACGGCGAAAGCACCACAAACGATTATGTTAGGTGAGTGCCAAGTCACAGAAAGACACTTTTCCAGCCAAAGAGAGGAGTCACAAAAATCAGAAATAGAGAGAGAATTAATCACTAACCTTTGATGATCTTCATCAGGTGACACTCATAGGACTTCATGTTACACAATACATGTATGTTTTGTTCGATAAAGTTCATATTTATATCAAAAAAATTGCAGTATACATTGGCGCGTTATGTTTATGTTCAGTAGTTCCAAAAACATCCGGTGATTTTGCAGAGAGCCACATCAATTTACAGAAATATTCATTATAAATGTTGATGAAAATACAAGCGTTATACATGGAACTTTAGATATACTTCTCCTTAATGCAACCGCTGTGTCAGATTTCAAAAAAGCTTTACGGAAAAAGCAAACCATGCAATAATCTGAGTACGGCGCTCAGAGCCCAAACAAGCCAAAAAGATATCCGCCATATTGTGCAGTCAACAGAAGTCAGAAATAACATTATAAATATTCACTTACCTTTGATGATCTTCATCAGAATGCACTCCCAGGAATCCCAGTTCCACAACAAATGTTTGTTTTGTTCGATAATGTCAATTTATGTCCAAATTCCTCCTTGTTGTTAGCTCGTTCAGCCCAGCAATCCAACTTCATGACGCACGAGCAGACAAAGTCCAAAAGTTCCATTAGTCTGTAGAAACATGTCAAACGAAGTATAGAATCAATCTTTAGGATGTTTTTAACATAAATCTTCAATAATGTTCCAACCGGAGAATTCCTTTGTCTGTAGAATTGCGATGGAACAGAGCTCGCTCTCACGTGAACGAGCGTCACGAGCTCAAGGCATTCTGCCAGACCTCTGACTCATTCCCCTCTCATTCGTCCCCACTTCACAGTAGAAGCATCAAACAAGGTTCTAAAGACTGTTGATATCTAATGGAAGCCTTAGGAAGTGCAACATGACCAATATCCCACTGTATCTTCAACAGGGAATGAGTTGAAAAACGACCAACCTCAGATTTCCCACTTCCTGGTTGGATTTTTTCTCAGGTTTTTGCCTGCCATATGAGTTCTGTTATACTCACAGACATCATTCAAACAGTTTTAGAAACTTCAGAGTGTTTTCTATCCAAATGTACTAATAATATGCATATATTAGCAACTGGGACTGAGTAGCATGCAGTTAACTCTGGGCACCTTATTCATCCAAGCTACTCAATACTGCCCCCAGCCATAGAGTGAGTGATACAAATTTAATACATCTAATAAAATAATAATAAAATAATAATAAAATAAGAGTCAACTAGGATTTAGTGGGCTATTTACCTCAACTTCAAGAGAAAAATGTATGAGGTCGTGAGTCTTTCAGTTCTATATTAGCATTTTTTAAAATCAATTTGTTCTCCTTTCAGAGTGTAACTACTCTAAAAGGAGTTGAAGAGTGTAGCGTTGACAGCTCCGCTCATTTGCCCTTTAACAATTTATAAGGAGGCCAGGGTTTTTCCTATCCGCACTGAATATTTCATGGCGTCAAATAAGCAATATTACTGCGCGTGAAGTCATCACCACAAATAAATGATGCGTTCAACAGAATGGCAAATGTTTTGTGCCTTTCGAAAGATACCATGTGACTTAATCTAGCTATTTTCTCTCGTTTTCAAAACCACAAACAATTATTATGCAACTGTATGTAACAGCTTTAATTTGATGGAATACTATTTGTTCACGTCGAGCGGTTGTGTTTGTGATCTTTACTATCCTCCTGAGATGACCGTTTTCCACAAATTGAGAAATGAAAATCAGTTGATCCATCCTTTGTCATGCATGGGTTTCTAACTGTGTGTCCCAAATGGCACCCTGTTCCCTATACATTGCACTCCTTTTGACCAAGGCCCCAAGTAGTGCCCTGTATAAGAACTAGGGTGCCGTTGGTGATGCACCCTTAATCGGGGATTAATTAGGAGGACTCAAAAGGGTAGCGTGGGATGTGGCGTATTTGCGTAAAGGGTTTGCTCTGCATAATTATCAGCTAATGAGACAGGAGAGAGGGATACGGACACACTTACACAGGTAGACTTGCAGGCACGTACACACACACAAACAGGTGCGATGCGAGAGGGGGAGGATATACATGTACATGGAGGAAAGTGACGCGCACACACACACACACACACACACACACACACACTGTAGGAAACAGTAGGAAAGATTGGTCTGTAACAGCCCTGTCTCTCTCTCTCGCTGTCTGTCTGTTTCTCTATCTGTCCCTGGCCTACAGGTTAAACTCAGTCGGTTATGTGAGCAGGACAAGACCCTGAAGGATCTGGAGGTCCGGATCAGCTCACTGAAGGACGATAAGGTACTGACACTTCATCTCTGTACTCATCTGTGTCTCACTGCATTTGGGTCCGTTTGAATTTATCAGCCAAGAAATCAATGTCAAGTCAATGTGTGAGGTAAAAAAAAGAAATTTAGTCCAATTTAAAGGGTTTTATTTTATGTTTTTTCTTCCACTTTGACAAAATTGACATCATTGTGTGCATTTCCCGAGTTTAACTGAAATTGACCTTGACCCTGCTGTCTCTGATATTGACCTCCTAACCCCTGACCCATCAGGACAAGCTGGAGTCGGTGCTGGACGTGTCCCACCAACAGATGGAGCTGTACAGAGACCAGGCGACCCACCTGGAGAAGATAGCCTACCAGCAGAGACTCCTACAGGAGGACGTGGTGCACATCAGGGCCGAGATCTCCAGCGCGTCCACGGTGAGATCATCAGACACATCTGAACTTTAAGCCTGAGCCTTACCCATGCCCGCAATGTTTAAGCCCTGCCCTACCCTGGCCCGATTGCTTCTGCCAAATTTAAGGCCCCGGGCCGAAATCAGAAATAACTTATTACATTAGTAAATCCATTAGCTGCTCTTCTCTGTCTGTCACTGGCTCGCTGCGCACGGGTCGCTCTGCATGCGCGCTGCTCATGACGCCTCGGGGAGTCTGTGAGTATCCATGGCAACGGCTCCGCTTGCTCTGCTCGGTGAAGAGACATGAGAGAGCAGTTAGCTGTTAGCTTTCGTCACTCTAAACTCCGACAAACCTCAAGGAACGTTATTATTTTCTGTGGAATGATCTCTCCTTCTCTTGTATTATGACGAGGTTGAAGCACTGTGTTATGATCTTAGTCAGATGTGACTGTATTGCCTAGTAGAGCACGAGCAAATGACTTCAGAATGTTACTGATCAATTTAGTGATGCCCGAGCCCTGCCCGTACCCTGGTTATTGATGAAAAAACAGGTCCCACCCGGCCCTAACCCGATCTACGTCGGGGCCCCGTTGGAGCTCGGGTCGGGTAGCAATCCGTCAATCAAATGTATATATAAACCCACTTTCAGCAGATGTCACAAAGTGCTTATACAGAAACCTAGCCTAAGACCCTAAACCGCAAGCAATGCCGATGTAGATGTATGGTCTTCTGTGTGGTTCTGGCCATCACATTCCACTGTATATGTTTACGGAAACTCTGTCTTCCCCTGCTGCCTCATGTTATATGTAGGAGATGGCCCGGGCCTGGGAGGACTACAGCAGGCTGGAGAGCTCTGTGGAGCAGTTGAGGGCCGTGCTACAGGCACACATGAACCACAGCGCCACCCCTCAGGTCAGAGCCCGTACTGCACCTCAGTGCTGTGCAGTGCTGCTATTCCACTCGATGGGGACAATGTCCACAGGCGTAGACGTGAACAGAACATAGAGTTGTTATTCACTGTTTTGAAGCGTGTACTGTAGATGGGGTGGGTCTACTGGGAAAAGCCTGTTTGTTGTGTGTGTGTGTGTGTGTGTGTGTGTGTGTGTGTGTGTGTGTGTGTGTGTGTGTGTGTGTGTGTGTGTGTGTGTGTGTGTGTGTGTGTGTGTGTGTGTGTGTGTGTGTGTGTGTGTGTGTGTGTGTGTGTGTGTGTGTGTGTATAGCACAGTAGGAACCAGCTAAGATGTGCGTGTGTGTAGCAGGAGAAAACCGAGATAAAGCGGGAGCTGTGGAGGATAGAGGATGTGATGGCAGGACTGAGCTCCAGCAAAGCAAACTACAAGATCACAATCGACTCGGTGCAGAACCCAGGTGGGAGGAATCACCAACTGTCCAGACATCCACGCCCACCCACTGTGTTTTACCATATTTTACTCAATTAAATTCAGATCAAACAACTTTATTCATCCCCTTGGGGGAATTCCTAACTACAAAACACTACATGGGAGACAAACGACTATGGTAGTTTTCCATAGCAAAAAGACGAATCTAGTCTCTCCATACCATGTACTCGTGTTACGAAACCAACTGCACCAAACTACCTCCATATCCTAACACTTAACCATGACAGACAAACAAGCACAGAGGTCAGTCATACCTTCATTTGTCGCCTGTGTGTGAATTTGCACATCTTCATTTGCCTGTGTCTTTCTATTCTCCAGAGAGGAAACTAGTGGCTTCAGTGTCGGACCCTGAGGTGCCTTCGCAGAGCGCGACGCCCCCCGTAGGGGAGGTTAGGCCCCCTCCTCGCAGCTCCTACACACTGCCTCACAACCCCGTGCCAAAATGGGTGAGTGGCAGTTGAGTTTGTAAATCTGGGTTTGCTGGGGGATGTAAACCTATACATGGACCACAGTGGGTTAATAATAACAGCAGTTAGTCCTGCGTTAGAGTGGATGTGTTCCATCAAAGTCAAGCTGTCAAAAGTGTGTGGGTTTGGAACTACTGTGCAAAGCGATTCTTTTTTTTTTTTTTAAGTAAATGAGTTGAGAACACTTGACCGGTGCTGTGAAGGGTCAGAATACATAAAACACATTTAACAGTAAAGCTGAATATGAAACCTAGATAGCCCAGAGTAGAATGACTCCCTTCTAATCAGGGGTTGTCTGAAAGCGTTACCAGCTGACAAATCCTTGATTCCTCCCGCTTCAAGGTCCTTCCCCCTCAGGTTTCTTCCTCCAATGAGCTTTGAGGTACTTGACAATAAGTACCAATTGTGACTGACTTCCTGTATGGGTGTGGCTCTGGTACAGGCAGAAGATGAGGCTCCTCCCAGACCACCCCTGCCCAGCCTCTACGATTATGAAGACCCGCCCCCCGCCATCCCACCCCTCCCCAAAGAGGCGTCGGTGGTAGTACGACACACGTCGGTTCGCGGGCTCAAACGCCAGTCAGACGAGAGGAAGAGAGACCGAGAGAGCGGAGGGTGTGTCAACGGAGACTTTAAAGTCAGGACAAGCCTTTTATTTACACTTATTTTGTTGTTTATTGTTAAGACGAGCCTTTGTTGTGCTACGAAGGTGTGTGCTGCGCGTACAACAGTGCTTTTATCGGGTACCGTTTGTAAAGTTGAACGGTCCATTGCGGGCACTTACGGTATCAACAAAAACACTGCTGTTTTCAGCTATCGCCATCGAAGCCGGTTTTACAGGGCGATATCATACTGTCACTCAGCCGTGTTAACGCCCTCATCATTGAAATCCTACTGACCCATGTCACTTTGAGGAGATGCGAAAGGCTGCATTCTATTCCAAAAAGCTGTCCAACATAGCGGGAATGAGTGGCTAACACACCTTTCCAGTCGTCTCTGAAGGAGAGGGAATGAGGGTTGAGGGAAAGGCAACGACATTTTGAAATGGAATGCAGCCTTTACCTCATTGAGAGCAAGATGTATTGTATTGAGTAATAAGTTGCCTCAAACCTCGCTGATCTAGTTTGTGACAACTGCAGTATGATTGCGTGTCAGGTGGAGCTGCGGTCATACCTGAGTGAACCAGAACTGCCAGGGACGGGCCAGAGCAGCACAGGGTCTGAGGGGGGCTACCAGACCCTCCCAAACAAAGGTATCATCAGCTAGCCTGCCATTCAGACCAGTGTTATGCTGACATTCCACTCTTTGCCACTCCGTGTCTCTTCAGGGCAGTGGTGCTGTGTCAGAATGGGTTTCCCCCCCCAGGCATACCACAACAGTGTTTCCTGTTTCCTGTCCATAACAGGTCTGTCGGGCTCATCGCCGAGGCTGAACCAGTCCAGTAACATCTCCTCCTACGTGACCCTGAGGAGAGGGGCGGCCGCCTCTGCAGAGACGGTGAGTCACCAAACAGAGCCTGCTCTGGTCAAAAGGAGTGCACTATGTAGGGAATAAGAAGGGTGAGTCACCAGTCACGGCACAGGGGAAGGAACGAGACATGAGCTTTATCCAAATCAATCAATCAATCAAATGTATTTATAAAGCCCATCAGCCGATGTCACAGAGTGCTGTACAGAAACCCAGCCTAAAACCCCAAACAGCAAGCAATGCAGGTGTAGAAGCACGGTGGTTAGGGAAAAACTCCCTAGAAAGGCCAGAACCTAGGAAGAAACCTAGAGAGGAACCAGGCTCTGAGGGGTGGCCAATCCTCTTCTGGCTGTGCCGGGTGGAGATTATAACACCCTATTTGCTATGTAGTGCACTACGTTTGACCAGGGTCTATAATTCTCTGGTCAAACGTAGTAGACTATGTAGGGGATAAGGTGACATTAGCCATGCAGTGACCTCCTCTTCTTCAGGAGAACATTCACCAGACCGATTGTCTGTCTGCACAGCACTGGGCCGATTCGTTTTTTTTTTGCCTGCTGTTTGTGCGGTGTGTTATAGGGACCACTCTCCGTTGGCAACTTCTGGCTGTCATAGAATCGGTTTGCAAATTACGTCCGGCACTCTGTTCAGAGGTCCGCGGAGGCTCGACAAACCTACCGGTCTGTCCTTTACACACACACTACAAACACCACAGAGCTATGGAGCGTACGCCTAACTCGACTAACCTGGGAGTTTCGTTTAGTACTTTATCCTGAGACTGAAGAGGAATTAGTGTTGAGGATTCATTGTTGTTTTTCTTTCTTCCTCCTTTCCTTTTCCCCTCTTCATATCACACCCCTATGTCACTACTCATCTCATCTCTTTCACTGTGTTTCTCTCTCCTCCTATCCTTATCTCTCTCTTTCTCTCCTATCCTTATCTCGCTCTCTCTTTCTCTCTCTCCTTTTCTCTTTCTCTCTTTCCCTCTCTCTTTCCCCCTCTTTCTCTGTCTATCTCTCTCTCTTTCTCTCTCTCCTTATCTCGCTCTCTCTTTCCCTCCCTCTTTCCCTCTCTTTCTCTGTCTATCTCTTTCTCTCTCTCTCACACTCTCTGTCCCAGGAGAGACCTAAGAGTGCTTTGGAGCAGCTCTACTCCTCTGGCCAGCAGCCCCAGCCTCTGGCCCAGGCCCCCCGGGGCCGCATGAGCGCAGAGGAGCAGCTGGAGCGCATGAAGAGGCACCAGAGGGCCCTGGTGCGCGAGCGCAAGAGGAACCTCAGCCAGGGAGAACGCCACTCCAACACTGCTCATCGTACCTCCTCCACCAGGGCTCTCTCCTCCACTGACCTGGGCTCAGTACGTTACCCCCGCAGCAGAAGCAGGGACCACTGCCACTGTCGCGCCCCCGCCGAACCCCCCACATAGGCGCCGCCGCAAATGCTAACATGCTAACATCCCCTACTCACCCTCTCCCCCATGTGTAACCAATGGCACTAACATGAGTAAGCGTTAGCATCGTGCTAGCACGCTAAGGGCCAGTGGGACTGGATGGGACAAAGCCGTGGCTGGCTGGGCTATAGAGCGGTTGGACTGTGCGTGGTGGAGGCTGCTTGGGAGAGTAGGGGAGGGGATATCTGTCAAAGATGGGACTGTGAGACAGAGCTGTTCCCCATATTAAGGTGTATGGGTTGAGTTTACCTGATCACTGGTGCCCCCGTGTGGTACCTCACTGACACACACTGAATGTATATCAAGGAGAAGAAGAGGGGGACTGGCTACAGGCATAGCTCTGCCTTCCCTCTCTCTCTGTCACGAGAAAAGAAAAGCCCATTCATTGTACATTTACACTACATGTACATTAGTATTTATTTACTGAAGGATATTTTCAGTAGCCTATACATTTGTAAAATTATATTTTATAGAGATTTGATAAAATGGGATGGGGAAATGTGTACCATATTTGAACAAATCAACTCGGTGGGAAGTGGCACAAATCATTATCAAACCGCCCTCCTTCCTCCATCTTTCAAATGATATGAATGGAATGAAATCAAAGTGCCTTTTAGTTCCTGGTGAATAATCATTCCTCTTCTCACAAAATTCACCTTCAGCCTCTTTTCCCACCGTGTTTGTCTTATTGCTATGGCTACCACAGAATCCCATTTAAATCAGCTTTCAGATAGTTGTCTTACGTCTGTTTGAGGTTTCTTGTGCGTGCCAACCTAGGAGAGTCAACCTTACGAAGGCTAATTAACCATCTAATATATTATCTAACACACAATCTTAACCAGATTGCTGTGTTCATCAATACCCTGAAACTCCTTACTACATTTGCCATCGACCCTTGTGTTCCCAAGCTCCTACTAACATTTGGCAATACGTAGATCAACTCCTGCTGGTTACTAACTTTCATTTTGTAACGCTTCGCCATAATAGCCAGAGATTTTAGGCTCCCTCTTTTTGGTCATTTGAATTTATTTTATTCCACCATGACACACTAAACAGTCACTTATTCGCAGCATTTGGTTTTTAGTTTCTGCCACATCGACATTATCACAGCTTTTTTTTTTTTTTTTTACTACAACAAAGACTTTTGTACTTAACCGTGGTTGATCGCTACAACGACCTACTTCTACGGTCAAGGTCATAGTGAGAGAGTATTAGCCTATTTGTTCTGCTTCACTGCAAATGAAAGGACAGGAGAGGGGAAAAGTAAAATGGCTGCCGCCAGCTTACCGTCAAGGCAGGTGTAAATTCCACCATGTTGCTTTTACCCATCCCAATTGATTTATTTTTAGCGGCGAGGATGAACAAAAATTGCACAGAGAAAGGAAGTCACTAGAGACACTAGAGAATGCTAAATTATACTGAGAGGCAACGCACAGCTCCTTCACGCCTGTTCTTTTCCGTTGTAGAGATTTGCGCTCAAGAATAAAATAATTTTGCTTCAACAAAAAAAAAATCACCTCTGGCTGTGTGTTTCCATTTTGGCGGGGGTTTGATGAATATGTATGTATGTATTTTCCCAGGGGGGGTGTGGTTTTCCTCTGTCCGGTGAGCACAATAACGCATGTGATGCACTTTCTCCTCACATCATGGGAGGCTTACACGCACTGGAATGGTAATGATGCATGCATGGGTTTGAGAGCTAGGACACACACAAATACACTCATACAGTACAAACCGATATTTACTCACAACACAAATGCGTTTATGTATGTGTTTGGAAAAGCAAATGTGTGTATGTGTGAGTGTGTGGTAACAGGTTAATCAGTATCCTTTTGGTGGTTGGTATTTTATGTTGCTGTCATTAATCTAATAATAAAATCCTCTTTCTGGTAATCCTGGAAACAATTAAATGCAATGAAGTGGCTGGTGGTGGAATGGAGACGCCGTAGGGACTTCCTATGGTGACAGTGCAGAAGCCAAGAAAGACAAGGTTTCGGATGCATGGTCCTCACTCCTCAAGACTTCATTTGTCCCTGCAACACAGAAGCTGTCCGTCCTCATGGGACTAGGATTTGTGCTGTGAAATCAGCTCCAGATACAATATACCTTACATTACGTTTTTTTCTCCGGGTTCTACACAGGGTGGTCCAATCTGTGCTGGTGTTGTGTTGTCTCTTAGTGTGAAATAATAAGTAAAAAATACTTTTTATTTTGCCTCTGAAAATCAACCAGATGAAGTAACTGTTGTGTTTGTCCCCCCCAGTGGTCAGATAAAGTAACTGTTGTGTTTGTCCCCCCCAGTGGTCAGATAAAGTAACTGTTGGTTGTCCCTCCACTAGTGGTCAGATAAAGTAATGGTTGTTTTCCCACCCAGTGGTCAGACAAAGTAACTGTTGTTTGTCCCTCCACTAGTGGTCAGATAAAGTAATGGTTGTGTCTGTCTCCCCCTAGTGGAGGCAAGAGCAGGAGGACTTTGATTTGCAGCTGGAGCAGAAAGCTCAGGTGGAAGAGCGACAGGTTGCCGAGGGCCAGAGCGACGAGGGGCGGAGCGAGCTGAAGGAAAAGAGGATCCAATCAGACGAGTGGCTCTCGGTGATGGCCATGCCCATGAGGGAGATGGACATGGAGCCCCTCGACTACGACCTGGATCTCAGTCGTGAGGTACGTTCGCCGATGGCCAATCAGGATCTGGCGCCGAATATTCTCCTATCAATACTCTCCATTATTGGTTGAATATTACATCTGTACTCAAGTGGTTTAAAGAGAAAGTTCAGTATTTTAAAACTTAATGTTAGGTGGTTTCTGAAAGTAGTCTATGGGCCTGGAGAAACTGTAATCCATGCTTGTTTTGTTTTTTTATTATAAAATACGGAACTTCCCCTTTAATATTATGCAGTCGTATATGGTTTGAATTCGAGGAAAGACTGTAGCCTGCTGCACTCATACTACTTCCCATTCACCACATACAATGAACTGATGCTTTCAACTACAATCACATAACCTTGCCTTTACGGAGCCTCGTAACTATACAGAACCGCAAAGTATACATTTATCTAACCCCAACAGTGTGACCACCTAAACAGATGATTGGTGTATATTGTTCTAAGCCTGAGTACGGATTGGTTGGTTGACTGGACATCTTCACTATGATTGGTCTATGTAGCTTTCCAAGCCCCGAAAGGTGTCTATCCCAGAGCGCTATGTGGAGTCAGACCCCGAGGAGCCTCTGAGTCAGGAGGAGATGGAGGATCGTCAACGCAGAGCAGAACGCATCAAAAACATCCTGGCCAAATCCAAGTACTACTGACTTAGTTTCAGCCATTCAGTTCATGTTGATACAATGAGGATGATGACGGCGATAATAATATATTTGTTTTATATCAATGCTCCTTATTGAGAAAAGGGTAACACTTTATTTGGATAGTCCATCTGTAAATGCTCTACAGCAGGGATCATCAACTAGTTTCAGCCACGGGGCCGTTTTTTTTCTTGAGCGTATGGTCAGGTGGCCGGAACATATTTCCAAATCATTTGTAGACCGCAAATTGACTGCAAGGAGCCCAAACAGATACAACATTTGACTAAAACAGGATGATTTCTAACCTTGCTTACATTTCTATACAATCACATATATCTCTCTATTATGCGTGGAAATACTTTGGAACAGATTTCCAAAATTAAAATGACTTGGCGCTGATTTGCTGTTTATTATTGTTGTTTTTACAGTCTTTTATGTCTCGGGCCGGGCCGCCAGGGGAACCCTGCTCTACAGATTATAAGCATAATTTCAACAGCATGTCTTGGGCCTTTCAGTAGCAACAGTATATCACATCATTTTCAACAAGGTAGTTTATAGTCCATCTATGGATGTTCAGCAATCTGTAGATCATCAGCAGCATTTTAACAGAATGCCTTTAGTCCTTCAGTAGCATCTCCACTGTGTTTCATCATTACAACATCCAGATGACATGTTACTGATCGTCTGTAGATAGTTTGTAGAGCATCTACAGATGGACTATCCAAAGAAAGTGTTACCTAGAAAGGAAAACATTAACGGTATCGCAAGCATCATAATGCCCCATCTCATGGGTCCCTGGATCCTGTGTTGGGTGAGCTGTGGCTGATTTGATAAAAATGTACGGATTAAAACATGGGTTCTGACTTGAACCTTAAGCAAACTACAAAAGCTCTAGAACCCATTACAAAAAAAGCTGACGCAATAATCACCTGTGTCCTAAATGGCATCCTTTTCCCTACACTCTTGGTCAAAAGTAGTGCACTATATAGGGAATAGGGTGCCATTTGGGACGCTGATTTCCTTTGTTTCGGTCTCTCTTTTCCCTGGTGTGTATTTCCCTTCCCACCTTGTGTGTCAGTTTTCAGAACATACACCCGTCGTCTGGCGTGTCTGTCCCACTGAACTTCACTGATTTGGACTTAGCCATGCAGCAGCAGGAGAGGATCATGACTGTGTCCCACGCCTTGGCCTCGGAAGCCTCCGTTAAAAGCAAGCAGTTCACAGGTCAGCTCATACATGCACATGCTTTAAACACGCACACTGCAAATGTGCATACCGCCCAGTTCACACACACTCATAGGTGACTCTATGTGTACAGCGCACATACACACACACACACACACACACAAACAAACAAACCCTTTTCCCACTGAACTGGCCTACAGTATCTTTAATCCCATCATAACCATGAATTCTTTCATAAAACTCTCCCAATTCTAAATTGGCGTGAACAGAGACTCCTTTAATATTCCTATGCAGTGCCTTCGGAAAGTATTCACAGCCCTCGACTTTTTCCACATTCTGTTACAGCCTGAATTTAAAGATGATTAAATTTCCACAAAAAAATTGTCATTGGCCTACACACACAATACCTTATAATGTGAAAGTGGTATTATGTTTTTAGAAATGTTTACAAATTAATTACAAATGAAAAGATGAAATGTCTTGAGTCAAGTATTCAACCGCTTTGTTATGGCAAGTCTAAATAAGTTCAGGAGTAAAAATGTGCTTAACAAGTCACATAATAAGTTGCATGGACTCTGTGTGCAACTATTGTGTTTAACATGATTTTTGAATGACTACCTCATCTCTGTACCCCACACATACGATTATCTGTAAGGTCCCTCAGTCGAGCAGTGAATTTCAAACACAGATTCAACCTTCGCAAAAAAGGCCACCTATTGGTAGAAAATTTAAAAAGCTGACACTGAATATCCCTTTGAGCATGGTGAAGATATTAATTACACTTTGGATGGTGTAGTAATACACCCATTCACTACAAAGAGACAGGCGTCCTTCCTAACTCAGTTGCTGGGGAGGAAGGAAACCGCTCAGCGATTTCACCATGAGGCCAATAGTGACTTTAAAACAATTACAGTTTTAAGAATGTAATGGCTGTAATAGGAGAAAACTGAGGATGGATAAACAACATTGTAGTTACTCCCAATACTAACATAATTGACAGAGTGAAAAGAAGGAAGCCTGTAAAGAATAAAAAATATTCCAAAACATGCATCATGTTTGTAACAAGGCACTAAAGTAATACTGCAAAAAATGTGGCAAAGCAATTAACTTTTTATTGCACAAATGTTGCACGATCCAGGTGTGGAAAAAGCTCTCAGACTTACCCAGAAAGACTTACAGCTGTAATCGCTGCCAAAGGTGCTTCTACAAAGTATTGACTCAGGAGTGTGAATACTTATGCAAATGAGATTTCTGTACTTCATTTTGAATAAATGTGCAAATATTCCTAAAAACATGTTTTCACTTTGTCATTATGAGATATTGTGTGTAGATGGGTGAGTTATTTGTATTTAAAAAAAATCCATTTTGATTTCAGGCTGTAACACAACAAAATGTGGAATATGTCAAGGGGTATGAATACTTTCTGAAGGCACTGTAAATATCAGGCAGGAAACCTAAGCTATCACTGTGCTGTTGATATATAGCCTCCCTTCAGAGAATCCAAACTAGTTCACAGGAAATTATTTAGACTTACTATTATGTGTGAGGCAGAGCCTGCATCCTGATTCTCCCTTGTGCACTTGCATACTTTCTCGTATGGATTTATCAATGGTGGAAACTCCCTCCAGCCAATGCTTACATCAATTCTATGACACTTGAGTATGCAAGTGCACACAGTCTGTGAAGGGTACAGCACACTCCGGGGTGAAGTTTCCCTAGGTACAGATCTAGGATCAGCTTTCCCTCCCCCAATCATGACCTTAACACACTAGTGGGGAATATGCTAAACTGACCCAAGATCAGTGTCTAGGGGCAACTTCACCCTACAGCACAGTAACCGGACCCTCTCTCATTGTCCCTGGTTGTGCAGAGAGCGAGATGCTGGGGAGATGAACAGATCTAGTGAAGGTACACCGCATCTCCTCTGAGTGTCGTGACCTTAAGATGCCTCTGTGATGTTTGTGGTGGCATAACTGTAGTCTTTAGGTGTCATTTCTGCTCTCACGAGATTGGGTGTTTTGGTGGTTGCTTTTCTGAAGTGTGGTGGCTTTTCGCGTCCAAATGTTCTTGGCTCGTGTGTTTTGAATGTGGAAAGGTTTTGCCTCATTGTTTCCACACGAACACGTTTGGATAATACTTGGGCCTTTTAGAAAGATGGTTTAACTATAGATTGAAGACATCAAAGAGTCTTTCACAAAGTCTGTATTTTCAATGTCATGAGTGTTATCCTCCCCCCTTCCTCATTTCAGCCAAAGCTCAGCTGAGCTCTGACTGACCGTTGACTAACAGACGCCAACAGGACCTCCGTGTGGATGAAAACTGTGGAGTTCACTGACAAAAGTGAAGTGATTTTGTATTAGGCTTTTTATTAGCGCTAAAACAAGATGCTTTTTTAAAGAACCAAAAGGAGTTATTTGAAACTGAGCATTTGAAACCACACTGCGTGTACTTAATGTTAAGGTTGAATTGGAGTTGTTTTTACATGCTTTTGCACTTTTATGGCGTGTGTGTAATTATTAACACCTACTAGTTTTTGCAATGGAGAATAATTAGCTGTTTTTTTGCAGTGTGGTCTATATTTTCAACAGAAATTAAGTTCAAAGCAATGTTTTCTAAGGTTGCAGATAGGAATATTTATTTTGAGTAATTAAAGAACCTTGCACCAAATGTTACTTTTTGTAGCTCAGCAATGCAACCTAATGCTTTGGCCAATCAACTGTATTGTGTCATTTAAAAAGGAAAGAAACCATACTGGTGTTTTATTGAAATAAAGGTTTTAACAAAACATGGTGTCTGTCTTTCTCACTATTTATGTTATACTCTCCATGTGGATTCAATGTGTCATAAATGTCAAATGAACTCACCAAAAAATAGAAACAACATGCAACAATTTTACTGAGTTACAGTTCATATGAGGAAATCAGTCAATTGAAATAAATTCATTAGGCCCTAATCTATGGATTTCATGACTGGGCAGGCCTATCAGAATGAGTTTTTCCCCACAAAAGGGCATTATTACAGACAGAAATACTCAAGTTTCATCAGCTGTCCGAGTGGCTGGTATCAGACGATCCCGCAGGTGAAGAAGCCGGGGGTCTTGGGCTGGCGTGGTTGTGAGGCCGGATGGACGTACTGCCAAATTCTTTAAAACGACTTGAGACATATGGTAGCGAAATGAACATTCAATTCTCTGGCAACAGCCCTAGTGGACATTCCTGCATGCCAATTGCAACTGCACATTTTAGAGTGGCCTTTCATTGTCCCCAGCACAATGTGCACCTGTGTAATGATCACGTTTGTTGATATGCCACACCTGTCAGGTAGATTGTTTTGGCAAAGGAGAAATGCTGAGAAATAAGCTTTTAGTGCATATGGAACATTTCTGGGTTCTTTTTCACCTCATGAAACATGGGACCAAGACTTTACATGTCACGTTTATATTTTTGTTCAGTGTAGTTGAACTATTTCCTCATCTATTTTCTCCCCCAGAATTCAGAACCTGAGAGAACTGTGGCACTTCAGTTTGTCATTAAGTACCTTTTATTACTGATGGTGAGAATGAACAGGACTGTAAAAGAGCTATCGAGCCAATAGGTTCAACCCCGTTTCATTCAATACAACTTAATTAAAGATTTTGCTTCATCTCAAATCCATTAAACACGTCAGACCAGTCCCTCTTCCGGTTAGGAATTCCTAAAAAACAATGGGAAGAATCTGTCTCAATCGACGATTACGTCACCTGCTACTCAGCATTGAAACATAAAAATAAAAAAAACATTCTTAAACCACGAAGTTACCAAGTATCTAGTACTTCAGAGACAAAAGAACGCATTTACAAATCTGTGGTTCGACATAAGAAAAAGTAATTTTGTTTTTCGCCCATTCTTAGGATGACTTCACAAAGGCCATTTTGTGTTTGTCTTCTACGCTGGGCTCTGCCCTCCTGCCGTTTGGGCTCTGTGAGGGGGATTTCTCCGGTAACTCCTGGTTTTCCGAAGGGCTGTCTGGGGCTTTGGGACTGGCTGGTTGCTCTGCTTTGCTTTGGCTCTCTGCAGGTGGGGAAGGTGGGGCTGGGTCAGGCTGGGGGGGAACAACAGAAGAGAGACAATATCTGAAGCCTGGGGCAACACACAGGTGTGTACATGACATTGACTGTAGCAATCATGCCTCTGACTTGAGCCAATCACAAACAGTCTTACAGACAGAGCAACACATTTTGATGTCGAGGAACTTAATCTGCTGTCATTAATCTTACATGCAATTGAAAATATACAGGTCCAATAAGAAGCACGGCCCCTAACTAAGATCATCCATCAAT
Source organism: Salvelinus alpinus (assembly GCF_045679555.1). Lineage (NCBI taxonomy): Eukaryota > Metazoa > Chordata > Actinopteri > Salmoniformes > Salmonidae > Salvelinus > Salvelinus alpinus. The sequence continues at coordinate 52,097,675 of NC_092094.1, read as the reverse complement.
CAGTATTACATCACGGTCTAATCATGCCATTCTAGCCTCACCTAGCTGTAACAGGCCAGGGTTGTGTTCATTAGGACAAACGTTTTGCAACAGAAAAGGAAAACAAGCGTTTCTTAGTACCTTGCGCTTCAGCCATGCAACACCATAGGTTGATGTCAGAGCCTCTATGCATCAGAATGTAACAATTTGTCGGCCATCTTTGCTAGGACCAGTTCTCAACCATCAACAGGAACTTATGGCAGAAGTGGCATGCACGCTCTGTATCGATGTTCAACCCGTCTCTCCATGATCTCTCACCTCACTGAAGCCCAGGCCGACGTGTCTCCTGTTTCTGCCCGACAGCTTCCCGTCCAGCCCCTGCTGGTACTGCAGCTCCAGCTCAGAGTTCATCCTCCTGTCCTCAGCCCCTGCAGAGGACAAGCTAGTGAAACACCAATCATACCCAATACAGTGCTATCCGGACCGAAATAGTACTGTATTGGTATGGGATAAGATTCGATTAAATGGATACATCCCTAAGTAAAGGATGATCGAGCGGTGTAGAATAGAGTTGTCAAGATACCAGTACCATGACAACCCTAATACATAATTCAAAGAGGGTTCCTCACCACTGCGCACATGGGATGTTGCCTTGTGATCTCCAATGACTAGGCGTCCAGTGTGCTCTTTCTGCAGAAACAAAACACAGTAAACATTGGGTTCTGTTTCTCCTTTGACAAAGCTGTATGGATAAGGTGTAGCCTACAATAAAATGGTGGCTCAATCTAATACTGGAATAGAGGTAACAGTCACAAGAAAAACATTTGTCCAGCACCAGATGTTTTACAGATTTGTTTTGCCCTAAACTGGCATACTTGATTCAACTAGTCAAGGGCTGGGTGATTCGTTTACATTGAGCCAGGTGTGTCAGTGTAAGGGCTACAACAAATGTGAACACCTAGTGGTCCAGAGGAAAGGGGTGGGAAACCTTCTACTAGTCTACATAGAACATGACCAAACCTTCCCTGCACCCATCAACCGCAAAAACTTCTGCTTTCTCTCATTGTCCCCCAGATCTGCAGCTTCCCATGGTGTAGGTCCATCCTGCAAGAAACCAACACCGAATTGGCTACAGTACACAACGAATGGGATCCCAGAATATAGTCTAGGTCTATTGCACCGTAGCCTCAAAGATCAAACTGCCAAATTAGCTCAATCACATCTTAATCTAACGTTAGCTAGTTACATCATAGGCCGAGTAGTAACAACATTGAGTTGATTCGTTTATCAAAAATACATCTCTAATTATTGCCTGTCTGGCGAGCATAATGACCTGTCAATCTGGCCACCTAACATGGTGACTAAGTTAGTTAAAAACTAACTAACGTTACTAACGTACAGTAACGTGGCTATCTATACTAGGGGTTGTTAACAATTAATTAACTAAGTTGGCTAGCTGTTTTACCAACGATTTTTATAACTGGTTTTACTCTGTAGTTATGGCTTTGTTGGGTTAGTTATGAGGACGCAAACTGGCTGCATAGCTAACGTTGGCTACATGCTTCTCTTTGCTGAAGCCAACAAGACAGGCCTTGCTAGCTACCTGAACCGCAAGGTAGTCACGTTCAATGACTAGCTAGCTATACAGTTAACCTACATCACTTGGAGAGCCAGGTCTTTTTGTCCCGTGTCGATTCCCTGGAGAACTCATTTTCACAGCAATGCTTCAGCTGGCTAAGTCAAAAATATTGACATAGCCGTTCAGACTGGCTAGCTATGCTACTGTCAACAAATATCAAAGACCTGTGGCTGCAGTGTGTGAACCCGACCGGAACAAAGCAATTCGAACTTCCGGCTGCAGTGCTTTGATTTTCTTTACGTTTTTATGGCAGACTACACCTATTGGTGTATTGCCGCCACCTACTGTACAGGGTATTGAAACAAAAAATATTCCTTTGCGGGAAGAGGGGTTGGTGATCCGAAATAATACAAAAAATATATCAAACAACCATCCCACTTCTTCAATCACATTCAAATCAGAACAGGCTCAGGTGCATGTGAGGACAGAGCATTCATCAACAGGATTCCTTGTAAAAACGGCAATGTGTTTATCCTACCTGAAAGGCTGCCACATCTTGTAACTTGTCATACTATCGCTTTCCTACAGTAGGTAGCCCAGAGCCATCTCCTCGTGATATTCCTCTCTAGTTTCATAATTCATTGATTAGCAAATGTTGAATCAAATGAAATGGTATTGGTCACATACATGTGTTTAGCAGATGTTATTGCGGGTGTAGCGAAATGATTGTGTTTCTAGCTCTGACAGTGCAGTAACAAGTAATATCTAACAATTGCACAACATATACCCAATAGACACAAATCTAAGTAAAGGATGGAATTAAGAATATATAAATATATGGACGAGCAATGTCAGAGCGGCATAGACTTAGATACAGTGAATAGTATAGAATACAGTATATACATATGAGATGAGTAATAAAAGATATGTAAACATTATTAAAGTGACTAATGTTACATTTATTAAAGTGGGCAGTGATTTCAAGTCTATATATATTTATAGACTATATGTTTAACAGTCTGATGGCCTAGAAGCTGTTTTTCAGTCTCTCGGTCCCAGCTTTGATACACCTGTACTGACCTCGCCTTCTGGATGATAGCGGGGTGAACAGGCAGTGGCTCGGGTGGTTGTTGTCCTTGATGATCTTTTTGGCCTTCCTGCGACATCGGGTGCTGTAGGAGGAGGGCAGGTAGTTTGCCCCCGGTGATGTGTTGGGAAGACCGCACCACCCTCTGGAGGGCCTTGCAGTTGCCGGGGGTGCAGTTGCCGTACAGTTACACCTACCTACGGTGCAGTTGCCGTACAGTTACACCTACCTACGGTGCAGTTGTTATAGGCTGCTAGCTAACCAACATCAACTAGCCCACAAAGTTTTTAGATTTATAACAATAAACAGTGAATGTTTGGAGTTATTATGCTTGAAAGTTGCTATTATCTTGGTGCTTAGAGCCACACAATGACTTTTCCCAGTGGCAATAAGACTCCTGAATGATGCCTTTCATTAGTAGGACCAGCAGGTGCCCACTAGCCTACAGCAATTTCTTTCAGCAAACAGTTCAGATGAAAAATGATTAGTTAGTACACTTGCAGTTCAATTGCAAAATTACTGGTCATAAAATAACAGATTTTAGATCGGATGATGATGTAGATCAAACCAGATGAGTTCAGAGGAGAATTAACGTCCTTTGAGTGAATTTACTGGGGTAAGTAATAACAGCCAGAGTTGATTATCTTGTTATGGCACAAAAAGTGAATGCTGATGGAAAAACAAAATAAACACATTTTCATTAGATTAAGAGAGCAAAGATGACACCTATTCCCCACAGCACCATGCGGCCACATGAATCATGATATGTTCTCTTTCATGGTAATTTCTTTGTAAAACAACAGAGATACTGTGGAAAACAACGGTCATAAAATTAATTGATGCATTGCTGAGGGATTCCTTTGGTCATAGTAACCTCTAGTGGTCAAGGTAAAGAAGTGCAATCCCTACCAAGGAGTATGAATTGGTGGTACATGAGCGCACGTTTTAGTTTTAGCCCAGCATTATCACACCTGATTCTAATCAAGGACATGATGTTTGGTTAATTAGTTGTTTTTTATTTATACTGAAAAGTATGCAATGGTTAATGTTTCAATAATATCTGTCTCACAATTCTCTTATCACCCTGACAGACATTCCAAAACAAACGACCACGAATTCAAATCAAGTCAAATTTTATTTGTCACATGCGCTGAGTACAACAGGTACCGTGAAGGTACCTTACCGTGAAATGCTTACAAGCCCTTACTAACAATGCAGTTAAGAAAATATTTACTAAATAAAATAAAAAAGTAACACAATAAAATAACAATATTGAGGCTATATACAGGGGGTACCGGTACAGAGTCAATGTGCGGGGGAACAGGTTAGTCGAGGTAATTTGTACATGTAGGTAGGGGTAAAGTGACTATGCATAGATAATAAACAGTGAGTAGCAGCAGTGTCAATGCAAATAGTCGGGGTTTTGCCATTTTATTAATTGATCAGCAGTCTTAGGGCCTGGGGTAGAAGCTGTTAAGGAGCCTTTTGGACCTAGACTTGGCGCTCCATTACCGCTTGCTGTGCGGTAGCAAAGACAACAGTCTATGACTTAGGTGACTTGAGTCTTTCCCAACTTTTTGGGCCTTCTTCTGACACCGCCTAGTATATAGGTCCTGGATGGCAGGAAGCTTGACCCCAGTGATGTACTGGGCCGTATGCACAACCCTCTGTAGCGCCTTACGGTCGGATGCCAAGCAGTTGCTATACCAGGCGCTGATACAACCGGCCAGGATGCTCTCGATGGTGCAGCTGTAGAACATTTTAAGGATCTGGGGACCCATGCCAAATATCTTTTCAGTCTCCCGAGGGGGAAAAGGTGTTGTCGTGCCCTCTTCACAACTTTCTTGGTGTGTTTGGACCATGATAGTTTGTTGGTGATGTGGACACCAAGGAACTTGAAACTCTGGACCCGCTCCACTACAGCCCCATCGATGTGAATGGGGGCGTTTGGCCCTCCTTTTCCTGTAGTCCACAATCATCTCCTTTCTCTTGCTCACGTTGTTTTTTTCTGTTATTGTATTAATTTTTTTTTAATGTTGAGGGAGAGGTTGTTGTCCTGGCAACACACTGCCAGGTCTCTGAGGCTGTCTCATCTTTGTTGGTGATCAAGCCTATCACCATTGTGTCATCAGCAAACTTAATGATGGTGTTGGAGTCGTGCTTGGCAACGACTCCAACACAAAAGGAAAATAAAGGCATGTTTGAGAATTCCCATCTTTAATAACGTGAAAACATCAACACCATACTTTGAACAACAGCCATGTGAGTTTCCTCACAGAGTAGGACTTTGGTTTCCTACAATACTCTTAACTGCTTGATCATAACATCATCATTCAAATAAAATAAAACCAAACTTTATTTACAAAGAATGTTTTACAAATATAAATATCTGAAGCCTACCACATGAATGATCTAGAATTGATTTTCTTTCCTAACAGTGTTGTCCATATCCTGCCTTTTTATAACCAACTCCTGATAGATCTCTGTCACAGACGATGGCGTCAACGAACGTGGTAGCCTCACCTCAAGCACCTACAAAACTCTGCAGGTTTCCTACCGGAGAGAAGGAAAGAAAGACACCGACTAAGAGGGAGACATGGAGGGGTCTTAGTGAGATTGAGATGCTGGGCGACCCGTCCTCCATTACCGAGGATACTACTCGCCGTTGTTCAATCATTAGTGAATAAACTTGACGAACTCCTTCCAGAGGGACATCAGATGCTGCAACATACTCTGTTCTTCGGAGACTTTCCTTTCCACTGACATCCAAACAGATGATATACAATCAGCGGGTTTTACAGTTCATCGAGCGGATAGGAAGTGGGCTCTCTCTGGCAAGAACGAAGGCGGTGGTGTCTGCTACATGACCAAGTGGGGTGATGGAAACATACAGGAACTTGTGAGCTTCTGCTCTCCCTACTTGGAATACTTGGTCATTAAATGTCACCCTTTTTACCTTCCGAGAGAGTTCTCAGGGATTATCGCCACAGTGTACATCCCGCCCCAAGCCGACACCAAAAATGCTCTCAAAAATGATTTTCATTGAACGCTGAACAAACTGAAGAACGCTTACCCAAATGCAACATTCAATGTCGCGGAGGTCCTTGCTCCCAAATTACTATCAGCACATTGACTGTCCAACTCGCGGAAATTCCACTCTTGACCACTGATACACGCCTTTTCGATAAGGTTATAAGGCTCTCTCCCGTCCTCCTTTCGGCAAATCTGACCACTACTCCATTTTTCTCCTCCCCGCCTACAAACAAAGACTTGAGGGAAGTTCCTTCTAGTGGTCAGGGGCCTCATTTATAAAACTGTGCGGAGGATTCACATCAAAAGGTGGCGTACGGAAGAAACAAAGAAAGTGCTTATGCACAAAAATATTCTGATTTATGGTTTCCCTTTATAAATCACAATCAACTCCAGATTTGGCGCACATGAGCGAGCGTCTTGTCCCACCCTTTTAACGCCCATAGTTGCCTATAAATAGTCAGTGAAACGCCCCTAATTAATATTCATCCATACTGACTGCATGACGACAATGATGGCAAATCCCGACAGAAAAGCTAAAAAAAAGACATTTCACCCAGTGTGAAACGGAAGTTCTTGTAGGGGAGGTTGAAGCAAGAAAAAATATATTGTTTGGTGGACACAGTGTGGGCATTACAAATACCAAAAAGGCGTTAGAGTGGCAGCATGTGTCGGACGCTGTGAATGCTGCTGGCTCAGAAGGTCGGTCCCTCTCAAAAATAAAAAAGAAGTGGTCCGACATAAAAGTGGAGGCCAAAATTCGCATATTCTTACACAGACAAAGTGTTTGTGCCACGGGCGGGGGAAAGGGGACACCGGAGCTCAAACCCCTTGATGAGCGACTTGCCGGTGTTATAGGGGAATCCCTCCTGAGTGGAGTAGTGTCGGAGGGGGACATGCAAGACACACCGGATGATCCAGGTATGAGATTAGTATTCCCTCGTTTGAAAAGAGTAAACCAAATGCATTCAAGTTGTGTTTAAACATTCATTTATACAAACAATTGTGACATTTTCTATTGTTTTTAGTCGCTGTGTGTTCCAGCGGGGTCGGTGGTGTTGCAGCTGAGCAGGAGCTGAATGAGCCCAGCCCTGGCTCAACCCTCCAGCGGCCGTGTCCTCACAGATGCAGTCCTGCAAACGCAAAGAGACACCATCGACGCTATTAACAAGGTTGCCAAGGAGTTGAAGTGGGACAGGCATGGCTTGGTTTCTGCGGGTGCTTCTCTGTAGAGCTGGGCCCACTACAGCACAGAGATCCAAGAGAACAGCTCTTGGTAATCGGAACCGGCTCATAAGCCACTCATCATCATTGGCTAGTAAATCTAGCCTGGTCTCTGAAAATTCGCTCTCTCCGAATTCTTCCATTCGCCAAATCTTCCAACAGTGCCAAAGCAGCCATTGTGTGTCATAACGCATTGTAATTGCACGCCTTTTTATACTCACCCATTTGATTGTCAAAGCTACCCAAATTGTGTAACACCTTCAGTTGTGGTAATAAACCTGATTGTAACTGACAATGACAGGGCCATTATCACAGTGACAGTTCTGCGCAACGAACATGTGATAACAATATATGAAACTGTGCACTCCTATCTGCCTGACTGAGGCATCGAAAACGGCATCAGTTGAAAGTAATTTGTCCTACTGTTCACCTTATTATTCATGAGAATACATTTCATAACATGCAAGTATTGTTTAATAATTACAGATACAATTAAATATGATTCCCAATTAAACTGTACAACATATTTGAGGGGTTCTTTTGCAAAAACAGATATCTCCGTTTGTATTTATTATCCTAAATCATGTTTTTTTTGTGTGTGCATTCCAGGGAACCCTTCATATATAATACGTGTGTCACGCCCTGACCTTAGAGAGCCTTTTTATTTCTCTATTTGGGTAGGTCAGGGTGTGATTTGGGTGGGCATTCTAGTTTGTCTATTTCTTTGTTGGCCTAGTATGGTTCCCAATCAGAGGCAGCTGTTTATCGTTGTCTCTGATTGGGGATCATACTTAGGCAGCCCTTTTTCCCACCTTCAGTTGTGGGATCTTGTTTGTGTGTAGTTTCTTTCTGCACTGCATATAGCGTTACGTTCGTTTTATTTTTTTTATTTTTTTGGGGGGGGTGTCATTTAAAATAAAAGGAAAATGTACGCCTACCACGCTGCACCTTGGTCTCCTAACAACAGACGTAACAACGTGAGAGGTAATATTTTGATTTATTTTACACAATATCAATTTCAAAGTGTTTCTCGAGTTTCATCCTTCTGCCATCGCAATCGCAGTTTCTCATTTCTCCAGTTTATGTGCGTACGTATGGGTCAAAGTGTCCGTGGAGGACCGCGCAGTCTCCCGTCAAGTTTGTTTTTTATAAATCCCAAAGTTTGCTTAGAAAGTGGTGTACGCTTTCTTTTGTGTCTACCCAATGTTTATAAATGAGGCCCCAGGTCTGTACAATGCTGGTCTGACCGATCAGAATCCATGCTCCAAGACTGTTTTGATCACGTGGACTGGAATATGTTCCGGGGCGCCACTGGGGATAACATCAATGATATGCTGACTCAGTCCCTGGATTCCTAAAAAAATGCATAGATGATGTGATTCCAATGGTGTCTTTTTACAAAACTCGAATCGAAAACTGTGGATTGATGGTAGCCTTGTCGGGAAACTGGAGAGAGATGCTGCTTATAAAAATGACAAGGTGACCGCGGACAATTGTATGGTTAAACAGTACAAATATGACCCATGCAGATCGATCAAGATGGCGAGACACAAGTCTCGGGACAAAGTGAAAGAGCAATTCAGAGGGTCGGACACAAGGTGTATGTGGCAGGGGCTTCTAACGGTCATGGATTACAAAAAGAAAGCCAGTCATGTCGCGGACAATGGACGAGCTAAACACATTTTTCTCATGCTTCGAGCATAACGACTCTGAGCTGCCTGAGGACATCGAGGGCTACGTGCTTACGGAGGACGTATGTAAGTCATTCAAGCATGTTAACCCTCGCAAGACTGCCGGCCCAGACGTTATCCAGTCGTACCATCAGAGCATGTGCAGATCAGCTAGCTGTTGTGCTTTCTGACATCTTCAGTCTCTCTCCAGATCAGGCTATTATCCCCACCTGCTTCAAGATGTTCACTATCCCCGTGCCCAAGAAAGGGTAAGTAATTGAATTGAATGACTACCACTCACTTCCGTTATCATGAAATGCTTCGAGAAGCTAGTCAAAGACCACCTCACCTCCCTCCTACCCGAGACACTCAACTCTCTCCAATTCACCTACTGCCCCGTCAGATCCATGGATGACGCAATCGCCATTGCAATGGACACTGCCCTCACCCATCTGGACAAAAGGAATGCATGTGTGAGGATGCTGTTCATTGAGTACAGCTCGGCCTTCAGTACCATAGAGCCCTCCACGCGCACAACAAAGCTCACAGCCCTGGGACTGAACTCCTCCCTATGCAACTAGGTCCTGGACATATTGACGGGTCGTCCCCATGTGATGAAGGTAGGCATTACCTCCTCCACACTGATCCTCATCACGGGGGCCTCACAAGGGTGTGTCCTCAGTCCCTTCCTCTACTCCCTGTATACCCACGACAGCGTGGCCTCACACAGTTCCAGCTCCATTAGTAAGTTCGCTGACGATAGTAGTAAGCCTGATTACCAACAACGACAAGACGGCCCACAGAGAGGAGGTAGGCACTCTGACAGCGTGGTGCCAGGTAAACAACCTCTCAAAACAAAGGAGCTGATTGTGGACTTCAAGAGGAACCAGGCTGGGCATGCCCCGATCCTCATCAACAGGGCTGCCGTGTAGACGGTCAAAAACGTCAAGTTCCTCGGTGTGCACATCTACACATCTCTGAGGAGCTGAAATGGTGAAACCACACGGACACCGTGGTGGAGGCACATTTTGCGACTCATCAATCCAATTTGGCCTGTCCCCGAGGGCCCTCGCAGTGCTCTACAGGAGCACCATCGAGAGCATACTGTCGGGCTGCATCAGAACTTGGTATGGCAACTCCACCGCCATTGACCGCAAGGCTCTACAGAGGGCGGTACTCTCAGCCAAACCCCCCAACTGACATGTTACCCTGCCCCCCACCCCCCAATGGACATTTATCATTGTTACAGTTGTAAATCTGTATATTTGATTATTTTCATTATTGTTTCATTCACTTTTCACTCCCCCCCCCTGCTGCTCCCCCTATGAATGTTCCCTCAGGAACATTCTACTGCCCCCACCCCCCAATGTTTGTAGATATTTATATATTATAATTTATATTCACTTCTCCTTTTGACCTGTACTGTTGGAGCTCGGGGCTTAAGAATTTCATTGTACCCTGCAATGAATGTCCAGGTTCACTTTGTGTCTGAAACGTATCCTCCAGACAGCACAGTAAAATAATGTCTCTCCTGTGGGAGTCGCTAGATTTTTAAGGCTATATTTGTGTCTGAAGATTTCCTGCAGGACCCACAGCTAAAAGTTCTCTCCTGTGAGCCAGTAAAATAACAGTTAGATTTCCCTTATGGTTGTTGCTTTTCCCACAGTCACCACAGCGAAATGTTTTTTTGCCCTCGCAGCACCCTCAGAACCCTGACTTACTGCACCTTTGGGGAGGAGTAAATATGAACTCCATAATGTCAGCCTCCAGCCCTTGAAGCTGCCCTAACTCCTGAGTGGTCCTGACTTCCTCTTTAATCTCTATGGGCTCTGGGTTCTCCATCTCGAGACAGGAGTTCCACTCCTTCTGCTCACAGTGCTGCTGCACAGGGCTATCCTCCTCAGAGACAGTCAGAGAGAACTGGAGGGAGTCTATTCTACATACACTATATACACAAAAGTATGCGGACACCCCTTCAAATTTGTGAATTCGGCTATTTCAGCCTCACCCGTTGCCGAAAGGTATGTAGAAATGAGCACCCATCCACACAATCTCCAAAGAAAGAGCTCAGTGACTTTCAACGTGGCATAGGATGCCACCTTTCCAACAAGTCAGTTCATCAAATTTCCGCCATGCTAGAGCTGCCGCGAAGTGGTAGGACACAAGCCCACAGAACGGGGCCGCCGACAGAAATTGTCTGTCCTCGGTTGCAAACACTTACTACCGAGTTCCAAACCGCCTCCGGAAGCAAGGTCTGCACACAAACTGTTCGTCGGGTTTCCATGGCCAAGCAGTCAATCACAAGCCTAAGACCACCATGTGCAATACCAAGCATTGGCTGGAGTGGTGGTGTAAAGCTCGCCACCATTGTACTCTGGAGTAGTGGAAACGTGTTCTCTGGAGTGATGAATCACGCGTCCCCATCTGGCAGTTCGACAGACGCAACTGGGTTTGGCGGACGCCAGGAACTCTCCCTGCACGAATGCATAGTGCCAACTGTAAAGTTTGGTGGAGGAGGAATAATGATCTGGGACTGTTTTCCATGGTTCGGGCTAGGCCCCTTAGTTACATTGAATGGAAATCTTAACGCTACAGCATATAATGAAATTCTAGATGATTCTGTGCTTCCAACTTTGTGGAAACAGTTTGGGGAAGGCCCTTTCCTGTTTCAGCACGACAATGCACCAGTGCACAAAGCCAGGTCCATACTGAAATGGTTTGTCGAGATCGGTGTGGAAGGACTAATCGCCCACAATCAGTGCCCGACCTCAATAATGCTCTCGTGGCTGAATGGAAGCAAATCCCCATAGCAAAAGTACCAACATCTAGTGGAAAGCCTTCCCTGAAGAGTGGAAGCTGTTATAGCAGGAAAGGGGGGACCAACTCCATATTAATGCCCATGATTTTGGAATGATATGTTCGACTAGCAGGTGTCCACATGTAGTGTTATCTCCGCTGTGATGTGATCCGCAGCAGTTTTGGTAGCTGGTAGCTGGTCATTCTCCTCTTTAGATTGCTCTCCTCCCGGTAATCCGCTACCCCTTTCTCTCTCTACTGCCCCAAAATCTCTATATGGCAGCTTATTAACAAATACACAAAAAGTGTTACAGAATCCCCCTGCCTAGGGCGCTACAGGACGCTATGTCACTGTGTTTTGTGCGCATTTGTTTATTTGCTTTCTGGAGCCGCACCAGTCGAGCTTTGTCATCCTCACCCCTTTTCCCCCTCGGGTGAGAGATCGATATCTCATCCAGCTCGTGCCTTCAGACAATTGGACAACAGCCATTTGTCTCGCCTCTAGCTATGCAGTCTCTCCAGGCCCTGATTGCCTAGCCATCCTGACCCAAGCTCTCCAAGTGAGTAAATATTGGCTGAACGGCCTTTTTCCGGTCTGTGAGCGTGGGTGGACTTGTGTACATGGGATGCTTGAAGAACACGTACGTTTGTGTCACTACTGTTACTGGACGTGTTGTGGAAGTGTGTACTACATCCTGTATGTGCCAAAAGTTGATATTAGCTCTTCTTACCATTTATGTTGCTTATTCGGGTATAGCTTCTCTGTGTTCATTGAATGTTATTAGGTGACATGTTTATTATTAGCATGAGTTGTGACTCTTGTGTTACTATGTAATGCATGGTTATTAGATACAGTCCATTGCTCCAGTTGTTCTATTCATTATCATTCCTTCATGCATAGCTTATCCCATTCTATTGCACTCTGCACATATCTATGCAGTGCATTTATCTCCTGTACAGCATATTCATTATCTCTCAGTCGCTGTACCTTTTACAGAACAATCCCCATGTACATCCCCATGTTCGTCTTCCTCAGTGTGTGTAAATAAAGTTCCCTGTGTTTCTCAACTCTTGGACTGCCTTATTCCCCTCTAACCGGGGGTGGTGTCAGTGGGCCACAAACCAGTAGAATAAGTAGAGCCAGGTCGCTCTCTTTCACATAGACTGTAGTTTAGCCATTTTCAGTGGACTGAATGTGTTAAGTTCACTGTGTCTGGCACAAAATCAAAACAAACCTCGCTCCAATTGTAGGTCCTTGTTGTCTTCCTCTTTAGTGTTTGTCGGCAGGTAGCGAGCCCCAACACGGACAACCGTGCCGCCAGCTGGGTAGATAAAAGCAAACATGTTTTTTGAAGGGTGAGATGGTGAATGACAGTGTACTGATATAGTGTACAGTTGTGGCCAAACGTTTTTAGAATGACTCAAATATTAATATTGACAAAGTTTGCTTCTTCAGTGTCTTTTGATATTTTTGTCAGATGTTACTATGGAATACGGAAGTATAATTACAAGCATTTCATAAGTGTCAAATATTGACTCTGCAAAGAGTCAATATTTGCAGTGTTGACCCTTCTTTTTCAAGACCTCTGCAATCCGCCCTGGCATGCTGTCAATTAACTTCTGGGCCACATCCTGACTGATGGCAGCCCATTCTTGCATAATCAATGCTTGGAGTTTGTCAGAATTTGTGGGTTTTTGTTTGTCCACCCGCCTCTTGAGGATTGACCACACGTTCTCAATGGGATTAAGGTCTGGGGAGTTTCCTGGCCATGGACCCAAAATATAAATGTTTTGTTCCCCGAGCCACTTAGTTATCACTTTTGCCTTATGGCACGGTGCTTCATCATGCTGGAAAATGCATTGTTCGTCACCAAACTGTTCCTGGATGGTTGGGAGAAGTTGCTCTCGGAGGACGTGTTGGTACCATTCTTTATTCATGGCTGTGTTATTAGGCAAAATTGTGAGTGAGCCCACTCCCTTGGCTGAGAAGCAACCCCACACATGAATGGTCTCAGGATGCTGTACTGTTGGCAGGACTGATGGTAGCGCTCACCTTGTCTTCTCTGGACAAGCTTTTTTCCGGATGCCCCAAACAATCGTAAAGGGGATTCATCAGAGAAAATGACTTTACCCCAGTCCTCAGCAGTCCAATCCCTGTACCTTTTGCAGAATATCAGTCTGTCCCTGATGTTTTTCCTGGAGAGAAGTGGCTTCTTTGCTGCCCTTCTTGACACCAGGCCATCCTCCAAAAGTCTTTGCCTCACTGTGCGTGCAGATGCACTCACACCTGCCTGCTGCCATTCCTGAGCAAGCTCTGTACTGGTGGTGCCCCGATGTTTAATTGCTATATTGTAATTACTTTGCCACCATGGCCTATTTATTGCCTTACCTCTCTTATCTTACCTCATTTGCACACACTGTATATAGATTTTTCTACTGTATTATTGATTGTATGTTTGTTTATTCCATGTGTAACTCTGTTGTATGTGTCGAACTGCTTTGCTTTATCTTGGCCAGGTCGCAGTTGCAAATGAGAACTTGTTCTCAACTTGCCTACCTGGTTAAATAAAGGTGAAATAAAATATATGTAAAAAAAAAATGCAGCAATATCCTTGCCTGTGAATACCTTTTTGTGCAAAGCAATGATGACGGCACGTTTTTCCTTGCAGGAAACCATGATTGACAGAGGAAGAACAATGATTCCAAGCACCACCCTCCTTTTGAAGCTTCCAGTCTGTTATTCGAACTCAATCGGCATGACAGAGTGATCTCCAGCCTTGTCCTCGTCAACACCCACACCTGTGTTAACGAGAGAATCACTGACATGATGTCAGCTGGTCCTTTTGTGGCAGGGCTGAAATGCAGTAGAAATGTTTTTGGGGGATTCAGTTCATTTGCATGGTAAAGAGGGACTTTGCAATTAATCTGATCACTCTTCTTAACATTCTGGAGTATTTGCAAATTGCCATCATACAAACTGAGGCAGCAGACTTTGTGAAAATTAATATTTGTGTCATTCTCAACTTTTGGCCACGACTGTACATAGCGTACAGCTGAATCATGGAATAGCCCATGAACTGCATATTTTCTATCTGTATTATTGTCTGTAAATGTCTTTGTCTATGCTTGATTATGTATTTTTAATTATGTGCACAGAGCTGCAAGCAAAATGTCCCCATGGGTATAAGTCATTCTCTTATCTTCCATACAGTACATTTTTGGGGAAACTGTCTCGTTCTGAACTATCTCAACTGGTTAAATAAAGGTCAAATAAAATACATTTCCCTGCATCTCATAACATCTGACATCATGACCTCAGTATCCTCCATGGTAGGGGTTACTAGTTGCTCATAATTGCTGTTAACCTCTCCATGATAAGGTATAGCCAGCAGCATACCACCCTGCATCCCACTGCACTGCAGGCTTGCTTCTGAAGCTAAGCAGGGTTGGTCCTGGTCGGTCCATAGATGGGAGACCAGATGCTGCTGGAGGTGTTGGAGGGCCAGAGGAGGCACTCTTTCCTCTGGTCTAAAAAAATATCCCAATGCCCCAGGGTAGTGATTGGAACATTGCCCTGTGTAGGGTGCTGTCTTTCGGATGGGATGTTAAATGGGTGTCCTGACTCTCTGTGGTCACTAAAGATCCCATGGCACTTATCGTAAGAGTAGGGATGTTAACCCTGGTGTCCTGGCTAAATTCCCAATCTATCCCTCATACCATCATGGTCACCTAATCATCTCCAGTTTACAATTGTCTCATTCCTCTCCCCTGTAACTATTCCCCAGGCCGTTGCTGTAAATGAGAATGTGATCTCAGTCAACTTACCGGGTAAAATACAAAAATATATATACTGTTGAAGTCGGAAGATTACAAACACTTAGTTTGGAGTCATTAAAACTTGTTTTTCAACCACTCCACAAATTTCTTGTTAACAAACTATAGTTTTGGCAAGTCGGTTCCAACAATTGCTTACAGACAGATTATTTCACTTATAATTCACTGTATCACAATTCAAGTGGGTCAGAAGTTTACATACACTAAGTTGACTGTTCCTTTAAACAGCTTGGAAAATTCCAGAAAATTATGTCATGGCTTTAGAAGGTTCTGATAGGCTAATTGACTTCATTTGAGTCAATTGGAGGTGTACCTGTGGATGTATTTCAAGGCCTACCTTCAAACTCAGTGCCTCTTTGCTTGACATCATGGGAAAATCAAAAGAAATCAGCCAAGACCCCAGGAAAACAATTGTAGACTTCCACAAGTCTGGTTCATCCTTGGGAACAATTTCCAAACGCCTGAAGGTACCACGTTCATCTGTACAAACAACAGTACGCAAGTATAAACACCATGGGACCAGGCAGCCGTCATTCCGCTCAGGAAGGAGACGCGTTCTGTCACCTAGAGATGAACGTACTTTGGTGCAAAAAGTGCAAATCAATCCCAGAACAACAGCAAAGGACCTTGTGAAGATGCTGGAGGAAACAGGTACAAAGTATCTATATCCACAGTTAAACAAGTCCTATATCGACATAACCTGAAAGGCCGCTCAGCAAGGAAGAAGCCACTGCTCCAAAACCGCCATAAAAAAGCCAAACTACGGTTTGCAACTGCACATGGGGACAAAGATCGTACTTTTTGGAGAAATGTCCTCTGGTCTGATGAAACAAAAATGGAACTGTTTGGCCATAATGACCATCGTTATGCTTGGAGGGAAAAGGGGGAGGCTTGCAAGCCGAAGAACACCATCCCAACTGTGAAGCACGGGGGTGGCAGCATCATGTTGTGGGGGTGCTTTGCTGCAGGAGGGACTGGTGCACTTCACAAAATAGATTGCATCATGAGGAAGGGAAATTATGTGGATATATTGAAGCAACATCTCAAGACATCAGCCAGGCAAAATGGCTTAAGGAAAACAAAGTCACGCTATTGTTGTGGCCATCACAAAGCCCTGACCTCAATCCTACAGAAAATTGGTGGGCAGAACTGAAAAGCGTGTGCGAGCAAGGAGGCCTTTAAACCTGACTCAGTTACACCAGCTCTGTCATGAGAAATGGGCCAAAATTCACCAAACTTATTGTGGGAAGCATGCGGAAGGCTACCCGAAATGTTTGACCCAAGTTAAACAATTTAAAGGCAATGCTACCAAA
Organism: Salvelinus alpinus; assembly: GCF_045679555.1. Taxonomy (NCBI): domain Eukaryota; kingdom Metazoa; phylum Chordata; class Actinopteri; order Salmoniformes; family Salmonidae; genus Salvelinus; species Salvelinus alpinus. The sequence goes on along the minus strand of NC_092094.1, from coordinate 52,081,163 downwards.
TAGTATTTGAGTGTATGTAAACTTCTGACCCACTGGGAATGTGATGAAAGAAATAAAAGCTGAAATAAATAATTCTCTCTACTATTATTTTGACATTTCACATTCTTAAAATAAAGTGGTGATCCTAACTGACCTAAAACTGAATTTTTACTAGGATTAAATGTCATGAATTGTTGGTGTATGTAAACGTCTGACTTCAACTGTATATCCTTACATGAAAACAACCCCTTTCTTTAAAGGTTCTGAAGGACTTCTTCGGGTAATTTGAAAGTACATTCAGTAAACACTTTGATGCATTTCAAAAGAACAACCCCCATTCACATGCTAATTCCAGGAAGAGCTAGAACATTTTCAAGTGTCTTTCTGAGAGCGCGGCCCTCTTCCCATATTTAGAAACCCCATTCACTGGAGTTTCTAACATTCCTCTGACCTCCTCTGACCTCCTCTGAGGAGGTTAAGAAGTTTGATAAATGTTTACTGTGTTTTAGCTCATCAGGGTTCTTAAAATACATTACTAGATAAAGTAGTAAAATGTATTAGAAATACATCAAAACGCAATCATGTTGATGTAAAAAGCCCCTGCCAACTAATTTGCCTATCTGAAATATTGCCTCGTGTCTTATCATTCTGTTACCAAAAACTCACATATCTTTAAGATATTTTTTAGCTTCTCTCCCTCATGAGGAAGAAGGATTATGAAAGTTCACAGAAGTAACAAGTAAAGGTAGACCTACCAATTAGTTATAGGGTTTTCACTGATAACAATTTTGATGAAGTGATTAAAACGTGTCACTCTGTTACCAAATCGGTAACAGAATGACCGATAAAATCTGTAACAGAACGGCAGCAATTGGGCACAATGGGAAATCATCGTAGTCACAAACCACAGTTGCAGTAGAGCACAGTACAGTAGAGTATAGTACAGGACAGTAAAGTAGAGTACAGTAAAGAAATGTATAGTTCAGTGGAGTAGAGCACACTAGAGTAGAGTACAGTATAATGTATTGTACTCTACTTTGGGACAGAGTGGAGCAGCGGTCTAAGGCACTGCATCCCAGTGCTAGAGGCGTCACTACAGACCCGGGTTCGATCCCGGGCTGTATCACAACCGGCCATGATCGGGAGTCCCATAGGGTGGCGCACAACTGGCCCAGCGTCGTCCGGTTTAGGGGAGAGTTTGGCCGAGGTAGGTCGTAAATAAGGATTTGTTCTTACCTGACTTGCCTAGTTAAATAAAGGTTAAATAAAATATGACGAGACATATCTACTGTACTGTACGGAACTCTACTCTACTGTGCTCTACTGTATTGCACTTTACTGTGCTCTACTCCACAGTGCTCTACTGTACTGTGCTATACTGAACTATACTTATTTTCTTTACTCTGCTGTACTGTACTCAACTCTACTCCAGGGGTTCTCAAACCTTTTGGGGCCGGAGTCCCCTTTTGTGATAGCAAATTCATCAGGGATCCACAATTCAAGTGAGATGAAAAATAACATACAAGGAGTTTTACTATGACTTCGTCAGTGCATGTCCGGACAAACCAAGTCTCGGGCCCTGGGAAGAGAAAATGTTGCAGTTTTCAAGCTAATTTCCTGCAATTCGACACATTTTGCCATGAATCAGAGAAAGAACTTAGCCGTTTTAAAGCTTAAATTACAGTGCATTTACGCTACCGTTCAAAAGTTTTGGGTCACTGAAATTTCCTTGTTTTTGAAAGAAAAGCAAATGTTTTTGTCCATTAAAATAACATCAAATTGATCAGAAATACAGTGTACACATTGTAAATGACTATTGTAGCTGGAAATGGCTGATTTTTTATGGAATATCTACATAGGCGTACAGAGGCTCATTATCAGCAACCATCACTCCTGTGTTCCAATGGCACGTTGTGTTGGCTAATCCAAGTTTATCATTTTAAAAGCTAACTGATCAGAAATAGAAAACCTTTTTGCAATTATGTTAGCACAGCTGAAAACTGTTGTTCTGATTAAAGAACCAATAAAACTGTCCTTCTTTAGACTAGTTGAGTATCTGGAGCATCAGCATTTGTGGGTTCAATTACAGGCTCAAAATGGCCAGAAACAAAGACTTTCTTCTGAAACTCGTCAGTCTATTGTTGTTCTGAGAAATTAAGGCTATTCCATGCGAGAAACAGCGCAAACTGGCTCTAACCAGAATAGAAAGAGGAGTGGGAGGCCCCGGTGCACAACTGAGCAAGAGGACAAGTATATTAGAGTGTCTAGTTTGAGAAACAGACGCCCCATAAGTCCTCAACTGGCAGCTTCATTAAATAGTACCCGCAAAACACCAGTCTCAATGTCAACAGTGAAGAGGCGACTCCGGGATGATGGCCTTCTAGGCGGAGTTCCTCTGTCCAGTGTCTGTGTTCTATTGCCCATCTTAATCTTTAATTATTTTGGCCAATCTGAGATATGTCTTTTTCTTTGCAACCCAGGCCAAATGTATTTTATTCTGTTGTTAGTAATATTCATAAAAAATACAAATACATATATCTGTCCGTGGACCCCCTGCACCCCACTTTCAGAACCTCTGCTCTGCTTTACTCTACTCTGCTTTGGTGTACTGCACCCTACTGTGATGTCCAAACTTAGACATAGACATACAGGTGTATAGGATTTGGACAAATTTTGTCTGGTCTGGACGGGTCTATACGGACATGCCTGGTGCACTAAACTGTTGAAGTACAGTGCGTTTCCACATTTTGTTACATTACAGCCTTGTTATAAAATTGATTTAGTTGTTTTACCCCCTCAATCTACACACAATACCCCATAATGACAAAGCAAAAACAGTTTTTTAGAAATTGTAGCAAAAAAAACCAAACAACGTAAATATCACATTTACATAAGTATTCAGAACCTTTACTCAGCACCTTTGGCAGTGATTACAGCCTCGAGTCTTCTTGGGTATGACGCTACAAGCTTGGCACACCTGTATTTGGGGAGTTTCTCCCATTCTTCTCTGCAGATCCTCTCAAGCTCTGTCAGGTTGGATGGGGAGTGACGCTGCACAGCTATTTTCAAGGCCTCTCCAGAGATGTTGGATCGGCTTCAAGTTCGGGCTCTGGCTGGGCCACTCAAGGACATTCAGAGACTTGTCCCGAAGCCACTCCTGCGTTTTGGCTGTGTGCTCAAATCAAATCCAGTTTCATTGGTCACACACACATGGTTAGCAGATGTTATTGCGAGTATAGCGAAATGCTTGTGCTCCTAGTTCCGACAGTGCAGCAATATCTAACATGTAATCTAACAGTTCCACAACAACTACCTAATACACACAAATCGAAGTAAAGGAATAGGAATACATACATATTATCACGTTTCATGTAAGACCCAGATGCAGACAGTGTCGAAGTAACAAAAGTGTATTACTAGTACAGGGGCATGCAAAATGGCAGGTCAAGGGCATGCAGAGGTCAGTAATACAAATAGGGTGCAAAAGGTCCAGAACGGCAGGCAGTCTCGGCGTCAGAGCAGACATGGGTCAATAATCCAGTGTGGTGTGGCAAGGTACAGAATGACAGGCAGGGTCAGGGTAGGCAGAATGGTCAAAACCGGCAAAAACTAGAAAACAGGAACTAGAACAGACAGGAGCAAGGGGGGGTAGGTTTCACAAAAAACTAAACGAACTGGCAACAGACAAACAGAGAACACATGTATAAATACACTGGGGATAATGGGGAAGATTGGCGACACCTGGAGGGGGGTGGAGACAAGCACAAAGACAGATGAAACAGATCAGGGTGTGACACATATAAATATATGGATGGGCAATGACAGAGTGGCATAGGCAAGATGCAATAGATGGTATAAAATAAAGTATATACAAAGGAGATGAGTAATGCACGATATGTAGACATTATTAAAGTGGCATTATTAAAGTGATTAGTGATCCATTTATTAAAGTGGCCAATGATTTCAAGTCTGTATGTAGGTAGCAGCCTCTCTTTGTTAGTGATGGCTGTTTAACAGTCTGATGGCCTTGAGATAGAATCTGTTTTTCAGTCTCTTGGTCCCCAGCTTTGATGCACCTGTACTGGCCTCGCCTTCTGGATGGTAGCAGGGTGAACAGGCAGTGGCTCGGGTGATTGTTGTCCTTGATTATATTTTTGGCTGACATCGGGCAGGTAGTTTGCCCCCGGTGATGCATTGTGCAGACCACACCACCCTCTGTAGAGCCTTGCGGTTGTGGGCGGTGCAGTTGCCATACAAGGAGGTGATACAGCTCGACAGGATGCTCTCAATTGTGGATTTACATTTTACATTTTAGTCATTTAGCAGACGCTCTTATCCAGAGCGACTTACAGTAGAGTGCATACATTTTATAACATTTTTTTACATACTGAGACAAGGATATCCCTACCGGCCAAGAGCAGACGCTCTTATCCAGAGCGACTTACAGTAGAGTGCATACATTTTATTACATTTTTTTTTACATACTGAGACAAGGATATCCCTACCGGCCAAACCCTCCCTACCGGCCAAACCCTCCCTAACCCGGACGACGCTATGCCAATTGTGCGTCGCCCCACGGATCTCCCGGTTGCGGCCGGCTGCGACAGAGCCTGGGCGCGAACCCAGCCCAGCCTGGGCGCGAACCCAGAGACTCTGGTGGCGCAGCTAGCACATTAGACCACTGCGCCACCCGGGAGATATTTATAAACGTTTGTGAGGGTTTTAGTTGACAAGCCAAATTTCTTCAGCCACCTGAGGTTGAAGAGGCGCTGTTGCACCTTCTTCACCACACTGTCAGTGTGGGTGAACCATTTCAGTTTGTTCGTGATGTGTACGCAGAGGAACATAACTTTCCACCTTCTCCACTGCTGTCCCATCGATGTGGATAAGGGGTGCTCCCTCTGCTGTTTCCTGAAGTCCACGATCATCTCCTTTGTTTTGTTTACAAAGGGTTATTGTCCTGTTGGAAGGTGAACCTTCGATACAATTTGAGGTCCTGAGTGCTCTGGAGCAAGTTTTCATCAAGGATCTCTCTGTAGTGGCCTCCCGATGTGGCGCAGCGGTCGCAGCGGATGATCCCAGGCTGTGTCATTACCAGCCGTGACCAGGAGTCCCATAGGGTGGTGCACAATTTTCCCAGCGTTGTCCGGGTTAGGGGAGGGTTTGGCCGAGGGGCTTTCCTTTGCTCATCGCGCTCAAGCGACTCCTTGTGGCGGGCCGGGCGCCTGCAGGCTGACCTCGGTTGTCAGTTGAATGGTGTTTACTCCGACACATTGGTGCGGCTGGCTTCCGGGTTAAGCGAGCAGGTGTTAAGAGGAGCGGTTTGGCGGGTCATGTTTCAGAGCACACATGACTCGACCTTCGCCTCTCCCAAGCCCGTTGGGGAGTTGCAGCGATGAGATAAGATCGTAATCCCAGATACTGAAAAACATCCCCACAACATGATGGTTTCTTTAGACCAGACAATCTTGTTTCTCATGGTCTGAGAGTCTTTAGGTGCCTTTTGACAAACTACAAGCGGGCTGTCATGTTCTTTTTACTGAGGAGTGGCTTCCGTCTAGCTTCCGTCTACAATAAAAGCCTGATTGGTGGAGTGCTGCAGAGATCATTGTCCTTCTGGAAGGTTCTCCCATCTCCACAGAAGAACTCTGGAGCACTGTCAGAGTGACCATCAGGTTCTTGGTCACCACCCGGACCAAGGCCCTTCTCCCCCAATTTCTCAGTTTGGCCAGGCGGCCAGCTCTAGGAAGAGTCTTGGTGGTTCTAAACTTCCATTTAAGAATGATGGAGGCCACTGTGTTCTTGGGGACCTTCATTTCTGCAAATATTTTTTGGTACCCTTCTCCAGATCTGTGCCTCGACACAATCCTGTCTCGGAGCTCTACGGACAATTCCCTTAACATCATGGCTTGGTTTTTGCTCTGACATGCACTGTCAACTGCAGGACCTTATATAGACAGGTGTGTGCCTTTCCAAATCATGTCCAATCAATTGAATTGACCATAGGTGGAATCCAATAAAGTTGTAGAAATATCTCAAGGATGATCTTGCTTTGTCATTATGGGGTATTGTGTGTAGATTGATGAGGATTTTATTATATTTAATCAATTTTAGAATAAGGCTGTAACGTAACAAAATGTGGAAAAAGTCAAGGGGTCTGAATACTTTCTGAATGCACTGTATGTCGCGCTGAGAGAGTTGAATGGAGACGAACGGAGTCAGTCAGTCAGTCGTGCTAATGAGCCCTCCCCAGGGCATGCGAGGTTGGTAAACAACAACGTAGCTAAGTATTTAGCTGGTCTTTTGAAGAGCGACAGTCGGCTCATAGCTTTGAGGATTGAGACTCTTGCAACAGTTAAAAGGTATTAAATTAGGAGCCATGCCAAAGTCAGACAGGCCAATCATCAGACAGGCACCCAAACGCGGCTTTTGGGAGGGAAATCTACCATAGTGGCGGTCAAGAGACGCAAAGGAAAAGTAGCAGTGGAAAAGGATGGAGACATGTGGAACAAGGAGTCCGAGAGTGAAAGTGATAAGGATTTTGCTGAAAATGTAATTCCAAGTTTGTTGTCGTTGAAGAGATGGCTGGAAGTCGGTTATATGTTTTCCCGATGAAGCTAGCAGTAATGAGGGAGACGGGGCGTCGAGGATGATTGGCGTCAAGTACAAACAGAATGAAACATACTCCAATAGCTCTGGAGGTGAATTGGAAGAGAGTAAGGATCAAGTACCTGAGGTGGCAGGTGTGGTAAAGATCTCAGAGCTCGAGCCTCACTCCAATGGTCAAGATAAAGATTAATCTAGTCCAGTTATTGGAGAAAGTGGACCTCTGCCTTTTGGATGACCCATATGTGATGTCAGGGTGAAAAAAATAGTTGGGTACTGTTGAATTGCTGAAGGTAACCCAAAGTGGACTTGTGATTATTTTTTGTGTTTCTTCTGTCCAGAGGGAAATACCTGTTACTTGCTTTGCTCTCAGGAACAGGGTGCCATTTAAAGGAGTGGTTACTGGTGTGGAGGTGGATCAACTGAAGTTGAAGATTCCCGGTGTCTGTGATGCCTTGCTGTTTGGTTCGCAGACCCGGTGGCGAGCGTGGTGAAACAGAAGAGTCACTGTCAGTCCTTTACCTGACAAAGTCATGTTAGAATATATCAGTTATCGCGTAAGAGCTTTTGTTCCGAACCCGCAGCGGTGTTTCAGATGCCAAGCTTATGGTGGTGATCCAGCAGTGTGTAGGAGTGAGATTCCTAGATGTGAGAAGTGTGCAGGAGGACATGGTACAAAGGAATGTGTAGTTCCGGCAAAAGAAGCGGTATGTGTTAACTGTGCGGGTGCCCATGTTGATGGGGATCAGAAGTGTCCGGTGTGAGAGAAGCAGGTTGAGGTTGCCAGGGTCAGAGTAGTACAGAAGGTGTCGTATGCTGAGGAAGTGAAGAGAGTGGAGGAAGATGGGTCAAGGTTGAGGGATCAGCCTACAAATGAAATCTTTAGTAAGGTTGGCTTTTTAGTGTTCATTGCGACTTAAATCACATAAAATAGGTGTTGTGCTGGCAGCTGCAGAGAAGTACTTGGGTTTACAAGATTTTAATGCAGAGGGGTTACGGGCAGAGATGGGCAAAAATTACAAAATACAATTACAAAATACCATAAAGATCAATGTATCAAAATAAACTACAAGATACTTGTATTTTGAAATGTATTTAATGAAATTAAAATACAGAAATACATTTGCAAGTAGCCAGTCCGAGCAGCAACAACATTCGCAGTAACAGTTACAGAAACGTTTTACTTGCTATGACTGATATGTTGTTTTTTATCTACCTTAGTTGAATGCACTGACTATAAGTCACTGAAAGGCTGGTCATGGCTCACATCAACACCATTACGCAGGAAACCGTAGACCCACTCCAATTCGCATACCGCCCCAACAGATCCAGAGATGATGAAATCTCAATCGCACTGCCCTTTCCCACCTGAACAAAAAGAAGGAACACCTATGTAAGAATGTTGTTCATTGACTACAGCTCAGCGTTCAACACCATAGTCCCCACAAAGCTCATCACTAAGCTAAGGACCCCTCTGGGTCGAGAGTTTCAAGTTCCTTGGTATCCACATCACCAACAAATGATCATGGTCCAAACACACAAAGACAGTCGTGAAGAGGGCACAACAACACCTTTTCCCCCTCAGGAGACTGAAAAGAGTTGGCATGGGTCCGAGATCCTCAAAAGGTTCTACAGCTGCACCATCGAGAGCAACCTGACCGGTTGCATCACCACCTGGTATGTCAACTGCTCAGCATCTGACCGTAAGGTGCTACAGAGGGTAGTGCGCACGGCCCAGTACATCACTGGGGCCAAGCTTCCTGACACTCCAGTCACCCAAGTCATAGATTGTTCTCTTTGCTACCGCCCCGCAAGCGGTAACGGAGCGCCAAGTCTAGGACCAAAAGGCTCCTTGACACCTTCTACCCCAAGCCATTAGACTGCGGAACAATTAATCAAATGGCCGTGCGGACTATTTACATTGACATTGACTACTCCCCCCCCTTTGTTTTTTTGATTTGATAAGAATGTCTACTAAATGACCAAAATGTAAATGTATATGTGAAAAGGAACATGTGAAAATCAACATACCAAAATTAACTGCAAAGCACACTGGGTATTATTATTGGCCTTGTTTTGGGGTCATGTCTAGATGGGATACAGTTTAACCTTATTCGCCTAACCTGCTACGTTAATTCTCCTAGTCTGTGCTACAGGACAGCATTGATCAACAACCGGGAGCGAGTGGCTTATTTGATCAAATTTAAGTGTCACAATGATTAGGTTGTTACGAGTGTACTGATATAAGTAGTACACGTGACATCCCGGCAACTTTGAGAAAAAACACTTTATATCGGAGTTATGCCTGGTCGTCACTAGTTACCACAGCCACAAAGTCATAAACCAATACTATTTCTACAATTTCTCTTCTTAAAATGTGATTTTAAACCTAGATTAACCACACTGATAACCTTATGCTTAACCCTAACCTTAAATTTAAACCAAAAATCACCTTTTTGTTTTCATGAATTAACTAGTGGAAACCATTGTGCCTGTTGTCCACACGGGTATCTGTTCTCTCATTGGCTAGAATGGTCCCACCTGATCTCGCCTCCTTCCGACTGCCTTCCATTTTTTTAAGACTTTTATTTTCATTGTTAGTGGCCACTACAGTATCTGGTCAATATAATGGATAATCTGTGCTGCAGGACAGCAGTGATCGACAAGCGGGAGCGAAGGACACTGTGCCCCGTGTTGTTGTGTTGCCAGGTTGCAGCTCAAACTCTCCCCATTGAGCAGTAGACTGTATCACGGTGACATCCAGATGGTTTCAACCAATATTACAAGTTATTTCTGTGGGATCAAGTGAGATTAAACAAATTGGCCACGTAGCTACCACAAGCGACGTGATACAGCTGCCGTGTGGGAAGCAACAGAGGGAATTGCACCTTGATACAACACTGTTGCACTGGTCATTCATGCAGCTTGTTGTTTTGTTAGCTAATTGGCATGTCACAGTGACATGCAGATGGTGACCAATACTAAAAGTCGCCTATCGTATTAGACATCACTTACTAAACTTTAACTAGCACCAAGCTACTGTTGTTGCAAGCTAGCCAGCATTAACTTTAGCAGGGGGGTAGCCTAGTTATTATGCCCATTCTGTTGCAAAACGTTTCATAAATGGAAGCAAACGAAACCGGAAGGGACCTACCTAAATTTGTCCAATGGAAACTCTCCTTTTAGTTGGACTAATGATTACACCCCTGGGAAGGGCTCATCAGGAAGACTAACTGAACCGAATTCAATCGTTTCCACTCGACTCTCAGCTGCGTGACATATGTCATCAATTTGGGCACCAGGTGTGTCCGTATAGCCTCTCCCGGTCTGGAACAAACACATTTGGTCTTGTTTGGGGGCAGAGCACATTATAATACTAGTCAGTGTGTAGAATAATACCCAAACATGCAAAGAAGGATATTACATTTTTCTACCTTTGTGTACCTATTCAGGATACATCACCATAAAGAGAATGCCATTTATAATTATGCATTTCTGTATAGTACAGATCAAAGATTCATGGTGTCATTCTGTTACGGGCGTTGATCCACTTCACTTACAGTAGTTCAATAACCAAAATAAATGTTTTCAAACCCAAGGTGGTATATCATACCTGACACCTCATTCTTTCTGCAGACATTTTTTTAAGATGAGTTCTGAGTAGATATTTAAGTGTGGTCACAAAAAAACAGGGACATTTTACTGTCATTCTGTTACAAAACTTGCACTGCTCCTCAAGTAAGTATTTCAAAAGTATTTAAACTGTTACCATGGAATTCAGTGGAGGCTGGTGCCTTGAACAATTGAGGAGGATGGGAGACCCACGGTATAGGCGCGGAACGCACAGAGACGACAAAGGGTGTTAAAACTAACCAAGCTTCTCAACACATAGAACTCCCCCATAATTCTCTGCGGCACAACCCCAATACAACACACTATGTTCATTCTCTGATCCTAATCCTATGATTGGATGGACAACATGTCAGTTCACACTGCAAAAGCTTTGATTGGTTGGAGGTCGTCCTCCGGAAGTGGTCATAATTACCATGTAGGTCTATGGAAGGGGGCGAGGCCTACAAGCCTCCTAGGTTTTGTATTGAATTCAATGTAGCCAGAGGAAAACGGAAGCTAGCTGTCCTCTGGCTACACCCTGGTGTTACCCCAGAAAGTGTTGTTAAAGGTACTATAGACCTTCATTGCAAACAGTGTGTTTTAAGCAATTATTTGGTGACTTATGAATATCTTTAATATATTTTTTATTTAGTATAGTTTTTAATGTTTCACTATTTTAATTTCACTGAGGAGTATAATCCTCCCCTTCCTCCTCTGAGGAGCCTCCACTGGTGGAATTGCCCTACTACTCGAGCAGAGCATGGGTGGGGCCTCAAGCGAATCAAAAAAAGTCATTACTAGAATTATTTTTTATTTATTATGCTGTGATCATGAGGCCCTTTGATGTGAGGCCTGATGGAAAGTGCACGCCTTCTCAACATGACAATGGTTGAAGAAGATCAAGGCATGTTTGATCCATCTACATGTTTTTTCCGGCACATTATTGTAGGGAAAACTTCAATTGTTATGACTCTTGTCATAAATTATTCTCTTTTCTGGCCATGAACAGCTACGCACTCATTGGATTGGTGAGACTTAGAGAACAGCCATCCTGCGCCTTGTTAAATAATGTATTGATCTGTAATCTTTTGCATAACTTTTTCATAGCGTTAACTCTGTCATACTATTTTCTGCTCTGCCGCACAGTGGTTTTCGGCTGATGGTGCATAACACATTTGAGTGGTATGACAGCTGTCCTCATGAGCTCTCAAGATGACTTTAAACCTCATGGCGATAGAAAGATATGTGTTATTTTGCCACAGCATCCACTAACTAAGCATAATGACTTCCAGGTGTGTGCAGCTTGCCTTGGTGCAAAGCTGGTGTTGAGTGGCAGTGTTGGTAGTGATTGCTATGTCCTGCTCAACCTGGGACAAAGTGCTGTTAACCAAGCCACTGCAGGACTGTTCTGTGACCTTACAATTGTTGAAGGATCTATGCGTTTAAATGCCCGAAGGAAAAGGTACTGTTCTCCGGCCCTCTCAACCTCGTCTTGACTATTTCAATCATCAACATCTGCTCCGGTTATGGATGCATGTGCAAAGTGGCACGCAGAGCAGCTGTGGTAAGCCAAGTGAACAACCACTATGCCTGTAGCACTGTAGCCTTCTACCTCTGCATGTTTGTAATGCAGCTGCTGCCATTCATCTATTGTCTAACCTCTATACTACTACAAGAGCAAACTATGTCCTTTCACTTGTCTCAGCAATAGAGTATCCAGCATGTCACATTGCTGGTGTTGCTCATGTTGCCTCCATATATCAACCCTGTTGTCTGTATACTCCGTAACGAAGTGGTGAAGAATGCACTGTTCCGTCTCAACAAAAGCAGGTGCAGACGGCATTTCAAAACAGGCAGGTGCAGACGGCATTTAGGAGGAGAAAGATTGGGAAGAGGAGACCGCTTGGGAGGAGGGGAGTGTTCGGGAGGAGTGGAATTCGGGAGGAAAGGTGCGATGCCTCTGGGAGAGAGAGGAGAACTACAGAGGGATGGCGTGGGGTTGGATGAGAGCAGGAAAGTGTAACCGGAGCCCTCTGTCCCTCCTCCTTTTCCCCCCTGCCTCAAATTGAGGTGTGATTTAGCAATCTTGCAGAGTCAGAGGAATGTGTCTCATAGTATATTGCATAGACGCCGTATCTGACAGATCTGGCATGAGAGATTGGTTAAACTCTTAAATTGGTTAGGGTGAAATTTTGTTTCTGGAATCTTTTAAATAATAGATTTTTGTAGGATATTTTCAACATTTACAAAACGTTGTATTTTTTTACTTGATTGCCTCTGCCTTTCTTAAGTGTTTGTGATTGAACAATTTCATGTAACATATTGATTGGTGTCACTCCACATATAGAGTGCCTTTTGGGTTGTTTTGTAAAGTGTTTTGTAAAATATTTATTTAATCTAAGTTTAACCTTCTGTCATGAAGTGCACATTTAACTTCATAACAAACATGTTTTCCCATCTCAAGAGGATAAATTAAGAAAAATGACTATAAAAGTTGACTGTTGATGGTAATAGGTTTGACGATTGGAAGCTTGTTGTATGCAACAGTAGTAGTGCTAATCACATTAAATAAGTGATTTAAATAATTTATACAAAATAAATAAAGAATTTCTTCAGAGATAACTAAAATAATTAGGGCTTTACAATGGTGGAAACTTGGCAAAATCATGGAGTGGGACAAACATGACGAGGTACATGCCAAAATGTGGATTTTCGGGGGGAAAAAATCATTTATTTGAATGAAAACATTTTTAACATGGTTTAGTTAGAGCAGATTTATTTGATCCAAATGCCAACTTGAGTGTTTGATCAAAATGTAAACACATAATGTCTGAGGGACATAAAAGGAACTCAATTTGTGAAACGACCCATTGAGTGAAATGTTTCATTAGTAACATGTTTGAAATGTGCTTCTCTGTTGTTATAATACTTTACCACTTGCCATTACTTTTATTGAGTTCATTAATGTGCTTGATTCAGCAAGAAAACTACTGCATTCTGACATATTTATTTTTATTAGTGTGCTTGCTGAAAGCACACTACTGTTATTCCCCATGTTTTTTTTTTTTAATCCAGAAGCTCTAGCTCTTAAACTGCTTGTAGAAAATTCCCTTCACATACTGACTTCCACCAATCACCCCTACCAGTTTCCTGCAGGGGCAGGACTTCCTTCTCCAACACACCTTAAGTAGCCTCACCTGCTTCTAATCAAGGCAGCTGGGAGATGCACGGATGATGGCGGAAACGGATGTTATGTTTGAAACCGACAATGCGTCGTGTGAAGATGAGAGCACGGCGAGTGAGAATGAGTGGGGTTACAGTGGTGAAAAAGAAAGAAAACGAGAAGTAAAGGTGTTGGGAAATCCAAACCTAGTCTAGTTTTTAGTTAGAGTGAGGGTTTTGGCCCAATGCTACCTGGGAGATCTGTTGGACATCTCAAGGAAAATCTGGGATGCGTCGGTGAGAGTAACAAGAAGTGGTCTTATTTAGATTTATTTTGTGTGTCTGCGGAGCAGAAGAAGCTCGCTTTGTGCCTGAAAAAGATATCGGAGTGGAATATTTTGTGTATGGATTTTCGAAGCAGGACACCTATCAAGGGGCGGCAGGTAGCCTAGTGGTTAGAGCGATGGGCCAGTAACCGAAAGGTTAATAGATCGAATCCCCGAGCTGACAAGGTAAAAATCTGTCATTCTGCCCCTGAACAAGGCAGTTTACCCACTGTTCCTAGGCCGTCATTGTAAATAAGAATTTGTTCTTAACTGACTTGCCTAGTTAAATAAATAAAAAATATTCAAAGGGGTAATCTCATGGAGTGGTGGCTCATGGAGTCCAGTGCATTCGGGAAGCTACTCCTTAACTTTTTCCAAATTTTGTTATGTTACAGCCCTCTAAAATGTATTTAAAAAATATATATATATTCTCACTGCCCCCTTTCTTAAATGGAAGAAGTTTGGAACCAACAAGACTCTTCCTAGAGCTGGCCGCCCGGCCAAACTGATCAATCGGGAGAGAAGGGCCTTTGTCAGGGAGGTGACCAAGAACCTGATGGCCACTCTGACAGAGCTCCAGAGTTCCTCTGTGGAGATGGGAGAATCTTCCAGAAGGACAACCATCTATGCAGCACTACCAATCAGGCCTTTATGGTAGAGTGGCCAGACAGAAGCCACTCCTCATTAAACATGACAGCCCACTTGGAGATTGCCAAAAGGCACCTAAAGTCTGACCATGAGAAACAAGCTTCTCTAGTCTGATGAAACCAAGATTGAACTTTTTCACCTGAATGCCAAGTGTCACGTCTGGAGGAAACCTTGCACAATCCCTACAGTGAATTATGGTGGTGGTGGCAACAGCATCATGCTGTGGGGATGTTTTTCAGCGCCAGGGACTAGTCAGGATTGAGGCAAAGATGAACGGAGCAAAGTACAGAGAGATCCTTGATGAAAACCTGCTCCAGAGCGCTCAGTACCTCAGACTGGGGCGAAAGTTTACCTTCCAACAGGACAATGACCCTAAGCACACAGCCAAGACAACACAGGAGTGGCTTCGGGACAAGTCTCTGAATGTCCTTGTGGCCCAGCTTGAGCACGGACTTGAACCCGATCAAACATTTCTGGAGAGACGTGAAAATAGCTGTGCAGCAACACACCCCATCCAACCTGACAGAGCTTGAGAGGATCTGCAGAGAAGAATGGGAGAAACTCCCCAAATACAGGTGTACCCAAGAAGACTCGAGGCTGTAATCGCTTCCAAAGATGTTTCAACAAAGTACTGAGTAAAGGGTCTGAATATATATGTTAATGTCATATTTCCGTTTTATATTTTTTATAAATTTGCTAAAAATCTAAACCTGTTTTGCTTTGTCATTATGGGGTATTGTGTGTAAATTGGGGGGGGAAACAATTGAATACATTTTTGAATATCCTAACAAAATGTGGAAAAAGTAAAGGGGTCTGAATACCCTGTTACAGTGAGATGTTAGCATGTCTTGGGGCTATGATATTTGTGCATCTGTAACATTCTCACTAATCATTATTCACAATTCCATTCAGGATTATCTGTAATCATGATAGCATCCACATTAATGTAGAAGTGTTTGAAACATATGCTATGCTTATTTACAATAAAAGTGACTTCAAAATTTCCCAATACATTACTGACCCTTCATTTCTATTGGGCACAAAATAATCTCAAACACAACCAAAACTAAAACACAAATTAATCCAACTAATGTGTAGTCTTAAAACTTGATGTGTTCATTCTGTGCTATGAATATGGGACGAAATTCTTAACTTTGTACTACTTTAATACACATATGTGACAATGGCATACCAAGAAAAATACTTGAACTTTGTCACGGCCGTCTGAAGAAGAAGGTGGCCAAAGCGCAGCGTGGTAAGTGTTCATCATTTATTAAATAAAAACTGAACACTGAAATACAAAAAAACAACAACGAGAACGACCGAAACAGTTCTGTCTGGTGCAGACACAAAAAACAGAAAACAACTACCCACAACACACAGGTGGAAAAAGGCTACCTAAGTATGGTTCTCAATCAGAGACGATAGACAGCTGCCTCTGATTGAGAACCACACACGGCCAAACAAAGAAATAGAAAGCATAGAAAAATTAACATAGAATGCAAGACATAGAATGCCCACCCCAACTCACGCCCTGACCAAACCAAAATAAAGACATAAAAAGGATCTCTAAGGTCAGGGCGTGACAAACTGACACATATGTGAATTTGTCCCAATACTTTTGGTCTCCTTAAATGGGGGGGACTATGTACAAAAAGTGCGGTTCACGGTTCACCCGATATGGATGAAAATACCCTCAATTTAAAGCAGACAGTCGGGGCTTTAACTTCAGTCATTATATAATTTCAAATCCAAAGTGTGGATTACAAAGCCAAAACTACAAAACGTGTCACTGTCCCAATACTTTGAGCTCACTGTATATTCATATGTTTGGTAATGGTTATTTTCTAGCCTGTCACGCCTAATCCCGCTCCCTCTCTCCAGCGCTCGAATTCGCAGGTCTACCACTGCGGAGCCAGGCCCAGCCAATCCGAATTCGTTTTTCTCCACAAAAGTGCTTCATTACAAACAGAAATACTCCTCAATTTCATCAGCTGGTCCTGGTGGCTGGTCTCAGACAAGGATAGGGGTTAAGGTTAGACTTTAGGGTACGGTTAGACTTTAGGGTACGGGGCGTCCCAAGGATTCCAGATTGCATTGACCGTTTTGATACATCTCCCAAGTATACTGGCAGCCAGTAGTTACTGGCAGTCAGTGATCGTAGACACACTGGTGAGCTTGAGCTGTCTACGTTTACCACAGGGTGGCGTAAGAGTAACTGCATTTTTGTCTGCAATTTTACCAGGCATATCTTTAAAAGGCACTCATATTTAAAGTTTCAACTCCAAAATGTCCCTATCAATAGTCTAGTAATCCATCATCTTTGAAGGAAATAAATAACCCATGTCTCGTATTTTAAGATTTGATTGAATAGGTTGACAACCAAAAAGCCTACATGTCCGTTTTTAATAGGCTACAATTAATTTTCCAATTTATATGAATATCAAATTAATATAAATTCGATAATTGCTCATGGGCTATAGGTTGATTTACAAATGCTTTGATCGTGAACATGCATGCATTTTGGAATATTTTTCTTATTCGTTAAGATACATTGTTCTGAAATGTTACTAATTTAGAATATAGCCAAACATTTAATCATGTAATAGCCCTTTCATTCTATTAAAATAGGGCTATAATTATTCAACAGACATTTAAGCAACAATGTGGTCAACATGTCATGATATTCTTAATGCTTGATAGAATTACATTTGGATCCAAAAGTGAAACGCCTTAATTTGTTTATCTTTTATAAACAGCGTCATACAAAGTAATTCATTTAACAAGTCACCCGGGAACCAATATTTGTTTTCGATACCCGCTCAACGAATGTGTGCCATGAAAGGCATTGACATTAGACAACGCAAGTTTGGTTGCATTGACGTTGCTAAAGTGGTGGTAGTCTGATTTCCTTGACAAATCGTTTGGTTTATATAAGAAACAGATTATACACTTCGCATATTAAAAATAACCAACATCAAAACTTGTTTTACTGAAAGCAAACGAGTTCTGCACTGTGGTCGTTGTATTTTAAAGCAAACAAATGATCATTATCATTATATAAATTCCAATAGACCAATTTATAAAACCTGACACACTCTCTCTTGCTCTCTCTCTCTCTCTCTCTCTCTCGATCCTTCTCAATGTTTTCATTGTCAGTTTCTCTCGTTGCATCCATTAGGGAGAAGGAGTACTCTCCGTGCACGACAACAGTGAACACTCACTCACTTCGCCTCACTTTCAAATTGTTGCACGATGGGAAATGCTTAAAATAGTTATGGTAGCCAAGATTGACTAGCTAACAAAGTTACCAAAGAGCCTCTCAAGAGAACCTCACTTCGCGCACCAGAGTTTTAAGTGGCCCATGGCCACACAAGTTGCCTGTATTGCTTTCTCCACTGATACAGACAACATTGTCCTTTGATAATACAACGTGATACCCACAGACTGGATACATCAAGCCAAGGTAAGAATAGCCCTATTGCTATATCCGAACATTTATATTAATGTGGTGCTTTTGCTGTGGCTGTTTGTTGCTTCCCAATGTGTAGCTTAAGTCCCTGCATCATAGGTTATTAAGAGGTTATTAATGTTTTGTCATTGAGATTGATAGGCTACTATGCCTACACTTACATGTTATTTTAAAAGGGAAAATGTCAATTGAGGCGAGTTTGGTCAGTGAACAAATTACACGTAGCCTAATGATTCTGCAACATACGCCTATTGTATTTGTCATTGCATATTACATTTACAAAATATTGTGCCTACGTTGTGTTTCAGTCTGAACTACTTTGCTAAACTAAGTGTTATCAAATGCTTATTGTAAAACGATGTCTGTAGCTTAAAGTGATATAATTCCGTGCACGCTGGTTTATGTCAGCACGTTTCACTGTAATAGGCCCACAATCCGTTTAATACAAGTCGTTTTTTCTGCATTCCCCATTAACTTTGCGAGCGAGCCCTGCAGCTTGAAGATAGCTGCCTGTTGGTATTGTAGGCTATTTTAATAGGAGGTAGTTTCACGTTCGTCCACATAGTGGTAGCCGGCTACTATTCATCGAAACGACGTGCGCTTTTCTGGCCACAGGGCCACCACCTCAAGTGTAAATGCTGAGCCTTTCGGAGTTTGTTCACTGTGCGCTCGGTTTACTTCGGCGCCATGTCCAAATCAGAAAGAATTTTATTCAGTTCTAATCAACTGGAAAATGGGAATATTGTCGACGGTGCTGAGTAGGGGATGTCTCTCTCACAAGTTTACTCTCTCTCGGGTCATGGAAACTGACCTTAAAAGAATGCGTGGTGAGTCATAAATTAAAATAGACGTAACCCTTCGTTCTAAAACGGATCCATTGGGAGACAATACAGAAGAAACAAGACGTTGGTCCCAGCGAGAACACGGTGCAAAGAAAGGGGAACTTCTTGAAGTAAGTTGTTCTCAATTGGAATTCTGATTGCCTAGGCTATAGCCTACATTGAACATTAAACATTTTTGTGAACGTTTTCAAGTTGAAAACAGCATGTAGCGTAGCCTATAGACTAGACTACTTGTCTCTATATCTTTTCTTTTGACTTTGCTGTTATTATAGATGATTGCCAATGCAATAACTATTATGGTGGACAATTACGAAATGTCATTTAATTGATTGTCATATGAACGTAGCGATTTAGGAGGAGCGTTTATTTCGTCATGCTTCACACACTTCGACTGACATTTAGAACTGTACGTTCTGCCTTGCACTTAACAGTATGGGCTTTTTGTAGGCTATCTTGTGGAAGAGTGAACGTTTCGTTGAGGTTTCGTGGGGTGAACTTAATGATACGTTTACATGTCAGGGTGTAGGAGGACAAGGCGCACTGAAGCATCATAGCCTTTCTGGAAAAGCGAGATAGGTCATCACTTTAGGGAGTTTCCTAAATTTAGTTCTCAGATAATGCGTCTCGGAGTGCTGCACGCCCGGTGATAACGTTTTGAAAGAGAGCCCTCGCACGCACTGGCGATCAAAATGAATTCACGTGCCAGTGATGCGGTTTTAAAACAACTAAAAAGGAAATTCACTGGATTGTGGTAATATCCAGGATCAGTGCCACACAGATTTCTTTGTTTTATCCCTCTAACTTGTTGACACTGAGAGTGACATCCAGGTAAGAAGGACACACAACGTTCCACCCCATTTTTCTACTAATTAATCTAGCATATAATTGAAATGGAGCAGCCTTATTGCTATTTGGACACATTTCAAATCCATTATCTCGAATTTAAATAGTGCCTATATTCTTCATCTTAAGTGTAATTGTCTGTGCTCTCTAGCTAGCCAATTGAGAAGCACATTCCCGTTGTAAGCGAGAGTGTCTGTTTGAAAAACAATCCGACGACGGGAACCTTCGCGGGGGTGAAGTTGATCTCGTATGCCAATTTGTTTTGAGCAGGTGCTGTGGGTTAAAGTTTCCTCATAAGGTAAAGTGGCATTAGAGTGCAGTCCACGTTCAAATGGCAGACTTATAAATAGGCAGCCAATTCAGCACATTGTCCCGGGACGTGCTATCCACTGTCTGAGCAACCATACAGTCGCGGCGCACCTGTAGCTCGCCTGGATTTAGTTATGGACCGTTCATTTGTCGTTTCAGCGGTCGTTTCTTATATGATCTGCGCACAAATACAGCCGTCCTCATCATTCACACTAAACCTTTACATTATAGCCTATTAATTATGTCAGTCCCATCAAACACGTTCATATAGGTTAGCCTTGTAACTGCCCCCAAGTGTAGGCTAACATGTCCAACTATTTAGGCCTATTAAAACACATACCTAATATGATAAATACCTTCAAGAAGTAATACAAAAAAACACAATAAACCGTGCATTGAGAAAACTGTGACTCATTGTCATTTCATAATTAGGCTATGATTAGCCCCAGGCCTGGAACTTCTTGATTTTAGGGGCAAGTCCATTTTCCTTCAAGAGGTTCCCAATCTGCCAGGGCACCAAGGTCATCTGCAAGGGTACCAAGACCATTAACAAACATAGGCAATTGATTTGATTGGTTTGAAAACTGAAAAACAGTAGCTATTCTGTTAATTAAGAATAACATAAGTGCATGTAAATGTACATAAATAGTTAGCCTACATGTCAAAGTGTAGGTGATAGACATTGGCTACAACCTGTCATGTCCAGACTTATGCTGACATGAGGGAGGCGCCTGAAAATAAATGTTATAATAACCCATTCTTGAAAATATTGCATCTGCTTGAGCTAAACCTTACCTCATGGTATATTTAAGCAATAATGAGACTTTTAATTGTATATACAGTACCAGTCAAAATTTGGACATACCGACTTATTCAAGGGTATTTTCTTTATTTTGTACTATTTACTACGTTGTAGAATAATAGTGAATACATCACAACTATGAAATAACACATATGGACTCATGTAGTAACCCAAAAAGTGTTAAACAAATCCAAATCTATTTTATATTTGAGATTCTTCAAAGTAGCCACTCTTTGCCTTGATGACAGCTTTGCACATTCTTGGCATTCTCTCAACCAGATTCACCTGGAATGCTTTTCCAACAGTCTTGAAGGAGTTCCCACATATGCTGAGCACTTGTTGATGTCTTTTCCTTCACTCTGCAGTCCAACTCATCCCAAACCATCTCAATTGG
Organism: Salvelinus alpinus; assembly: GCF_045679555.1. Taxonomy (NCBI): domain Eukaryota; kingdom Metazoa; phylum Chordata; class Actinopteri; order Salmoniformes; family Salmonidae; genus Salvelinus; species Salvelinus alpinus. Next base: position 52,060,168 of record NC_092094.1, on the reverse strand, counting down.
GTAGAGGTTGGGTGATTGTGGAGGTCAGGTCATCTGATGCAGCACTCCATCACTCTCCTTGGTATAATAGCTCTTACACAGCCTGGAGGTGTGTTTTGGGTCATTGTCCTGTTGAAAAACAAATGATAGTCCCACTAAACGCAATCCATATGGGATGGCGTATCGCTGCAGAATGTTGTGGTAGCCATGCTAGTTAAGTGTGCCTTGAATGTTAAATCAATCACAACAGTGTCACCAGCAAAGCACCCCCACACCATCACACCTCCTCCTCCATGCTTCATGGTGAGAACCACACATTCAGAGATCATCCGTTCACCTACTCTGCGTCTCACAAAGACACGGCAGTTGGAACCAAAAATCTCAAATCTGGACTCATCAGACCAAAGTACAGATTTCCACCGGTCTAATGTCCATTGCTCGTGTTTCTTGGCCCAAGCAAGTAATTTCTTCTTATTGGTGTCCTTTAGTAGTGTTTACCATGAAGGCCTGATTCACACAGTCTCCTCTGAACAGTTGATGTTGAGATGTGTCTGTTACTTGAACTCTGTGAAGCATTTATTTGGGCTGCAATTTATGAGGCTGGTAACTCTAATGAACTTATCCTCTGCAGCAGAGGTAACACTGGGTCTTCCTTTCCTGTGGCGGTCCTCATGTGAGCCAGTTTCATCATAGCGCTTGATAGTTTTTGCGACTGCACTTGAAGAAACTTCTCAAAATTTTCCAGATTGACTGACCTCCGTGTCTGAAAGTAATGATTGACTGTCGTTTCTCTTTGCTTATTTGAGTGGTTCTTGCCGTAATATGGACTGGGTCTTTTACCAAATAGGGCTATATTCTGTCTACCACCCATACTTTGTCACAACACAACTGGTTGGCTCAAACGCATTAAGAAGGAAAGAAATTCCACAAATTAACTTTTAACAAGGTACACCTGTTAATTGAAATGCATTCCAGGTGACTACCTCATGAAGCTGGTTGAGAGAATGTCAAGAGTCTGCAAAGCTGTCATCAATGCAATGGGTTGCTTCTTTGAAGAATCTCAAATATATTTTGATTTGTTAACTTCTTATGGGCAGGTGCGTTCCACCCTGGCCAACATCCGGTGAAATTGCAGAGCGCAAATTTCAAATTACAGAAATATAAATATTTAACATTCATGAAAATACAAGTATTATACATCAAAATAAGATTAACTGCTTGTTAATCCAGCCGCCGTGTCAGATTTCAAAAAGGATTTACGGCGAAAGCACACCATGCGATTATCTGAGGACAGCGCCCCGCATACAAAAACTTGAAAAACATTTTTCAACCAGGCAGGTGCGACACGAAAGTCAGAAATAGCGATATAATAAATGCCTTACCTTTGAAGATCTTCTTCAGCTGGCACTCCGAAAGGTCCCAGTTACATCACAAATGGTCCTTTTGTTCGATAAAGTCCTTCTTTATATCCATAAAAACTCAGTTTAGCTGGCGCGCTTCATTCAATAATCCACCGGTTTCCCTCCATCAAAATGCATACAAAATTAATCCCAAACGTTACCAATAAACTTATCCAAACAAGTCAAACAACGTTTATAATCAAACCTCAGGTACCCTAATACGTAAATAAACGATACAATTTAAGACGGAGAATAGTATGTTCATTACCGGAGATAAATAACAAAGAACGCGCTTTCACCCACGCGCATGGAAACACTACAGCCAAAATGGGAGCCACTTAGAAAAACTTCAACTTCTAGCTAATTCTTCCAAAAACCAGCCTGAAACTCTTTCTAAAGACTGTTGACATCTAGTGGAAGCCCTAGGAACTGCAATCTGGGAGGACTTCGCCTCATAATAGACATGAAAGCCATTGGATACAGTGGAAGGCTGAGTTTCTTTTTTTTTTATGGTGTGTCCTCGGGGTTTCGCCTGCCATATCAGTTCTATTATACTCACAGACATCATTTTAACAGTTTTAGAAACTTTAGAGTGTTTTCTATTCATATCTACCAATTCTATGCATATCCTAGCTTCTGGGCATGAGTAACAGGCTGTTTACTTTGGGCACGCTTTTCATCCGGACGTGAAAATACTGCTCCTACACAAGAGAGGTTAAATACTTTTTTGGTTACTACATGATTCCATATGTGTTATTTCATAGTTTTGATGTCTTCCCTATTATTCTACAATGTAGAAAATAGTAGAAATAAAGAAAATCCCTTGAATGAGTAGGTGTGTCCAAACTTTTGACTGGTACTGTATATATATATATACTGAACAAAAATATAAATGCAACATGCAACAATTTCAATGATTTTACTGAGTTACAGTTCATATCAGGAAATCAATCAACTGAAATAATCTATGGATTTCACATGACTGGGCAGGGGCACAGCCATGGGTGGGCATAGGCCCACACACTTGGGAGCCAGGCCCACCCACTAGGGAGCCAGGCCCAGCCAATCAGAAGGAGTTTTTCCCCACAAAAGGGCTTTATTACAGACAGAAATACTCCTCAGTTTCATCAGCTGTCCGGGTGGCTGGTCTTAGACGATCCCGCAGGTGAAGAAGCCGGATGTGGTTTTGGGGGGGCGTGGTTACACCTGGTCTGCGGTTGTGAGGCTGGTTGGACGTACTGCCAAATTCTCTAAAACGATGTTGGAGGTGGCTTATGGTAGAGAATGATCATTTAATTATCTTGCAACAGCTCTGGTGGACATTCCTGCAGTCAGTATGCCAATTGCATGCTCCCTCAACTTGAGACATCTGTGGCATTGTGTTGTGTGACAAAACTGCACATTTTAGAGTGGCCTTTATTGGCCCCAGCGCAAATTGCATCTGTGTAATAATCAGCTTCTTGATATGCCATACCTGTCAGGTGGATGGATTATCTTGACAAAGAATAAAATGCTCACCAACAGGGATGTTAACAACTTTGTGCACAAGATTTGAGAGAAATAAGCTTTTTGTGCTTATGGAAAATGTGCGTGTGTGTGTGTGTGTGTGTGTACAGTGTGTGTATGTGTATGTAAATATATATATATATATATATATATATAACTTAAGATGCAATTTGGTTTGTGATTGTTTTATATGATATTTCCGACACAATGGTTATTATATATATTTTTTAGATTCTCTGCACTTGGCCTTCAATACACTTTGCTTTTCAGCTTTTTGTCACCAGAATATATCAGAACTTCAAAATCATTGAAACAGTTTTTGAGGTTCATTCTATAGTGCTAAGTGACTTGTACATTTTTAAGGCTCAAGTTGTCTTTTAAGAAAATATATGATAAATGCTGATGTCAAATGAGTTGCTATTTGCAGCAGAGTGAAAGAGTAGATCCTGTTAGCTTTCTCTTTCATCTAGGGTGACATTCTCTTGGCAATAGGAAAAGGGGCAAACGGTTGCAGGCGACTTACAGGTGAGGGTGTTTGACAGCTGAGAGAGAGGGGGAGAGAGTGAGAATGTGAGTTATGGACTACTTAGAGATTGGTACAATTGGCTGCACTCATTAGCAGCTTGCCTGCAGCCTTGCTGATGGTTATAACCATGGTAATAACATAGAAATGGCCACAGGTGTATTTCATTAAGACACAATAGTCTTCATAGTGACTAAAACACATTTGTTAATGAATACATATTTATTAATGTTACTAGTTTTTTCATCCTTATTCCGACCCTGTTCTTTTGTTGTAATTTTGTTTGGCTTATCTTTATTAGATTAAGCGCATCCTGCTTCTAAACACAATACATGTATTATATTTGTATTACTTAAATTACGTCCACATTTGCACTTTTCCCCTCTGCATGTTGTTTTGAGATTAAAGGTGTCATTCAGAAAGCTTTATTCTTGTTAGTGACAGAGCCAGAAAGTCATAATTATTGGTTGTTGAGCTCTTTCAAAGGACACCAGCACCCAAATTGGACATGTGTTGTACAAACAGACATTAAATATTTAGCCGTAAGTATTTCTCTCCATCTCGTAAGTACATATTAGCCAGCCTATACTTATCTGCGGCTGTACGACACACCCAAATTGCAGTCTTGCTGCTGAAAAAGAAAGGTTGAAGCTCTAGTGAATGAGCACTTGAAGTACAACGGCCTGTACGTTCTTCAACCACAATGCCAGTTGAGGGTGGATTGAATTGCTTTCTATTTTCCCTCCACCATATAACCTTGGAACCCGATTTCCCATTTTGCCAGTTTTCTTTTTCCTGCTCACTTTCAATGGCTGGAATGACCTATCCTTTTGTGGGTGCTGCTCTTCAGAAGTCGGATCTTAATTTGATCATTCCGTTGCAGGAGAACCCTCTGCAATGGAGGAGATGTAAAAACTTTAGTGTATTGGAGGTTTAAAAGAGAGAGCTTTGTATTAGAGGTTGACCGATTATGATTTTTCAACGCCGATACGATACCGATTATTGGAGGACCAAAATAAGCCGATACCGATTAATCGGACGATTTTTATATATATTTTTAACTATGACAATTACAACAATACTGAATGAACAATGAACCCTTTAATTTTAACTTAATATAATACATAAATAAAATCTATTTAGTCTCAAATGAATAATGAAACATGTTCAATTTGGTTTAAATAATGCAAAAACACATTGTTGGAGAAGAAAGTAAAAGTGCAATATGTGCCATGTAAAAAAGCTAACGTTTATATTCCTTGCTCAGAACATGAGAACATATGAAGGCTTGTGGTTCAATATTCCCAGTTGTTCAATATTCCCAGTTAAGAAGTTTTAGGTTGTAGTTATTATAGGAATTATGACACGTCAACTGTTTCTCTCTATACCATTTGTATTTTCTATACCTTTGACTATTGGATGTTCTTATTGGCACTTTAGTATTGCCAGCCTACTCTCGGGAGTTGATAGGCTTGAAGTCATAAACAGCGCTGTGCTTCAAGCATTGCTAAGAGCTGTTCGCAAACGCAGTAAAGTGCTGTTTGAATGAATGCTTACGAGCCTGCTACTGCCTACCACCGCTCAGTCAAACTGCTCTATCAAATATCAAATCATAGACTTAATTTTAATAAACACACAGAATTACGAGCCTTTGGTCATTAATATGGTCAAATCCGGAAACTATAATTTCGAAAACAAAACGTTTATTCTTTCAGTGAAATACGGAACCATTAATCATAGCTACAGTTGCAGCCGGCTGCAACAGAGCCTGGACTCTAACCAGGATCTCTAGTGGCACAGCTAGCACTGCGATGCAGTGCCTTAGACCACTGCACCACTCGGGAGGTCCGGATAACCTGCTTTCTAAGTACACCGACCGAGAAGATCCGACCCAGGCAAACCAAATCTTTTTTAATATAGCAAAGCTGTCGGTGAGTCGGGCGGCGTTGATCTGTCCCAATCCAACGGACAGACGTCAAACTCAACTCCCCGGCCCATAGGAATCTGGACACTCGCAAGGCGTAGGAGATTGGGGAGGCAGTCTGGCCACCCTTCATCTATCCGAGAAGATCCGATCCAACTATCAAACAGCTTTGCCCTGCTTGAGACAGACCTACCAGCCCCCAGGAGTCAGCATGGATCCTGGGTGTATACCAACAGCCGGCTGCCGCCCAGTGGCCCCTCCCCCATGACCACCACAGTTCAGCAGGTTGGTGACTCAAAACAGAAGGGTCTCGGGCCATCCTCCACCTTCCTGGGGTTTCCGACGCCATCCTCTGTGGCTGGTGCGAAGAGTCAGGCTAGCCTGGCTTGAAGCCTCCATCCCCCCTGTCCGAGGCCATCCCAAACCGCTCCCCCTCTTCGTTCCCCATCGGATTCCATCATGACCACCATCATTGTGGGCAGCTCAATGGTGAGAGATTTTGGCCTGCCTACGGTCTGTAGACCGACCAAGGTCCACTGTCACCCAGGAGCCTGTGTCCATGACAGGAAGTCCCTCTTCTGGCCAACTACTCCAATATTGACACCATCGTCACTCACGTAGGTTTTAACAACCTTCGTTTTAGGCAGTCTGAGGACTACAAAGAAAGTCAACAACCTGCTAGCACAGGGAAGATAATTATCTCTGGCCCCCTCCCGTGCTACTGATAGGGTTTTGAACTTTTCAGCCGACCCGTTTCACTACACGAGTACCTGAAGAAACTTTGCAACGACAGGAATGTCTCTTTTTGTGACAACTTTGATTTGCTGTGGGAGCAACCGGCACTTTTTAAAAGAGATTGGATTCACCCTAACCACAGGGGTTCCAGGATTATTTCCAGTAACATCGCAAACTGTTTTTGAGACTGACATACAGGGTCTGTATGGTAGTGCTCCAGTTCTCTCTGTCAGAATATGCAACAGAGGACTTGGAAAGCATATTAACTCCTGTAGAAATGGCACTATAGTTATTGTGAGTAACCTAATTTATGTTCCTTTAACTCCACCTCCTGGTGAGTTCATACAAACTGTCATCTCCTACCATTCTGATAGATTGGAGACTGTCAGAAAACGTGGTAGTAGCGTTAATCATTTGTTTGTTACTCCATTGATTACCTCGAGGCAGATGCCTCAGGGGCAGAGTGGCCCACACATTGTGCTTTTACATGTTAGAGCAATCACTAGTAAAACCTTTCTCGTGAATGACCTCATTACTGAGCGCAAAGTTGATTGCATGTTTCTCACTGAAACATGGCTGTCTTCAGGCTGTAGTGCCACTCTTATTAAGGCCTCCCCCCCGGACTACAGCTTTTCATACTCTATCAGAAAAGTTTTTTTTTTTTACTAATGATCTCAGCTGTAAGGACATTTCGTTTGGCGACTTTGGGTCTTTTGAGCATCATGCTATACTGTTTAAATGTCAGCCATCAGTGCTGGCCAGAACCCTGTATAGGCCATCAATGCACTTCCCCACTTTCTTTACTGATTTCTCTGAACTATTGTCTATTGTCCTTGAGAACTATGATAAAATCATTGTATTGGGCGATTTTAATATTCATGTTGACAAAGAGACTGACTTCAAGGCTATTGAATTTATGAATCTTTTGAGCTCTATGGACTTTATCCATAACCGCGGCCATACTTTGGACCTGGTTATTACCAAGGGGCTTTTTATTGACATATCCTCTATTGTTGATGTTGCTTTATCTGATCACCACTGTGTGTTTTTTTACTACCTTTTTGCCCATAGCACAGGGTAATACTGAACGTGTTATTAAGAAATGCTACCTTACCTCAGATGTTGCTACAGATTTTATTGAATGTAGGAACCTATTCTGCCTCCCTCTTGTGATGATTTAGTTGATAACTTTAATAGCAAATAAAGGGCAACCATTGATGCCATAGCTCCAGTATGGTTGAAAAATGCCCGATCCAAATGGAGAGCCCCTTGGATGAGTGAGGAAACAAATCAATTAAAGAGAAATTGCAGTAAAGTAGATAAAGTCAAAGTTGCAGGTTCGTTATGATATTCTGAGAGCAACTTGGCATATGTACAGTGCATTCGGAAAGTATTCAGATCCCATCCCTTTTTCCACGTTTTGTTACATTACACACTTATTCCCCATTTTTTTTAAACATCTCATCAATCTACACACAATACTCCATAATGACCAATCAAAAACATTTTTTTGGGAATATCACATTTAAACAAGTATTCATAGCCTTTACTCAGTACTTTGTTGAGGCACCTTTGGCAGCGATTACAGCCTCGAGTCTTCTTGGGTATGAAGCTACAAGCTTGGCACACCTGTATTTGGGGAGTTTCTCCCGTTCTTCTCTGTAGATCCTCTCAAATTCTGTTAGGTTGGATGGGGAGTGCTGCTGCACAGCTATTTTCAGGTCTCTCCAGAGAGGTTGGATCAGGTTCAAGTCCGGGCTCTGGCTGGGCCTCTCAAGGACATTCAGAGACTTGTCCCGAAACTACACCTGTGTTGTCTTGGCTGTGTGCTTAGGCTCATTGTCTTGTTGGAAGATGAACCTTCGCCCCAGTCTGAGGTCCAGAGTGCTCTGGAGCAGGTTTTTATCAAGGATCTCTCTATACTTTGCTCCATTCATCTTTCGCTCGATCCTGACTAGTCTCCCAGTCTCTGCCGCTGAAAAACATTGCCACAGCATGATGCTGCCACCACCATGCTTCACCATGGAGATGGTGCAGGTTTCCTGCAGACATGACGCTTGGAATTCAGGCCAAAGAGTTCAATCTTGGTTTCATCAGACCAGAGAATCCAAGAGGGCTGTCATGTGCCTTTTACTGAGGAGTGGCTTCTGTTTGGCCACTCTACCATAAAGGCCTGATTGGTGGAGTGCTGCAGAGAAGGTTGTCCTTCTGGAAGGTTCTCCTGTCTCGACAGAGGAAATCTGCAGCTCTGTCAGAGTGACCATCGGGTTCTTGGTCACCTCCCTGACCAAGGCCCTTCTCCCTCGATTGCTCAGTTTGGCCGGGTGGCCATCTCTAGGAAGAGTCTTGGTGGATCCAAACTTCCTCCATTTAAGAATGATGGAGGCCACTGTGTTATTGGGGACCTTCAATATTGCAGAAATGTTTTGGTACCCTTCCCCAGATCTGTGCCTCGACACAATCCTGTCTCGGTGCACTACGGACATATCCTTCGACCTCATGGCTTGGTTTTTGCTCTGACATTCACTGTCAACTGTCTGACCTTATAGAGTTAGGTGTGTGCCTTTCCAAATGATGTCCAATCAATTGAATTGACCACCGGTGGACTCCAATCAAGTTGTAGAAACATCTCAAAGATGACCAATGGAAACAGGCTGCACCTGAGCTCAATTTCAAGGGTCTGAATGCTTATGTAAATGAGATATTTCAGTTTTTTTTAATGTTGAATTCATTTGCAAAAATGTATAAAAACCAGTTTTTGCTTTGACATGATGGGGTATTGTGTGTAGATTGATGAGGATTTAAAAAAATGTTTTATCCATTTTAGAAAAAGGCTGTAACAAAATGTGGAAAAAGTCAAGGGGTCTGAATACTTTCCGAATGCACTGTATCAAGGCAATTAGAAATACCAGACCGGGCTAATTTTTCTAAGTTGATCACTAATAATCAGAATAGTATGAGTGTGCTCTTCTCGACCATTGATGGTCTACCCCCGCAAACCTATGTGAACTTTCCTCAAAATCTAAATGTGATAAGTTTGCGGCATATTTCAGAGATAAGATAACAAACATTAAGCTAGGTATCAGTCAAGCAAGATGAGAAGTTTTATGATATGTGCCCTACCCTAACACGCAAAGGCACTATAGATTTATTTTCCCAGGCTGACGCAGACATGCTCAGGAAAGTGATCACAACTTAAACCTGCCTTCTCGATCCTATCCCCACCACCTTCTTCAAAACTGTTTTAAGTGCAAGCTATTGTTAATCACAGACACTTTCCTCACTGCTAAAAACTGCTATGGTGAAACCCTTTATGAAGAAAAGTAATCTAGATTTTCAGCTGTTAGCACTTTTTGGCTAATCTCCAACCTTCAATTCTTAAGCAAAATTCTGGAGAAATTGGTTTTCAGACAGCGAAATGATTTTGTGCCAACTGTATTAAAAAATAAATAAATCCTATCTGGTTTTCGTGCCCACCACAGCACAGACACAGACTTAGTTAAAGTGATACATTATCTTATAGCGGACATAGATGCCAAACAGCTCTCTGTACTCTTGGATTTAAGTGTTGCATTCGATACTGTTGACCATGATTTCCTTCTGGACAGACTGGAGAGGTGGGTTGGCCTCCACAGATAAATTATTAGACTGTATTAGTGATGTAAATACTTGGATGGCTCACAACTTCCTCCAACTAAATCAAGACAAGACCGAGGTACTTATTGTTGGAGCCAAAGCACAGAGCGAGAATCTGGCCGCACATTTTAATTCGCGGGCAATAAAGATAAAACACCAGGTGAAAAAACTAGATGTCATTTTAGATTCTGAACTCAATTTCAAATCACACATTAGGAATGTGACAAATAGGTTTTTACGATCTGAGGAACATTGCCAAGGTGCAGCCGTTTCTCTCTCAGGCTGATACAGAGAGACTCGTCCATGCTTTTATTACAAGCAGGCTTGACTACTATAATGCTATCCTGTCTGGTCTACCCAAGAAAGCCATTGGTCAACTGCAAAACGTACAGAATGCTGCAGCACGGGTACTGACCAAGACCAGACAGTGAGCACAGATTACCCCTGTTTTAAAGTCTCTGCACTGGCTGCCTGTGAGTTTTAGAATACATTTTAAGATTCTTCTATTGGTTTTTAAATCAATCCATGATTGTGCACGATATCAGACATGCTTTTAAGTTATGTACCCAGTAGGTCCCTCAGGTCCTCTGGTACTGGTCTTTTAACTATCCCAAAGCCTAGGACCAAGAGGCATGGAGAGGGAGCCTTTAGTTATTATGGCCCCAGCCTCTGGAATAGACTGCCAGAGAACCTGAGGGGGGCCCGAAACGGTGGACATATTTAAAAAGATCTTAAAACACATCTTTTTAGCTTTGCTTTTCCTTAGGGTGCTCTTTAGTCATTCAGTGTTTGTCATTATTTTGTTTTTTATCCTCTTGTGTTTGTTGCGTAGTTAATTGTTTTTATTCGTTTTTTTCCTGTGAAGCACATTGCATTGCATTCCATGTCTGAAATGTGCTGTATAAATAACGCTTGATTTGATTTGATGAACAGGCTTCTGAAGTTTGTAATTTCCACTTTGAAATGTCAGACTTGATTTTCCCTTACGAAAAAATATATCAAACCCTGCAAAAATGTCCATGAATTATAATCCCTAAATTCACATGTCCTGTTGCTACAGGATTATTTTCCTGCTGCAGCAAACTGGCTCAAATGAAGATGCTGCTCCCCCACCATCCAATTATAAGTCTGAATGGGATCATACCTGACAAACCAGTAATAATGACAACCCAAACTGTGGGCCCCCTTCTGCAAGAGTCACTTAAGTGTGTTTGCGCCTCTCTCCCCAAATGTACTTTGCTATTAGACATCGTACACGAACATGCCCCTTGAACTCACCACAGCAATCAAACCAGTACTTCCCCGTTCCCCAATGTATAGCAGTAGTTCTCCTGCGTCTCCAGTCGCCAAAACATTTATTTCTCCTTTTTGTGATCCCCTTATCTCTCTCCTTCACCCCCTGTCCTCCTTTGAAAACATTGAACCCATGGTCATCTTGTCTTTAAGGGAATCCTCCAATATATTCTAAGCATTCCTGAAGCTAACAGTGGCAATGGGCTGTACCTGCAGGCTGCAGCATAGGGTGAATAAAGCAGTACTTTTGAGTGAGTGGTTTTAGACAACAGGCCTCAACAAAGGACCGTGGCAGTATCAACACAACTTTCAAATCGTGACTTCCACCACCACCCAACAGGGAGAAAACCACTGGATCGGCAGCCGTCTTAATCATCCGTTTATTTAGGCTTGTCAAAGATAATACCTGGAGGATTCCATGTGAAGCCCACAGGAAATGACATCATGAGCCAGCAATGAAGGAACCCAAAGCCAATCCAAAAAATACAACTAATAATCTTACCCTACAAGGTACTGCTGGTTTTCTCTTCTACCTGATAATTAATTGCACCCACCTGGTGTCCCAGGCAGGTCTAAATCAGTCCCTGATTAAAGGGAATAATACACAAAAAAGCAGTGGAACTGGCTTTGTGTTCAATATTTGAATTTGAGGAAGATCTAGAGGCACTCAAACACCCTCCGAGAACCTGCCCATTCAATGTACTGTATCTCCCATTGCATCCAGCTTGGCCAGGCAACACATAGTCTGATGCTTGCATGGGGTATGCAAAATAGATCAGTGTCCCATGTTTATATTCGCCACTGTACTGTCTGTAACTCCCATCACTGTAACTTTATTCGTACGTTTTTTTAAAGACTGAATCGTTGTAAAAGAGAAACAACATAATTCTGCTTGAGCTTTTCTCGATCGTTCGATGACTGACTTCTAAACGTTGGTGGTACAGCCAGAAGGACATGTCAAGGAGCTGTCCTCTGGATGTACACTGCAGGTAAACTGCTGACCTTTTTTTTGGGGGGGGACTCCTTAAAAGCCAATGGAGTGCTGACTTTTGGATCAGTCTCCTTGGTTTTAGCCAATGGAGTGCTGACTTTTGGATCGTTGACAGAGTGAGATGGCCTAGTAGTGACTGACACTTGTGCTTCAGTCGTTCCTCTTATTGCACTGCAGCAAATTCTTTGTTTATTATGAAAGCCTTGAGGATTTACCACAGCGGGAAAGAACACCCGCTAGGCTAGCAGTTTTGCTGACGTCCAATAGCTCTATTACTCTCTCTCTCCCCCCATTTACTTCCTCTTGTAATGTTTCAATGTTTTTCTATCCCTCCCTCTCTTGTCTTTCACTTTACCTTATTTCATCTTACCTTGTTTTACATCAGAGATTTGTTAGTTTAGTACGTGCATTAAAGCCTTAATTAACCTTAATTAGGAGGTAATTGGCTAATAATACCTCTAGCTGTTTAGAAGGGAGAAGGCGGCAGCAGGTTTAGTTCCAAGAATGTTGCTTAGCGTCTTCAACTACTAGTCCATGCAATCGTAAAGGATGAGACCTGCAACATGAATGGGTTATGAACAGGTTCTAAAAGAGACTATGAACAGGCTATGAATGGTCTCCAGACCAGGAAGCTTACAATCCCCGAAGCTGTCTTCCACGAGCGCCCCCCCAGCCGCAAGGACGCACCAAGGGAAACTAGGAAAATATGAACACTTGACTTGGATCGAAATGGAAAACAAATCATAATGAAGTTAAGCCTGGCTTTCTTTCTGGTGTGTCAAGGGAGGAAAATGGCCTTCCGTCACGAAACAAAAGACGCGCTATGGAAGAAAGCTGTGAACGAGTTACCGTATGAAATAACAAAACAGACTAGCTTTTGTTAGGCTCCACTCTCACACATTTCATTGTGTGCTTTACGCACGGTCAAAAGGCTGACACCAGACGTGACGAACAAAAGGGTGAGACGGTGTTGATGCTTGTCTGTCTGCGCCACATTGCCTCTAGGTGGATATGTGTGTCACCTCGAGTTCTCTTGGGTCGCTGGGTCACGTGACCTTTGGCTCGATCATTTCACACCACAGTGTTGACCACCTGCGAGACTGTCTAAGAATTATTACCAGTTATCATGTTTTTGCTAGTGTTACTACCGTTTGTGTTTAAGAGCATACCGTTAACAGTGGTTTGCAAAAATGTTGAGTTAAGAGCTTGAGTTCATGAATGTGTTCCCAGAATCCTATTGGCAGAGCTGGATTTGAACCTCCAATCAGAGTAAAGTGCACACTTAACAAACGCCTTGACTCTTTCATCAGATCCTGTGATTTGTTCTCCGTGGTATTGACGTACTGTACATCTACAGTTTGTCTTATTCTGGATGGGGTTGAAAAAGGGAAATGTGCTGAAATGTTGTGGTGAGGGTTTGAGGTTTGGCCTCCCATGCAGTTCCCATGAGCCTCTCTGACAATCTGAAAGGGCTGCTGAAACTGGCACACGCCACAGACGTACAGATGCACTGGCATAACACACTTGCCCTCATACACGCACGTATACATAGCACACGCACACACACTTGCACACACACACCCAAGCAGGGTGTACTGTATGTATTGATATGTGTCACAGTATGTGGTCATGTCGAGATGTTGTGTAGCATATTTTGGTGCCTGGATGAAATGCTCCAGCCTTCAACTCCCATGAGCCCACACTTCACCACTCTCACAGAGGCTGCTACTAATGGGGCGTGGCGGCAACGCTCGGGGTGTGAGGCCTCCGAAATGGGTGTGTGGTCGGACCGCCAGGGGAAGGACAGTGGTCCCATCCACCCATGACCCTATAGCCGACGCTAATTGGTCGGTGGCCAGCAGCTGTTGACGCAGGCTGTTCCCGTGGTTTCCATTTTGGAGAGAGGCCTTTAATCAAACTGTCGTCATTATGAGGTGGTGGTGAGAGTTGGGCCCACAGTAAGACTGGCTCTGTTTTGAGGCCTGGGAGGGGGAGTGAGGCCACAGGGAAAGGGATGGGGCCCACAGTAAGACTGGCTCCGTTTGGAGGCCTGGGAGGGGGAGTGAGGCCACAGGGAAAGGGATGGGGCCCACAGTAAGACTGGCTCTGTTTGGAGGCCTGAGAGGGGGAGTAAGGCTACAGGGAAAGGGATGGGGCCCACAGTAAGACTGGCTCTGTTTGGAGGCCTGAGAGGGGAAGTGAGGCCACAGGGAAAGGGATGGGGCCCACAGTAAGACTGGCTCTGTTTGGAGGCCTGAGAGGGGAAGTGAGGCCACAGGGAAAGGGATGGGGCCCACAGTAAGAATGGCTCTGTTTGGAGGCCTGAGAGGGGAAGTGAGGCCACAGGGAAAGGAATGGGGCCCACAATAAGACTGGCTCTGTTTGGAGGCCTGAGAGGGTAAGTGAGGCCACAGGGAAAGGGATGGGGCCCACAATAAGACTGGCTCTGTTTGGAGGCCTGAGAGGGGAAGTGAGGCCACAGGGAAAGGGATGGGGCCCACAGTAAGACTGGCTCTGTTTGGAGGCCACAGGGAAAGGGATGGGTTCGGGAAACTCAGAATAGAAATGCACTAGTACGCTTTGATTGACAACCCTGAAATCTCTCCATGTGAAATACAATTGAGCGTTACGAGGTGTATAACATGGTATTCTGTGTTTTAAGAGTCCAACCATGGGACACCGTTCAAGAGACAAGCAATGATGTAGCGTTAAAACTTGTATTAGGCTATATGTTTCTCTCACATGCCTTATTTGTATACAGTATACTGTACAGCCTTCTTTAAGCAGGAATCCTATTCGCTGGGCTGCTGAGGCATACTCTTTCTGGATGATGGATTATTGAAGAGGGGCTTTGGCACCGGTACTGACTGGGCTTGACTGCTGCAGGACTGCATGTGACCTCATGTAATCTAACACACTGTATACGATATGACCGATAGCAGTTGAGGTTCACTGACAAGAGTTTCTCAAACCCTCCTCTCGTCTCGCAACTGTAGCGGTGTGTACAGCAGCCCATCTGAAGATAATTACAGACATTTCACGGGACCCACCTGTTGTGCTGTCAGCACCGCTAACGCAGCCCTCATGCTACCAGGCCTTTCAGCAGTAACCGCAACGCTGGCCTTGCGTTAGCATTCGCCATGAGATGGGCACTAACCAACTCACCTACAACCACAGAGTTGTTAACCCAATGAGTCCCACCTTAACGCTGGCGAGTTTTGGACTTCTAACCCTTTTTAAGATACAGGCTGTGATTAACGGTGGCTGAGCTACACCGGTATTTGTGACCGGTTTTTGGCCCGGGGTCGAGTCTTTTTACAAAAACTTCTGTAATGTTAGAACGGTTTGAGCAACAAACTATTAAAACCTATCGATGAAAAGCTGAGACTCCCACGAACGCACACATGTTGCTCTATGGCGCTCACAAGCTACACAAGATTCGGTAGAAGGTAAGGGGTTCTTCTACATAGAAGATCATAGGGAATCCCAGGACATAGTGTCTGAAATGTTATAATGAGCTCACAAAAAACTCAAAACTCCACACGGTTGTCACTGACTAGTTGGATATTCATTTCCCAGTGAGGGGGGGGGGGGAATTTGTGAAAATTGATGATTGCAACTGTTTATGTCAAAGTGTTTTGTGTTTTAGTTGTAGCCCTGGTTGTCCTGAAAAGAAAATGGTAAAACACTTCACTGTGAGTTCTAACGAAAAGCCGAGTCAGTCTCGGGACTGATAGGGTTATTAAGGGAGATTGGTCGGTCTGGCTTGCCGGACTTACGCTGATTTAGAAGCAAGTGTAGCCAGAGGAGAATAACTTTTCTCATGGCTCCCAACTTATTGTTTCCCTTTGTAAGGGCCTCCCTTCAGTAGAACTGGAAAATAGCTGCCTCAGCAGGCTGTGGTCATGTGTAGTCTCCTTTTCGCAGAGCTTACACGGTGTCCCCCTTTTTAATACGGCAAATATAGGCTGGCTTGTGATGTCAATTGTTATTGCTGGGTGCGTGCTGTAGGAAATATCTCATTTGCTTTACTTAAGCTCTTGTCATAAAGGCGCTATTTATTGTGGCACCCATGGCCTGTTTGTTAAAGTGTTGCTGGCTCTTCTCGTGCCATACGTTGTTAAAGTTCATGTGTGTTTCTACCGCGCCAGCGTGCCGCCGGTCTCAATGCACAATGGACTCTGTGCCTGTTTTGTTCACGGTGCACACCGGAAAAAGGTTAAGTGCCAACCTTTTTATGAGACAGATTTGTGAATAAGAGCAGCCATGGAAGCCGCCATAGATGATTGTATGTTCATGTGCTCGTTTGTCAATCGCGTAACACACTTCTATAGTTGGGGGTCCAGACGAAAGAGAATAATGACGAGTGCTTTCGATGGTGTCGAACAACTTTAAAAACACATACACCCGCTTTCTGACAGGCAGGTTTGTCATGGGCGATTGACAGCCCTCCCCCCCGCCAAACAGCCAATCAGGTTGTCATCTCTCTTCAAGTTCTAAGGCGATTGGTTGTGATTCAGAGTTCGTCTTCTTTCGAAAAGGAGAGAACTCACCGCGTTGCACGTGCACAATATTAGGATCCGTGGGAGTGACGAAGGTAGCTGAAGCAGATAGGTTGTGGATCAATATGTATCTTTCTATCTTTCTTTGCTTCTTTTCTAACCATGCCTTCTCAAGCACAACCATTCCTGTTTAACCTCCTCAACATTCTGCTGAATGTGCATTTCACTTGATTAAAGCAGTGGTCAGCACGACAGAAGCCTATCTCTGGAGAAAAGGTAGACGAGACAGTAAAGAGACAATGAAGATCCGATTAAACAGCTCTCACCCTTTTCCTGATCTAAGAAAGCAGCTTCAGCAGCCCACTGTGAAGACGAGGAGAACTTTTGGAGTGAGCACGTTTGTTGGACATTTCCTGACTTAAAGGAAAACACCACTCAAAAACAATCTTCTGGTATTTGTTTCATTAGTCCACATGTCAGCAACAAGTTTTCAAGATATGGAACTTTAAAAATACAGAAAGTGTCACAGTGTGATGCGTTTTGAATCATATGAAAGTAACTTGTGGCAAGTTGATGCAAAACGCATCATCATGATGATGTGGCAAGTTACAATTTGCTTTTGATAAGTCCTATATCTTGAAAACTTGATTTTTGACACGCAAAACATTTCGGGACTGTATCAACAGGGGACCAATGAAAAACAATACCTAAAGATCGTTTTTGAGTAGATTATTCCTTTAAGAGAGACTAGTCTAACTCCCCCATCTCAATTCCACAACACACTGTACACCCCCTTCCTTGAGTTCCATCATACGATAGATTTGTGTTTCTCCACTAAATCATTTCCCTCTCTCGTAGATTAAGCCCCCCCTCCCTTACCGTTTCCCACTGGATTCATTTACTTTTACGCAGGCAGCAATTAATTATAGACCTGAGCTGGCCTTGTAAATGAAAGCACGCCAGTTGCTATGTTAATTGCCCTGACAGTTTAAATAGTTGGTGGGGCCATGACACAGTCGACATCAGGTTGATGCTGTGCAACCGTTCAATACAGTGCTGTCAAATCTTTAGAGTTCTGATACTGCTCTGGGATCAGTCCCCTTGGTTCTGTGTTTTGTCGCCTTCATGGGTTCTTACGATATCTCCACACAGGTCAGGTCTTTGTGTTGTTCTCTCTCCGACTTTGTAAGTTCAGGGCCGCCAGAAAACTTACGGCGAGGCGGCATTTGCCACAGCACTTTCCAATCAGGTGTGGCAGCTCCACACCACTTCAAATCTATCGACGCAAAGCATTAAAAAGAGGGGCAAAGTGCCTAATTTTTTTTTGATTTGCCTCATGATTTGTCAACTCACGTACAATTTCTCTATCTTTCACATCGGTGTGCTGCTGCAGGCTCTTTGCTTGACCAATCAGATTCACAGAAATCGCAGGTTGGGCGGGCCGGGCACAACGCACAAAGCTCAAGGCATGCTCGCCACTTTCCTCCGGTATTTATTTAGCAAGCGTGATAACACATCACTCCCGACAGACAAAAGCAAAAACTCTTACATAAAAGTACCTGCGTATACACCTAAACATTAGCGATCTGATATGCTGTATTGCATGGAAACACTACTATTTTTCAGATTTGATCAACTGTAGGCTACTAACAACAGCAGCTGCATAGTCTACTATGTGTTGTGTTTGTTCCTTGTATAATGACAAACTGGGGCGTAGGTTTAACTACTTTTAATGAACATATACTTCAGCTAGAAAACTCCTTGTTTAGCCATGCAAGGCATTCTTCAACCAGTCGATTCAGTGTTAACCAGGTCTTTTGTGAGCCAGCACCATAGCATTTCAGTCATGCAAGGCATCCCTTACCTTGTTCCCCTCATGAATGTGTCGACTTGGGAGTTTTCATCCATACTGACATCTGGGTCGTTTTCAGTAGGTACGAAACGAAAGAAAGCAGCCCGAAACGGGGAGATACTATTTGATACCCATATAAAAAAGGCTTATTTTCTGAAAACATTTTGCTACAGTTTGTCCTAATGAACACAGCCCTGGTGTATTTATAGCCCATTTGTTTGTGAGAAAATGTGAATGGGAAAAAATGTGGTTTGTATTCAAACTTGGGCTGTCTAGGCTACCTAGAACTTTTCAATCCAAAATGATTAACTGGAATGCATCAATAAACACACTAGCTGTTTTTTTTTTTTTAATTAGGCCTGTGATGTGTGTGAGTTTTATTGTCCAATCATATTGCTTTCTCCATGTCTGTGCATAGGAACCCTCCCTAGGCCTTCTTTGAAATATAATTCATATAAACAAGTACAAGGCTGCTGCAGTTTGACAGGAGTTTCATCTTCCTCGAGGCCAGGAGTTTTTCCAGGATTTAAAAAAAAAACATGTGACCTGATTAGAAAAACTCACGTCATACCGTATAAGGTCCAGAGTTTTACCTGGTTAGGTTACCAGATCAGGAAAAACTATGGGCCCCAGATTATTTTTTTTCTTTTTACACCTGACCACTCTGGGACCTGTGGTATATATCTCTTTTGGTAGTGTTATGACTGTTGAACTTTTCATTTACGGTCTCTACGAGTTCATAGGTCTGCCTTTCGGGGTCTGTCAGGGGTCTGTTTTCCGAGAACTCTGTCTAGGCCCAAGAAGGCACTTCTTCTCACGATAGGTATTTTCATACGACGACCGTCGGGCTCCTCGACTCCCTCGCAGGGCCTCCTTTCTTCTCTCTCACGCAGTGACGTGTTTGTGCATACCAACAAAAGAAGAGAAATCCTATTCACGGCTCCCTCTGACATTCACCCTTGTTTTTACAACATTCAGGGAGAGTTTGCAGAGTGGAACAGGCTTTGTCTCGAAAACCGGGAAACAATGGCAGCGAGCATAATGTAATCTTGCCTAAGTGTACCGAGCGAGGGTGAGGTTGAGACTGATGTGTTGCCACTTGCCCCCTTTCCCCTCACCTCTGCAATATTTCATGTTAACGACGGCTTCAATAATGCTTGTTGTCAGTTAAGTCGATTCAGTGTTAACCGGGTCTTTTGTGCGCCAGCACCATAGCATTTCAGTCATGCAAGGCATCCCTTACCTTGTTCCCCTCATGAATGTGTTGACTTGGAGTTTTCATCCATACTGACATCTGGGTCGTTTTCAGTAGGTACGAAACGAAAGAAAGCAGCCCAAAACGGGGAGATACTATTTGAACCCCATATAAAAAAGGCTTATTTTCTGAAACATTTTGCTACTGTTTGTCCTAATGAACACAGCCCTGGTGTCTTGGAACCCCTTATATTGGGGGTTGCATTCTCAATGAGTGAAAGAGTGGCTACAAAAACAAGGCATCAACCAGAACATTAGAAAGGTACAGTATCGTTCCCTGGGGTACAAAAATCTAAAAATACACAATGTACATTCAGAGGTACACAATGATCTCACATGGTACCGTTTGGTACCTTTTACGGTACATGTGCGGATAAAGAGTATAATGGTACCCCATTTTTGTACCCCATATTTTGAATATAAAAGGTACAATCGTCACATTCTCACTCTCAAAAAAAGGGGTACAATGTGAAGGTACATTTCTGTTTACCAGGGTACAAATAATTTTTGTGTACCCTCAATACCCTCAATAGCCACCATAAGGTACAATTATGATTTTTTTGCCACCTAAAATAAACGAATGGCTTTGTCACTGGGGTGGTACTGAAAAAGGCACATTTCCATAATTATTATCATCATCATAGTTCCCAACATGCTCTACTACAGGTAGATAAAAAAATATATATACTAATTCAAACTTTTGGAATTACAAATCACTTTGCAGGCCAGCATAATGTGACTTGCAGGTAGGGCTGCAAAATTCTGGTAAGCAGGGAAACCTTCAACCAGGATTTTTTGAAAATCTGGGAATTTTTGGGAAATTACCGGAATTTTGCAATCCTACTTGCAGGCCTGATGTGGCCTGTAAACCATGAGTTTCAGGCCACTGTATTAGGGTACAAATAGACCTCAAAAGGCCTTATGAGATATGTAATGTATTGTCATTGTTTCATTTTAATGATAATATGTGCCTAGGAACTCACTTGTTGAAGGCCACAGGACTGAAAATGAATGAATTCAACAACCATGTCTCTGTCACTAACAAATAGGCAAGGTATCCAGGGAAATTATATTGCAGGCGTGGCTTAGTGGGTGTGGTTTTCAGATAATAATTTTGTGCCACCTGTGAGTGGAAGTGTTGTACCAGTTTAAGTGGTCTATGGTAGAGGTACATTTCTGTCACTTATAAGGAACAAATGGCTTTGTCACTGCTGTGGCAATATATAAAGGCAAAAAGCATGCTTGTGTACATGTGGAGAAAGGTACTACCTGAGGTATGAACTGGGGTAGAGGTCGACCGATTAATTAGGGCCGATTTCAAGTTTTCATAATAATTGGTATAATAATTTTTGGACGCCGATTATATTGCAATCCACAAGGAGACTGCGTGGCAGGCTGACCACCTGTTACGTGAGTGCAGGCAGCAAGGAGCCATGGTAAGTTGCTAGCTAGAATTAAACTTAACTTATAAAAAACCAATCAATCTCAACATAATCACTAGTTTACTCCACATGGTTGATGATATTACTAGTTTATCTAGCTTGTCCTGCGTTGCATATAATCAATGCGGTGCCTGAAATTGTGTCACTTCTCTTGCGTTCAGTGTAAGCAGAGTCAGGGTATATGCAGCAGTTTGGGCCGCCTGGCTCGTTGCGAACTGTGTGAAGACCATTTCTTCCTAACAAAGACCGTAATTAATTTGCCAGAATTTTACATAATTATGACATAACATTGAAGGTAGTGCAATGTAACAGCAATATTTAGACTTAGGGTTGCCACCCGTTCGATAAAATATGGAACGGTTCCGTATTTCACTGAAAGAATAAACGTTTTGTTTTCGAAATGATAGTTTCCGGATTTGACCATATTAATGACCTAAGTCTTGTATTTCTTCATGTTTATTATATTATAATTAAGTCTATGATTTGATATTTGATAGCGCAGTCTGACTGAGCGGTGGTAGGCAGCAGCAGGCTCGTAAGCATTTATTCAAACCGCACTTTCCTCCGTTTGCGAGCAGCTTTTCGCAATGCTTGAAGCACATCGCTGTTTATGACTTCAAGCCTATCAACTCCCGAGATTAGGCTGAGTGCCTATAAGAACATCCAATAGTCAAAGGTCTATGAAATACAAATGGTATAGAGAGAAATAGTCCTATAATAACTACTACCTAAAACGGCTTAACTGGGAATTTTGAAGACTCATGTTAAAAGGAACCACCAGCTTTCATATGTTCTCATGTTCTGAGCAAGGAACTTACACATTAGCTTTTTTACATGCCACATATTGCACTTTTACTTTCTTCTCCAACACTGTGTTTTTGGATTATTTAAACCAAATTGAACATGTTTCATTATTTACAGTTGAAGTCAGGAGTTTACATACACCTCAGCCAAATACATTTAAACTCAGTTTTTCACAATTCCTGACATTTAATCAGAGTAAAAAGTCCCTGTCTTAGGTCAGTTAGGATCACCACTTTATTTTAAGAATGTGAAATGTCAGAATGATAGTAGAGAGAATGATTTATATCAGCTTTTATTTCTTTCATCACATTCCCAGTGGGTCAGAAGTTTACATACACTCAATTAGTATTTGGTAGCATTGCCTTTAAATTGTTTAAACTTGGGTCAAACATTTCGGGTAGCCTTCCACAAGCTTCCCACAATAAGTTTGGTGAAATTTGGCCCATTCCTCCTGACAGAGCTGGTGTAACTGAGTCAGGTTTATAGGCCTCCTTGCTCGCACATGCTTTTTCAGTTCTGCCCACCAATTTTCTATAGGATTGAGGTCAGGGCTTTGTGATGGCCACTCCAATACCTTGACTTTGTTGTCCTTAAGCCATTTAGCCACAACTTTGGAAGTATGCTTGGGGTCATTGTCCATTTGGAAGACCCATTTGCGACCAAGCTTTAACTTCCTGACTGATGTCTTGAGATGTTGCTTCAATATATCCACATAATTGTCCTTCCTCATGATGCCATCTATTTTGTGAGGTGCACCAGTCCCTCCTGCAGCAAAGCACCGCCACAACATGATGCTGCCACCCCTGTGCTTCACGGTTGGGATGGTGTTCTTTGGCTTGCAAGCCTCCCCCTTTTTCCTCCAAACAGAATGCTGGTCATTATGGCCAAACAGTTCTATTTTTGTTTCATCAGACCACAGGACATTTCTCCAAAAAGTACGATCTTTTTTCCCCATGTGCAGTTGCAAACCGTAGTCTGGCTTTTTTATGGTGGTTTTGGAGCAGTGGCTTCTTCTTTGCTGAGTAGCCTCTCAGGTTATGTTGACATAGGGCTTGTTTTACTGTGGATATAGATACTTTTGTACCTGTTTCCTCCAGCATCTTCACAAGGTCCTTTGCTGTTGTTCTGGGATTGATTTGCACTTTTCGCACCAAAGTACGTTCATCTCTAGGTGACAGAACGCGTCTCCTTCCTGAGCGGTATGACGGCTGCGTGGTCCCATGGTGTTCATACATGCGCACTATTGTTTGTACAGATGAACGTGGTACCTTCAGGCGTTTGGAAATTGCTCCCAAGGATGAACCAGACTTGTGGAGATCTACAATTTTTTTTTCTGAGGTCTTCGCTGATTTCTTTTGATTTTCCCATGATCTCAAGCAAAGAGGCACTGAGTTTGAAGGTAGGCCTTGAAATACATCCACAGGCACACCTCCAATTGACTCAAATCATTTTCTGGAATTTTCCAAGCTGTTTAAAGGCACAGTCAACTTAGTGTATGTAAACTTCTGACCCACTGGAATTGTGATACAGTGAATTATAAGTGAAATAAACTGTCTGTGAACAATTGTTAGAAAAATTACCGAAACTATAGTTTGTTAACAATACATTTGTGGAGTGGTTGAAAAACAAGTTTTAATGACTCCAACCTAAATGTATGTAAACTTCCGACTTCAACTGTATTTGTTTGTATTTGAGACTAAATTGATTTTATTTATGTATTATTTTAAGTTAAAATAAAAGTCTCCATTGTTCATTCAGTATTGTTGTAATTGTCATTATTACAAATTCTTATCAGTATCTGCTTTTTTTGGTCCTCCAATAATCGGTATCAATATCGGCGTTGAAAAATCATAGTCGATCAACCTCTAAGCTGGGGTACAATTATGTACCTGTAAATAAAAGTACAAAGGAGGACCTTACAGGCTACTGCCCCTGTGACAAGTGGCTGTACCCCTTTAGGAACAAATCTTATCCTTTCTTTCTGAGAGTGTAGCACCGTCAGTGAGTGCTCAGTGGATCCACTGACCTAAGCTCGTCATTTCCGGACCAATTGACCTCTATTGTAGTTTAATTGACCGCTGCTGTAAAACAGTATCTGAGTAGTGCTGTGCTTAGTACTGCATTGACAAAGCAACACCGAAGCTCAGGGGCTGCAGGTGTTATCGATATGCTCTCTGTCTCACAGTGTCTCTTTGTCTACTATTGAATGTCTGTGTTTTTTTCCTGAGCAGAATTGACAACTGGGATGAGACAACACATGGATGTTTTGGTGTGCCGGCAATGTACTGTATTCATGTGTTTGTCCAACTGCATGCCTTGCACCATGTGTGTATTTCTCCACATATTTACCCTGGTTGTACCACTGTACCGTCTTTCGTTGGTCAATGTCTCTCTCTTGACTCACGAAAGGTATTATCTCACAAACTACCTGACATTTTGCCAAACAGGTTCATAGCTACCCTATAATTGAACCATTTCCAGATCCTCACTCAAACAGGTATGTTCTATAGCTGCTTGAATATTCGCCTAGCATGGACAGTAATATTTGACAGCTGATAGAACACTTGCCAAACAGGTAGCAACCTTTCCCCAGTTCTTAGGAAGGGCTTGGGACGTGTATGTGTGGAGGGGAGAGACTGGTTGTCGGTTTGTCTGTGTGTATGTGTGTGTGTGTGTGTGTGTGTGTGTGTGTGTGTGTGTGTGTGTGTGTGTGTGTGTGTGTGTGTGTGTGTGTGTGTGTGTGTGTGTGTGTGTGTGTGTGTGTGTGTGTGTGTGTGTGTGTGCATTATGTGCACAGGAGAGTGTGTGTATGTTTGTGTGGATCCTTACTTTTTGCCCAATGCTCCCACCAGCTGTGCCGGAGTTGGACTGGATGGGGCCCAGTAACTCAATGATCTGGTGGATGTTCTCTGAGGAGAAGGCCTGTCTTTTGTTATTCTGGTACCTCTGTGTCAGACCTCTGTGTTTTCCTGAGCAAATGTATAGACCTCAATTAATTAGGTTATCATAACAGGGTCGTGAGCCTCTCACCCTCGCCTCGGACAGAGCACGGACAGAGCACTGACCTGCACAGTGAGATTTATTTAAACACACATGTACATGAACGCACATGGGTCGGCAGCGTAGCCTAGTGGTTAGAGCGTTGGACTAGTAACCGAAAGGTTGCAAGTTTGAATCCCCGAGCTGACAAGGTACAAATCTGTCGTTCTGCCCCTGAACAAGGCAGTTAACCCACTGTTCCTAGGCCGTCATTGAAAATAAGAATTTGTTCTTAACTGACTTGCCTCGTTAAATAAAGGTAAAATAAAACATGAAAACACGTGCCTGCAAGCACACATGCAAATGTCTTTGAGGCTGAACACGTCTTTTGAGCATGTCGCATGCCATATACTGTGAAATTAAGGTACTTATGTTAAGAAGTGTGTGCGTGTGAAGTGTGTGTGCGGGCTAGTGCACATACGTACGTGTGTGTGTGTGTGTGCTCTAATGTGCACACGCATGTGTGTTAAGTGTGTTCCGTGGCTTGTTCTTGTCCTCTCCTGGGTAGCCAGCTGTCTTTCTGATTACCCAGCATCCTCCAGGTGTTGAGGCCACCAGCTGCAGATGGGAGAGTGGCGAGGGTGTGTGGACCGGTGGAGAAAAAGAGAAGGAGAGAATGGAGAGCTAGAATAACTGGTTCTGCAGATATCTGGAACGTGTTCAGACGAGCTAACGAGAGAATGTGAACGGACCTTGAGAGATCCCGACCTAGTGTAAGGTTTTTTTTAAAGGTGGGTTTGACTCTGTGGTATTATGGAATAACTTATGGGGTGGCAGTGGCTGTTCTGCAACTGACTGTGAAACAGTCAGAAACAGGCTCTGGGGTGAAGTTTCGCTTAGGTACAGATCTAGGATCAGCTTCCTAGATCTGGGTTGTTTGGTTGACCCAGCTGCTGGGTTGCAGGCGTTGGGTCACTTAGTTGGATTGTTTTCTTTATTGGTGCTACGTGTAGGTTATTGAGACATGACCCAGCAGGTCAGATCAGAAGACTGGAGGCGTAGTTTAGTAGGGGCGTGGCTTTCAGATGGTTATTTTTAGCCACCCGTGAGAGTAAATGTCCTACCTGTTCATCTGTTCTGTTGTACTGTCATCAAATGTTAAGGTTGAACATTGACGTTTTTGTTGCTTCAATGAGACTTACAGAAGTGTATGAGTTTTCTGAAAGCCTATGTAAATCCCATTGTTGGGATACAATAAGGTGAAATACTTAAGTGATAATGCCCTCGAAGCCAGTGTTTGGAGGATATATTGGCACCGGTATTGTTAGGCCCGAGACTATTTTGAGAGCTGGCTTCAAGGGCATGATCACGGTTATTGTTATTTTTATTTCCCCCCCCCCCCCCCCTTTTCATATCAAATTTGTGATCCAGTGTCTCATCGCTGCAACTCCCAAACGGGCTTGGGAGAGGCTAAGGTCGAGTCATGCGTCCTCCGAAACATGACCCGTCAAACCCGCCCGCTTAACCCAGAAGCCAGCCGCACCAATGTGTCGGAGGAAACACCTTTCAACTGACGACCAGGGTCAGCCTGCAGGCCCGCGGCCCGCCACAAGGAGTTGCTAGAGCACGATGAGCCAAGTAAAAAAACGATGCCAGCTGATTCATGATTTCAACTGGTTGAAAAACACTGCCTGCCTGTCTGTCTCGTCCTGACTCCCGACACGTTCATTACTATGGGACAACTGGAGATTGAATTTGAATATTGAAACAATGTTGCAAATGTCGGAGAGACAGACAGCAAGGTTTATACAAATCTCCGCTGTTGAAAACTGAATGTTAGTGTAAAAGAAATGTGAGATAATGTCTAGATGCTTTTTATAGTAGAGAACAAGTTTATAAATTGCTTATCTGATGAGACATTGGATTACGCAGTCAGATGGAACAGAGTAAATAAACATTTCAACATCATAGATTTAACCGTGGAATAGACACCGGCTGGAATGCGGTTTTAACCAATCAGCAATCAACCCACCCATTGTATAACTTGTTGTAATATGTAATAAATAATCTTAATATTATAGAAGATTGTGTGAAATGCATTTTTTATAATCTTTGGGGGGAATTGAGGTATGCATGACATGTACTCTCAATAAGATCTAGCTGAAAGCCACACCTGTAATAAACCACGCCTCCTGGAAATACTTTAAGGATTATATTCAAAAAGACCATTGATAGTAAAAGAAATCTAATGATTGTTAAATTATCCCATGTTTGGGTAATCCTTAACAACCCAACTGGCTGCATCAAAATTAACCCTGTGTGTGTTCTGTCCAATATAAACCCAGTGCTGGGTTACCAAATAACCCAAATTGTTAGTTTTATAGAGTAGCGGCAACTTTACTCTATTCCATGGAACAGGGATATGAGTGGATGATTCTAGCTCAGTAGTGGTGTTTTCTGCTGAGTCATTGTTTAGTAGGATAAGGGTTCTGGTTGTTTTTGTTGGAAATGCTCTTAATTGTACCCTCTTACACACACGCTCACTCTCTCTCTCTCTCTCTCTCTCTCTCTCTCTCTCTCTCTCTCTCTCTCTCTCTGTGTTATGTTCACATGCCATTTTCGTTCAATTTTGTCCTGACTTCATCCTACCAAATTATTGGGTTCACATCTTTAGTATGTACAGTGCATTCGGGAAAGTATTCAGATCCCTTGACTTTTTCCACATTTTGTTACGTGAACAACCTTATTCTCAAATGGATTAAATAAATGTTTTCCCTCATCAATCTACACACAATACCCCATAATGACAAAGAGAAAACAGGTTTTTAGAAATGTTTGCAAAAAAAACAGGTATTTAGAAATGTTTGCAAAAAAAAAAGTATTCAAATCTTTCGCTATGAGACTCTAAATTGAGCTCAGGTGCATCCTGTTTCCATTGATCATCCTTTGTAGTAGAAACATCTCGATTCAATTGATTGGACATGATTTGGAAAGGCACACACCTGTTTATATAAGGTCCCACAGTTGACAGTGCATGTCAGAGCAAAAACCAAGGACAATGCCCCCATTCACAGGGCACAATGTAAACCATATGCCATGGCCGTTTCAGTCACCAGATCTCAACACTTATGGGAGATTCTGGAGCTGTGCCTGAGACGGCGTTTCCTACCAGCAAATGATTACATTTCTCGTGGAAGAATGGTGTCGCATAATTCCAATAGAGTTCCAGACACTTGTAGAATCTATGCCAAGGCGCATTGAAGCTGTTCTGGCCCAATGCCCTATTAAGACACTTTATGTTTATGTTTCCTTGATTTTGTCAGTTACTGTACCTGTAGTTTGGTCTCAACAGACACTGCTCTAAGGTGAGAACATACAACATATCAGGTTAAAGGCCCAGTTCAGTCAAAAAAATGTATTTGACTAATTTCCACAATATGAGTTGGAATAATACTGTGAAAATGATCAATTGTGAAAATTATGATATAATGCCCTTTTAGTGTAAGAGCTGTTTGAAAAGACCAGCATGTTTTGTTGGGATGGAGTTTTGACTTCACCAAGCGGTAAATTATTTAATAGACCAATAAGAAAGAGAGTTCCAAACCTCTCGGCCAATAACAGCAAATTTTCAGTTTTCCCCTCCCCACTCAGACCACTCCCAGACAGTCCTAGGACAATTCTTGCTTAAGAAATTGCTCTTTGCTAAGAAACTATTTGTTTCTTTTTCACAATTTTAATTCAAAACAATCACAGTAAGGTACTTAATTGTTACCCAGAAATGAGTTGTTATCGAGATTAAAAACATTTTGCAACGGAAAGCAAAAAGTCCTGTTTTCTCCTATTAGGTGTCTAATGAGCTGGTCTGTCCATTTTCTTACCTGTTACCGTCGTCTCACCCTTACTGGGCCTTGAAGTTTTCAGGCAGCAGCTTTATTGTATTTATTTGTTGCCGTCGTGCCACAAACCCAGGTAGTTAGGGATGCTTGTGGATCTATTAAGATTGACCGTAGTAACTCACGGTAACTGACAGTCACAGGCAGGAGAATAGGCTCTTTAGAAGCTAAGTAGCTAGTGAGCGATCTTTCTGTGTCCCAAATGGCACCCTATTCCCTATGTAGAGCACTACTTTTGACCAGGGCCCATAGGTTTCCTGTCAAAACTAGCTCACCGCATAGGGGATACGGTGCCACCGCCTTCTTCTCCCTCCCAAGTTTACGAGGACAAAATGTCCTGCCTCAGCAGCGTCAACAATAATCAGGTAAGGACAAGGCTTCCAACTTCAAAGCTGCGTTCAATAATCGTGGTTGTGTTTCCGGGTTTGTGTGCCTGCATACAATGTGTGTTATTGTTCATGTGGTGCCGTGTGTTGCACCATTACGTTACACTGCCTCTCCCACATATAGGCTCTCTGTTGGATAGACAGCAGGTATAAAACGCACATTGCATGCCTATATGCAAGGGAGGGGGGACGGAAATGCACAGCACTATGCTAGAGATGGAGACGTAAGATAACCAACTAGAATATGCGTCATTTATTAAAGATGCCCTGACCTTTTTGTTTTTAGGGGCACACACTGAGCGAATCGTGATCATTCACACAGAACCTAATGAGATATTTCTCATTACAATCAAAACAACAGCAGCTTAAGTGGCAATTACGCGTGGACTAGAGGTCAGCGCTGTAGCCTACAGCACATCTACCAGTGTCAGCGTGGGTTCGAATGTGACCCGCTGCCTTCATAACACACTCTTCTCCCATCTCTTCTCTGTCCAATAAAAACATTTGTGGGAATTCACACTCCATGAAAACTGAATACATAACATTGGCATTTATGTGTGCAAGATATGACCTTGTAATCATTACGCTGTCCATATGTGTTTACATTTCCCTCCCCCTTAATCGCAATGTAATGATGACCTCTTGTTTTTGCTGTTTTTTCAGGTGACGTTCATGAATCCAAAAACTGACCCATAAGTGAGCTGAGGGTGTTGAAGTCTCTCTACTGCGGTAAGTGTTAAGGCTATTCTAACTTCTACTGTGGAAGACATCATTTTTAAGAGAGAGTTCACTTTTTTGAAGTTAAGCTTATTCTGGACGTTGCTAAATAATCTGCTAATTCATTTTTGAAACGGTTTGGAGGAAATCGACAAGGCCAAAGGGAAGTAGAAAATAAGTAGAATTTTTTATTATTATTCCCCCCAAAAATTTGACCCTAAATATTTGTATTGTGTTTAATGACAGCGTATTTGCTTAGAATCTCACTTGGCGAAGGCCACAAGACAAACCAAGTCTCTGTCACCTAACAAATACAGTCATGGTTGGTAACTCAAATAAAGCTTTACACTAAGCAGTGTGTTAATCTAACACAGACAAGTGTGGACCCATATGGACCTGTGTTTAAATTTCACTCTGTCAGTGTTTAACACTGGAGAATTGCTGTGTCCACATGGATTCTGTTTGGAGTCATTTGTTGTCGTAATCACCTCTGCGTGGTGAAGGAACTTTCTAGATCCTGACGCAACTTAATTCATTAATAGAGTGTTTTTGTTCTATGAAAATGTCTTGCAACTGGCGAGGTGATATCTTGACATCTGATAGCGGATTTATGTTCTCCGAGGCGTACTTTCAAGGCATGGGATGTTTTTCCACTATAATTCTGATTGCAAGAAACACAGTAACATATACATAACTCCTCTAGTAATGCAAGTTAGACATTTATTTCATTGTTCCTAGAAGTCTGAGGGCATACAACGCTAGTACATTTCGTTATGGTGCTACATGAGGTTCGTGATCTACCATGGGGAAACATCCTTTTATGAATGTTAGGTTTGGGCGATATACAGTTTATTCCATATACCGTGGTATATCGAAATACCGACGATATGAATTTCAATACCCTCGCTGGGGGGTGCGTGCTACGCTTCTGCTTGTAACTATAGGTTTAGTGTAACTATAATAAATCTAAGATGTGTCAAATAAATGATATCTAGCTCAGGGCTCCAGCTATGCATTTGGTTTGCTAGCTAAGTAGCTAGATGGCAAGATCAAGCTTCTTGGTTACTGCAAAGACATTCCATCCCCTCCTGGATCAATTTTAATTTATGTATAACCATGGTCACACTCCAACACTCAGAGGCAGTAGGGATGAGCAGGGATGTTGACCAGTGTCTTGATAAGTGTGTGTATTGGATTTTCCTGTCCTGCTAAGCATTCAAAATCTAACGAGTACTTTTGGGTGTCAGGAAAATGTATGGAGTAAAAATTCTCTTTTTGTTTGTTTGTTGTAAACTAGTGAAGTAAAAGTAATAAAAAATATAAATAGTAAAGTACAGATACCCCAAAAAATGACTTAAAGTATTTTTATTTAAGCGCTTTACACCACTGGTAAATAAAGGTGAATTCTGGGAGGCAGAATTTAAAGAGGAGTCTAATTATAGTATATGCCAGTGCTTATTGACAATAGATGTGATGCTAGTATATTTATCATTGAAAGTAAGTACAGTCCATTCATAAAGTATTCAGACCCCTCAACTTTTTCCACATTTTGTTACGTTTCAGCCTTATTCTAAAATTGATTTAAAAAATGTTTCTCATCAATCTACAAACAGTACCTCATAATGACAAAGTGAAAACAGGGTTTTATACAAATGTATTCAAAATAAAAACAAATACCTTATTTACATAAGTATTCAGACCCTTTGCTATGAGACTCGAAATTGAGCTCAGGTGCATCCTGTTTCCATTGATCATCCTTGAGATGTTTCTACAACTTGATTGGAGTCCACCTGTGGTAAATTCAATTGATTGGACATGATTTGGAAAGGCACACACCTGTCTATATAAGGTCCCACAGTTGACAGTGCATGTCAGAGCAAAAACCAAGCCATGTGGTCGAAGGAATTGTCCGTAGAGCTCCGAGACAGGATCTGGAGAAGGGTACCAAAACATTTCTGCAATATTGAAGGTCCCCAAGAACACAGTGGCCTCCATCATTCTTAAATGGAAAAAGTTTGGAACCACCATGACTCTTCCTAGAGTTGGCCGCCCGGCCAAACTGAACAATCGGGGGAGAAGGGCCTTGGTCAGGGAGGTGACCAATAACCCGATGGTCACTCTGACAGAGCTCCAGAGTTCCTCTGTGGAGATGGGAGAATCTTCCAGAAGGACAACCATCTCTGCAGCACTGCAACAATCAGGCCTTTATGGTAAAGTGGCCAGATGGAAGCCACTCCTCAGTAAAAGGCACATGACAGCCCGCTTGGAGTTTTCTAAAAGGCACCTAAAGACTCTGACCATGAGAAACAAGATTCTCTGGTCTGATGAAACCAAGATTGAACTATTTGGCCTGAATGCCAATCGTCACGTCTGGAGGAAACCTGCCACCATCCCTACGGTGAAGCACGGTGGTGGCAGATTCATGCTGTGGGGATGTTTTTCAGCGACAGGGACCGGGAGACTAGTCAGGATCGAAGGAAAGATGAACGGAGCAAAGTACAGAGAGATCCTTGATGAAAACCTGCTCCAGAGCACTCAGGACCTCAGACTGGGGCAAAGGTTCACCTTCCAACAGGACAACGACCCTAAGCACACAGCCAAGACAATGCAGGAGTGGCTTCGGGACAAGTGTCTGAAAGTTTTTGAGTGGCCCAGCCAGAGCCCGGACTTGAATCCAATTGAACATCTCTGGAGAGACCTGAAAATAGCTGTGCAGCAACGCTCCCCATATATAAAAAAAAAAATCTGTTTTAGAATAAGGCTGTAACGTAACAAAATGTGAAAGAAGTCAAGGGGTCCTTCTGTTTTGGTTGGTATTTATTAAGTAAATAATAAAGGAGAGAATTTGATTATTTATCATATTCTTCCTCTGTGATTGGCTAGTCACTCTTGATGTTTCATTGCTATACACAAATATTCCTCATGATGGAGGTATAGAGGCTTTCATATTCTTCCTCTCCAACCGGGAAAGCGTTGTACCTGTACATTATATAATTGAGCTTGCGCAACTAGTGCTTACTAAAAACTATTTTAGTAATATTACCACCTACAGACCTTTGGAACAGCGATGGGAACCCCATTAGCTCTAACTACACACATTTCTTAATGGGGAAATTCTAATTGGATTGAATTTATGAAAATAATCCTTCCAAAGATTATGTGAAATATTCAACCCGCTATATAGACAATTGATTTATGATCTGGAGGGGTTCTGAAATGTAAAAAATTAACGTTTTATGCTTTATGCGACATCTTTTTGAGTGCTGGCCCATCACGCCTTTTTGCTTATCTGAACAAACTGTACCTGACTGTTTGCGTGTCAGTTAGTTTGCCTTCATCGTTTACATACAGGGTTCCTTTGATAGCTTCCCTCATACGGTTGTAGACCACTACTCTGGTCAGTGTGTTTCTCTGTATTCACTCAATAGGAGCATTCAGTATGATGTAAAAAGGCCTCTTTTAAAGACACACAGGCAGGCAACACTCCATGAACCTTTCAGCGCTCTGTTACAGTATGCCCTTTAATGGACTTTATCTCTGTTCGCAATAAAGAATCAAATGTCGCTGCAGTTAACACTAGCCCAAATTAAGACCGGCAATACTGAAGTCATAGATTTAAATGGTTTTGCCAGGGGGATAGGAGAAACATATGAAATGTAAAGATGGGAGAAGTTAAAGGAAAGGTGGCAAATGGTTAATCGCACTTTTAAAGTAATTATAGTTGTAGTAATAGTTGTCTTCGTGTCAGAGGGGGAGGGAGTTTACAGTATACAGTAGGTCATCGGGTACCTGATCCTCATTGGCCCCTAACTTGGGCAGGCATTACTGATTTACTGTTTGGTGATAGGCTAATACATGTCTACTTTGTTGGCTAGGGCAGGGAGCTCCATTTCAAAGGCTTTGTTGTTAACGAGGTGTGCGCTTCATGTTGTACTCCTAGCCATACTACTTAACTCATTCATTGAAATCACTTGAGTCAAGTTAAAGTCACCTCTATTTCTTTCAATTTGGTTGAGAGGCCTTTGAGATTGTCTACACCTGGAGAAAGTCTTGAAGGGCCGTTATGAATGAGAGTTAAAGGAATAGTACACTCTAAAATCAAAGTTTGTCAGATGTTTTCAAACCTCCATCGTAGTCTAATGTCAAGATGAGTTCCCGTCCCAGCCCATTGGTTAACGAGATGCAGCTTCAACCAAAATGTATGGAAAACATAAGCACCGCAAATCTGGAAAGAACACGGTGCTTATCTCTTCCTTTCATTTTGGATTTTGCCACATTTGGAAATGCACAGGCCCAGGATGGTTGTCTGAAAGAACCATTAACCTATACAGACCTATCCTAGATCTCACTGTCTCCACATTTGATGTTGTTTGAAGTACAGAGCTGAGGCATGGCGGAAACAAGACCACTTCAGTTTTAAATGCATCAATCGTCTCCAAATCCTAATTTTATCAGGTTTAGCGGGAAACTTAAAATTAAATTATCGTATCTTTTTAAGATGCCAATTGCTTTTCCAATTGAATTACACGGCGGGAAGAGGACAAAAATGAAGGCTCATAACACAATTACAGAGTATGAATCCTGTCATGACAGACATCAATTCACGGTTTCTTCCTGACCGACCAGCTCGATTCAGTCTTATGTAGCAAAATTTGAAAGTGTGTTTTTTACAGTGGCTAAAAGTAGAGACTCCGAGCTGGAAAATGGAATATCATACACTGCAGTTGAGGAACAACGAGAAAGTAATTCTGCTTTGAAAGTTGATAAACTTGTAACTCCACTTTTGAGAAAATGGCCTGTGAATATTTTGGTACACCTACTGGAGAGCTCTTCTTTGTCTACACCCATTCAGCATCGTTCACACCTTTTTAAGCCGTAGCCCCACCCACCTCTTTAAGGATTCACAGTGTAGGAAACAACCAAAGTTTTCAAGACTAAAAGTGGTGAAAGTAGTAGAAAAAAGTAGTTGTAAAAATAAACTTCATCTAGTCCTTGGCCTATATCCTGATTTGACTTTGGTGCAGGTCATGTTGTGCTTCACATTACCCACTCTGGTAAGTAAACACACACTATATCAAATAAAATTACAGAAGGTGTAAACAGTAAAGTGAA
Organism: Salvelinus alpinus; assembly: GCF_045679555.1. Lineage (NCBI taxonomy): Eukaryota > Metazoa > Chordata > Actinopteri > Salmoniformes > Salmonidae > Salvelinus > Salvelinus alpinus. The sequence continues at coordinate 52,025,240 of NC_092094.1, read as the reverse complement.
ATGGTTACTTGCATAGTGAAGTATTTTGTTTAGACCTGTAGCTAGCTAGCTAGCTAAACAATGAGCCATAATCCCCAACTCTAAGGCTGCATTCAAAACAATTGGGAATTTGGGAATTAAACACACTCTGACTGGGAAAAATGTATTTGAATGGTCATCCAACTTGGAATTCCACTAGGCTTGTCGTCCACTAGAGCTCCTACACAGATCATACACGTAACGTTGGCTAGCGAGCCAGCCGGCTAACATTAGCTAGCTACCTAACAGTACGCTTTAACTTGAAATGAAAATTACTTTCTGACAAAATTAGAAACGTATAATATCTGAAAATCTAGCTAGATTCTTACCCGTATACATGGTTGAATGCTTCTCCCTCTGTCACGGATACCATGGTTGCCCTTAGCTTGAAGATGTAATCCGGAGACAGGTGTTTTATACAACAGCCTTCTTTCTGTGTTCTCTTTTTGGACTCTACGCATTTGGCAATCATCTCTCTGCTTCCACCGGGCATTCCACTGATTTCAAAACTTGGTCAACTTCTTGCGTGACGACACCATTTCTACCCCACCATTGTCATCAGAAGACTCTATAATGTCTGGTTCAATGAAAAAAGTTTTTAACTAAATCAGGGATTTCCTCATTGTCTGATTCCTTTTCAGAGTCAGAGAGAGTCAGCATGGCACGATCATTCTCCAGAAAGTAGTCCATCACAACATGTCCATCGCAACATTTTCCCCCTGAGCTTTGTCGGTAGGGCTATTAACTTCAGGGCAGCAATGTCGAGAGCAGTAGCAAAACTTGTTAGGTTCTTCATGATATTTAAAAAAAACAGCCATAGACAGGATTATCCACACATACACATGCAGCTCATGTTATAGACAGAAGCACGCTACATGGCAGACCAATCCAAACTCAGCTCTTGGCATGTCCAGCCCATCCATTATCTCTGCCAGAGATAAACCAACCAGAGATAAACCAAAACAAAATTCCGCATTTACAGATGGCATACAAATTTGGGTTATGTAATCATTGAATCATGGAATGGCGCCCCCCAAAGGTAATAACTTGCCATTGCGTTGTCCCACATAAGCTTTTAAATCACAATGAATAGGATAACATGGACATCCTACTATGAGAAGGTTGGTACATGTACGGCCTCCGTTCTTGCAAAGTCAGATCATGTTCCTGTGTCCCTACTCCATGGGTCTTGGCAATGCACTGGTTAAAGCTATGAAATGCCCTTTAGTCCATCCTTATTAGATATAACCCTTTTTCCACTAATGGCGTTATTTGTGTTATTTGTGCATTCATGGCAAATCAAAGTTCATTGAATCTTGACAGCATTCATCTGTTTTTTAGGAAGGACACAAGGAACTCCTTACAACTGTTTGTTTGGCAATTTGTCTGTCTTGAAAGAACTGTATCCCTCCTGGGCTGCATCCCAAATTGGACCCTATTCCCTACATACTGGACTACTTTTGACCAGAGCCCAATGGGCCAGGTCAAATGTAGTGTGCCATATAGGGGATAGAGTGCCATTTAGGATGTGGCTATAGTGTTCTTTCAAGACAGACAAATGGCCAAACAGTTGTAACTATTGCTATCCCCATTGCTATTCCCCATTCCCTATATAGTGCACTACTTTTGACCTCACCTGAGCACTATGGGACATAGTCAAAAGTAGTGCATTCTACAGGGAATAGGGTACCACTTGGGACACATCCTATATCCCTCCTGGCTTCTCAGTTGTTAAAGCGTAGCGCTGTCTATAAAGACAGTCATTTCATCAGAGTCAGAGAGAACTGACCTGGCAAGTCAGCACCCTTTTGGATGGATTTGTGGTAAGCTAATGAGCTAACAAGTTAATGAGGCCTCTAAGGTTGCTGCTTTGGCTCGCTCCAGGGTGAAGTTTCCCCTGGGTACAGATCTAGGATTAGCTTCCACTCCTCCAATCTTAGCCATTAGTGGGGGAAACTCAAAAATGTCCCAAGATCAGCGTCTAAAGGCGTCTTCGCCCTACCTCCCGGTGTGTCACCCTTAAAACCAAACGATATACTGTGTTCTACTGAGTGTTCTACTGAGTGTTCTACTGAGTGTTCTACTGAGTGCCCTCCACATCCTTCTACTTTGTCTTTCCATTTTATCCAACCGAGGTGCGTCAATTAGGTTGCCAACTGAATGAAGAGAAATTTCAGCAACTCTTGGTGGACAGTAGAAGTTGATGAAAGTGCTTCTTTATTGTTCAAAGTAAAGCCAGCGTGTTTCGGTCATTAGCCTTCATCGGGATTTTTTATTGGTATTTGGTCAAATGCAAACTTGGTAACAAGACTCGACGAGTCTTCCTCAATGCTGGTCAGGGTGGAAGTTCAGTTCAGTTATCATTTTGCATCGGTTTGACTTGGAGGTTATGTTATAGGCTCTTTTTAAATAGAGGCCACACAAATAAAAACATATTTCAATTGAAATGCCTTGCAAGTCTGTGGTGATGAGGGACCCATTTAGCTGGCAGTGTGAATGAGTATCAGATGTCTGCGCTAGCTCAAGAGGGAGTGTGTGTGTGCGAGTCCGTGTTACTATCCCGCCTGAGGTCCATATGGTTCTGTTTTGAATGCGCACATTGGTTGCAGATGGAGAGGCTATAGGTTGGGCCCGGGATGTGGTTCCTAACTTAGGCTGGATCAGCAAGCGGCTCAGAGCCAGTGAGAGAATCCACCAGCCTCATCCCACAGCCTCTTCACAAAACCACCAGCTCTATCCCTCTTTCACTTATATTACCATTGAAATTAGGCCTGTTCTAAATATTATCTCCTTCCATTTTATCCCTCCGTTTATGAAGGACTGGAGAGAAGAAAGGAGCCACGCGGCTTAGTCACTTTTTCCCCCTCTCGGCCTCCAAACCACAAGCGACGGCAGCTTCCCCTAGATTAGTACTTTTGTCTGTTCAAAAACCACTGTGGCTTTAGGGCGATCCTCCTTCCATGAGGTCATGCAGTGAGAGATGGGGTGATAGAGGGAGAGATATATAACTAAAAGGAGGTGGAGGGGGAGGGTGAGAGTATGACTGGAGCGGAGAGTTGGAGAACGGAGTAAGGACGTACTGCTTACTGTACCAGTGTTCGTGGCACAAAGTATGTTGTTGTGCTCACTGCCATGCCAATTGATAGGAGCAAATTGTCATCATCGTCTTTATCGTCATCACCATTGTCATCACCATTGTCATCTCCATTGTCATCACCATCGTCTTAATCGTCATCATTGTCATCATCATTGTCATCACCATTGTCATCATCATCGTCTTAATCGTCATCACCATTGTCATCATCATTGTCATCACCATCGTATTAATTGTCATCAACATTGTCATCATCGTCGTCTTTATCGTCATCACCATTGTCATCATCATCGTCTTAATCGGCATCACCATTGTCATCATCATTGTCATCACCATTGTCATCACCATCGTCTTAATTGTCATCACCATTGTCATCATCATTGTCATCACCATTGTCATCACCATCGTCTTAATCGTCATCACCATCGTCTTAATTGTCATCACTATTGTCATCACCATTGTCATCATCGTCGTCTTTATCGTCATCATCTTCATGATCTTCATTATCATCATTCCTATCCTCAGTGATGACTGATATCCTTCGAACATCCTTCCTTGCTTCGCCCCTCTCTCATCCTCTCAGATTTCTTCAGATGCACAGTGACATATGTCATAGTACACATATCTCCCCAAGGGGGGACTCAGACTCTCGCCATACTGAAGTGGATGCATTTAATCTGTGTCACTCTTCTTCAGAATACACTATGTACATTCTGTGATCTGTACCAAGGCAGTGTCAAAACACGAAGGCAGGAGATTGTATTTGTTTTGGTGAAATGCTCTTTCCATTCGGTTAGTGCAGTGTTTCACCTACCATTGCATGACGGTTCTTTTGAACCAGAGAGCCTAGATGTTGCTTTGGGGGCCTTTGCGCCCTGTCTGTTCAATTAAACTAGGGAGGACTGTGTGTGTGTGTGGTGTGTGTGTGTGTGTGTGTGTGTGTGTGTGTGTGTGTGTGTGTGTGTGTGTGTGTGTGTGTGTGTGTGTGTGTGTGTGTGTACACGTAGTGTTTTTTGAACCGGTCACGGAGTGTGTAACTAAGAATTATCTAATTAATTTATCCTCCTACTGGATCAGAGTAGATTGAGAACAGGACAGTTGACAAGGCAAATAGGCTCTCTTTCTCGTCTTTTTCCCCTCTCTTCTTCACTATGGAGTTTCCACCAACTAAATATAGACCTAAGAACTTGAACTTAACCCCCGTAATCGGTAAGTAATCCTTACACTATTCCAATAGTTCTCTGAAAGTTCACCTGACCTGTGGGCTAATATGGTCTTAACATTAGAACCGCCTGGCCTTTGAGCCTATAAGTACCCGCTACAGAATGTTGAGAACCTTTCCGGGCGTCTCCTTTAGCATACTGCATCAGTTGCATATCAACCAGCAAGGTACGCAAACATAAGCACCAACGCATGATAAATAGTGCATAAACAATTGTAAACCATGAATTGCATGAATAAATATTCATGGAAATATATCCATGTCAAATTATAACAATAGTTGCTTAGATATACTTGACTCTATGTTTTGTATAATTCTACAAATTCCTAGTGAAAAATGTATGCCTAAAACCAATTTTGTACACTTTCAGTCTATGACACATCAACATTCTAGCAGTCTAATAAATACATTTCATATATGCTATCAGAAGAATAATAATTTGGTTCCTTTTATAAAGGTCTTAGGTAACATTTAAAATACAACAAAAAAAACGATTCCAAAATAACTTAATAGCATTTTCATTAGTTTGTTACTCTGTGCTGTAAGTAATAACTAAAAACGACTCATTCAAGTCCATCACAAGTCTTTTATCAATTTGTTTTGGCAGGTCTAAAGAAACATTGTGGAAATTAGAAAATACAGTACCAGTCAAAGGTTTGGACACACTTACTCATTGTAGAATAATAGTGAAGACATCAAAACTATTAAATAACACATATGGAATGATGTAGTAACCAAAAAATGGTTAAACAAATCTAAATATATTTTAGATTCTTCAAAGTAGCCACTTTGCCTTGATGGCAGCTTTGCACACTCTTGGCATTCACAGCTTCATGAGGAATGCTTTCCCAACAGTCTTGAAGGAGTTCCCACATATGCTGAGTACTTGTTGGCTGCTTTTCCTTCACTCTGCGGTCCAACTCATCCCAAACCATCTCAATTGGTGTCACGATCGTCTTTACGTGGAAGAGAGGACCAAGGCGCAGCGTGATACGAATACATCTTCTTTTATTAGAGAAGATGAAACACGAAACGAACACTTTTACAAAACAACAAACGACCGTGAAGCTACAAAACGAAAGTGCAGACACAAGCTACTAACGTTTAGACATAGACAATTACCCACAAATACCCAATGAATATGGCTGCCTAAATATAGCTCGCAATCAGAGACAAATGAACAACAGCTGCCTCTAATTGAGAACCAATCTAGGCAGCCATAGACATACAAACACCTATACAAGACACTGCCCCATTAAACATACAAAACCCCTAGACAATACAAAAACACATACATTCCCCATGTCACACCCTGACCTAACTAAAATAAGAAAGAAAACAAAGATAACTAAGGCCAGGGCGTGACAATTGGGTACAGGTCGGGTGATTGTGGAGGCCAGGTTATCTGATGCAGCACTCCATCACTCTCATTCTTGGTCAAATAGCCATTACACAGCCTAGAGGTGTGTTTTGGGTCATTGTCTTGTTGAAAAACAAATGATAGTCCCACTAAGCGCAAACCAGATGGGATGGTGTATTTCTGCAGAATGCTGTGGTAGCCATGCTGGTTAAGTGTGCCTTGAATTCTAAATAAATCACTGACAGTGTCACCGGCCAAAGCACCCCCACACAATCACACCTCCTCTTCCATGCTTCACGGTGGGAACCACACACTTCGGAGATAATCCGTTCACCTACTCTGCGTCTCACAAAGACATGGCGGTTGGAACCAAAAATCTCAAATTTGGACTGATCAGACCAAAGGACAGATTTCCACCGGTCTAATGTCCATTGCTCGTGTTTCTTGGCCCAGTCTCTTCTTCTTATTGGTGTCCTTTAGTAGTGGTTGCGTCAGTGGCCGTTGGCCTAACTTGCTGACTGCCAAGCAAGAGGAAAGAGAGAGAGAGAGAGGAGAGAGCAAGAAAGAGAGGGAGACGAGACATCAAGGGTTGAATTAGGATTTTGAAGTAGTGGGAACATTGTTTTTTTTTAACGTCCCAGGGTGACATTTTCCTCACCTGTTCTGTGTGCAAACAAGTGAAATTATAATATGCTGTAACCTTCCTCTGACAATATCAGTGAGGATGAAGTTTGGTATTCACGCGGTACGCGTAATGCAATCGCTAGCTGCAGTATCAGATCTCCTGTTTATTTAAAACGTTACGTTTACTCACATTGCGTGTAGGTTTGCTAGAGGAAAATGCCCCCCCCCCCCTCCCTCATGCTTGCTCTGTATGCCACTGTACCCTATCCTATGACATAGTTCTCTTTATTCCCTCCCAACTGAACCTTTGGATGCCATGTGAATACGCACCAGTAGTAGTTTTTGCGTGTTAATTTTTATCTCACTGGTCAAGTCTCACTCCATGTGTACACCTCGCTCTCCTGTTTGACCCACAGAACCCGTGCAGCTACAAAAAATGTCACCATGTCATGTGGACGACTTTTTTCAAATCCGATCAGTCTTCCGTGTTGATTCAACGTCATCACATAGATTATTTTGGGGTTGAAATGACGTGGAAACAATGTTGATTCAACCAGTTTGTCAGTGGGGAAAGAAAAGGGTAGAATGGAGGGAGAGTATGATAAATGGACCACAGGATTAGACGGAGCTTGTGTCCCAAACCGCACCCTATGCCCTACATAGTGTACTACGTTTGACTAGAGCCCTAAAGTAGTGCACTACATGGGAAATAGGGGGTCATTTGGGATACACGGGGAAACAGAAGAGCTCCACACTAGCCTGAGCACTGCCCTGTGCACCCCTGGTACTGAACTGACTGTAAAACAAACACAGAACAGATATATCTTTGAGATTAGGTAGGCAAACGGCTCTGGCGTGTATAAGCTTAGGGAATAAATTATTGTGACGCTCCAGGTTGTTTCATACACTGCTCACTGTACCGTGACTAGTAATTCATAATATTATATTATTAAAGGGAAAGTTCAGCGATTTTACATATTTAGATATTTAATTACCTTGGAAAGCAGTCTACGGACAAGAAGTGACTGCTTTCAAGATAAGGAAACAGACATCTAAATATGTAAAATAGCTGAACTGTCCCTTTAAGTGGTTTACTGTTGTACTATCTACTTAATAGACACTATCAAATAAAATAGAATTTTATTGGTCACATACACATGGTTAGCAGATGTTAATGCGAGTGTAGCGAAATGCTTGTGCTTCTAGTTCCGACCGTGCAGTAATATCTAACAAGTAATCTAACAATTTCACAACAACTATCTTATATACACAAGTGTAAAGGAATGAATAAGAATATGTACATATAAATATATGGATGAGTGATGGCCGTGCGGCATAGGCAAGATGCAGTAGATGTTATAGAGTACAGTATATACATATGAGATCAGTAATGTAGGGTATGTAAACATCATATAAAGTGGCATTATTTAAAGTGACTAGTGATACATTTATTACATCCAATTTTTAATTATTAAAGTGGCTAGAGATGAGTCAGTATGTTGGCAGCAGCCACTTAATGTTAGTGATGGCTGTTTAACAGTCTGATGGCCTTGAGATAGAAGCTGTTTTTCCTGCCACCACACTCCGAGCGCCCTCACCTCCTCCCTGTAGGCCGTCTCGTCGTTGTTGGTAATCAAGCCTACCACTGTAGTGTCGTCTGCAATCTTGATGATTGAGTTGGAGGCGTGCAAGGCCACGCAGTCATGGGTGAACAGGGAGTACAGGAGAGGGCTGAGAACGCACCCTTGTGGGGCCCCAGTGTTAAGGATCAGCGGGATGGAGATGTTGTTTCCCACCCTCACCACCTGGGGGCGGCCCGTCAAAGTCCAGGACCCAGTTGCACAGGGTGGGGTCGAGATCCAGGGTCTCGAGCTTAATGACAAGTTTGGAGGGTACTATGGTGTTAAATGCCGAGCTGTAATCGATGAACAGCATTCTTACATATCAATAACCATCTATGGTTAACGGTGAATAGGTAGTGGTAAATGAGCTTTGACGTATGGTCATTTATTTTCCTCCGTCACTAACACAAAAGGTTTTGGGGGGTATAAATCATATAAACACACACACACACACACACACACACACACACACACACACACACACACACACACACACACACACACACACACACACACACACACACACACACACACACACACACACACACACACAGGAGAATTGAATCTACTCAGGGTTGGCTAATATATGGTGGTCGCCTAGGGACAAGCTGTGAGTGTTAGTAAACCACGCTTGACTAATGAACTGCTTAATACTACTACATGTCTAGAACCTCGATAGAGAAGCCAAGTGGTAGTGTTGCATTACCCGGACCACAAATGCCCCTGGAAGAAGCGGTTGGATCCCCCGTTCTGACACTCACTTTCTCTGCTGTATCCATCTCCTCTATTTCCCCATCTTCATATCTAAACTAAATCTTTCAATACAATTTGAAAATACCTTAAAAATAGACATTTCTTTTTTTTGACATGCACAAGAGAAGCCTTCAGTGAACGGATGGAGAGAACAATAGAGTCTGACGAAAGAGAGCAGCGTGACGGATTGAGGGATGGGTTGAACAGAGTTGTATCGGAGAGAGAGAGGCCGATTTGAGCAGAGATGCTGTACACAGTTCAGTGCAGTTCAGAGGTAAAGACCAGTTCAGCCCGTTATCATCAACATGGTGGCATAAATGCCAGCAAACAAAGTGCTTAAGAACGTCTTTCTTCCAAGGAGGAGTCCCAAATGGCACTCTATTCCCTATGGGCCCAGGTCAAAAGTGGTGCACGACCTAGGGAATAGGGTGCCATTTGAGACGCAAGTCCATCTATGACATTCCTCACATCTCGCCAAGTCCATGAAGGCCGGAGAGGAGATTTGTTAATATGATTAACTTTAATTTGATAGAAATCCCAACAGCTGTAAGTCTGTTGCTCCAGTCAAAGAGTGAGTCGACAACAAAGACGGAGCCTATTTATACGCATAGTGAAACACAGGTGTTACTCAATACACAAAAGCCGTATTTTCCTTGTGGGACATGGGAAATATTTTGATGAAACAAGCCCTTGAGACTTTGCTGATGTTGATGGTGATTTCAGGTTTTAGCCCCATGTGAATAAAAAGGCTATGATTAGCTATATTAGCGCCTTCCTTTCCCTATACAATGTCCGTGGCAACATGAGACAATGGCTACCTTGTGTAGGATGGATTGGCTTACCATTTTAATATTTACTGTACACCTCTCAAAACCAGGCAGGATTTAAGTGTTTTGTGTGTGTGTGTGGGCGTGGGCGTGTTTGTGGGGGTAGATCTATCTGTGTTGTATTTGAGGGTGTGTGTGTGTTTGTCTGTCTGTACTGTATGTCTATGCTAACAAATCTAAATGTGTGTCTGTGCCAGCCTTTTGCGTGATGCCCCATAATAAACATTTAACGTGTCCCACAGACAGACAGACAGACAGACAGACAGTGTGGTGGAGGCGGGGACAGCAGCGGGGGACGGGGGCCATACCATTTCCTGGCCTGATACCTCTGAGGATTAGCTTGCATTCTGACAGCTGGCCATGCCAAGGGAACACTGCTGACGTGCCTGCAACCCGACAACAACTGCTCTGGGAGGGGAGAGAACAACAGTTTAAGGGGCTACGGTCTCTTCTCTGATTGCTACCCCCAGCATTCCCTGACCTCCCTCCCCTCCTCCACTGCCCTCAAGTCATCCAAGCGCTATTCTAACTCTGCTTACATACACCATCAGTGAATTTGCATCATCATCTACTCTCGCTCTCTCCTCTCCGTCTGCGTTTTAGCCTGTGACTGGTGATGAAGAGGGACTCTGTTTGGAACCTGAGCTTGTTTCCCAGTGAGTCTCCTCTCCCCTGTAAGAAAGTGTGTGAGACACCTCTTCTTGGTAGAAAGCAGTGTCCTATTCTAACGCTATGGGCCTGTATTCACTCTAGCCCTGATTTTTCTACCCGTAGTATGCATTTATATGTCTTGGACTGTCAGACTGGTTCTGTAGCAAGGTCCTTTAAACACACATCGGTCTCCCCAATTGTGTATCGTGTTCCCTGCTAAGCCTGTGACGCTCCTCGCGTCAAACTATTCATTCCCAAACTAAGTTCATTATTTACTGTATAAAAACTAAAACAAATGTACAACGTCTCGAATCGGAGAGCCGAGTTAAATCGGGCGACTATCTGCGGACGTTATGCTTTCACGCTATTCAATAATTTAATACAGATTTTTTGTTGTTTCATCTCCAGTCAGAAAGAGGTTTTGTGGTGAATAATACAGATGTTTGACGCAAACGGACTTAGGAGTGTCATCGTGTTATTTTTTCCATGGAGAACAAAGCGAGCGGAGAGCTAGGAGACAGCCTGGGACTACAATGAAGGTGTATTCCCAATCCAGTGAAGACCTGTTGTCAGTCTTAATCTAGGATTTTGAGGTTTAAGTGCCTCTAGAGCTATCGAAAAGCCAGCTGTTTGTATGCTTGTTGCAGATTATCTCAGTACTATTAGATGCACCCGTAACATGGATTTGGCTCCAGGTTAATATACAGAGTGTGGTGAAAAAGTGTAACCATCGCTGTAGTATCGCCATTGACCTTACATTTGTGTTGTCATGGTCATGTAATGCTTGTGTTTTCCACATAGGCTATACAAATAACAACACAAAGCCATAACCTGATTTAACTCAGCAGCAGTGAGAATGAACATATTTCCACTTCAGTTATCTGTTGCCCTCTCTTGACTGAGTGGGACGTGGGTCCTCTGTGGCCTCTGTGGCCTCTGTGTGTGTGTGTGTGTGTGTGTGTGTGTGTGTGTGTGTGTGTGTGTGTGTGTGTGTGTGTGTGTGTGTGTGTGTGTGTGTGTGTGTGTGTGTGTGTGTGTGTGTGTGTGTGTGTGTGTGTGTGTGTGTGTGTGTGTGTGTGTGTGTGTGTGCGTGTGTGTGTGTGCGTGTGTGTGTGTGTGCGCGTGTCTGATGACAACAAATGCAAAATGCACCACATAACATCTTTGATTTAGCTTCACAATGAACACTTCGTGATTATTCTAACTTTAGGGAGATGTCTAATGATTTGTTGAAGCTCACTTTGTCTGGTCTTTAGCCTCGGGGCTAATGCAGTCTCTCTGAAATATGTGTGGAGGCAGCTGTTGCAATCGCACGCTGACAGCCTCCCGATCACTGTCTATACTCACGCTCTCGTCTCTATATCAGTCGCTAAGACCAAATTGAATTAGCTAATAACACATTTACCATTCTACCACATTATAGTACAGACTCGGCTATTACTCTAATCAAATAATCATGATGACATTTTAGACTCTCGTTTGGAAGTGTTTTTTTGCTAACACCACTTGGCTTCTATATTTATATAAGCCGTTTGACTCATTGCATTTACATTTCGGTCAGTAGCAGACGGTCCATAAAGGTACCTCTGAGAGAAGGCAAGGCTTTTGTAGTGGTAGAGTAATAGGATTGTCCCCTGTTCACTCCCACTGTTAAGTTAAGTTCTCCCAACGGGCTTAAACTTGTGTAACGTACTTAATTGTGTATCCGAGTTGGCGTTGTGTTTAGTTTAGTTTATTAGGACTCCCATTTAGCTTCTGCACATGCAACAGCTACTCTTCCTGGGGTCCTCATAAAACATGCAAATACATAAAAATTTGCAGTACCAGTCGAAGGTTTGGACACACCTAGTCATTCAAGGGTTTTTCTTTATTTTTAATATTTTTGACATTGTAGAATAATAGTGAAGACATCAAAACTATGAAATAACACATATGGACTCATGTAGTAAACAAATCAAAATATATTTTCTATTTGAGATTCTTCAATGTAGCCACACTTTGCCTTGATGACAGCTTTGCACACTCGTGGCATTCTCTCAAATAGCTTCACGAGGAATGCTTTTCCAACAGTCTTGAAGGAGTTCCCACATATGCTGAGCACTTGTTGGCTGCTTTTCCTTCACTCTGCAGTCCAACTCATCCCAAACCATCTCAAATCGGTTTGAGGTCGGGTGATTGGGGAGGCCAGGTCATCTGATGCAGCACTCCATCACTCTCTTTCTTGGTCAAATAGCCCTTACACAGCCTAGAGGTGTGTTTTGGGTCATTGTCCTGTTGAAAAACAAATGATAGTCCCACTAAACGCAAACCAGATGGGATGGTGTATTGCTGCAGAATGCTGTGGTAGCCATGCTGGTTAAGTGTGCCTTGAATTCTAAATAAATCACTGACAGTGTCACCAGAAAAGCACCCCCACACCATCACACCACCTCCTCCATGCTTCACGGTGGGAATCACACATGCGGAGATCATCCGTTCACCTACTCTGCATCTCACAAAGACACGGAGGTTGGAATCAAAAATCTCAAATTTGGACTCATCAGACCAAAGGACAGATTTCCACCGGTCTAATGTCCATTGCTCGTGTTTCTTGGCCCAAGCAAGTTTATTTTTCTTATTGGTGTCCTTTAGTAGTGGTTTCCTTGCAGCAATTCGACCATGAAGGCCTGATTCACACAACACAGTCTCCTCTGAACAGTTGATGTTGAGATGTGTCTGTTACTTGAACTCCGTGAAGCATTTATTTGGGATGCAATCTGAGGCTGGTAACTCTAATGAACATATCCTCTGCAGCAGAGGTAACTCTGGGTCTTCCTTTCCTGTGGCAGTCCTCATGAGAGCCAGTTTCATCATAGCGCTTTATGGTTTTTGCGACTGCATTTGAAGAATCTTTCAAAGTTCTTGAAATGTTCCATATAATTTCTGTATACCACCCCTACCTTGTCACAACACACACATCACAAAACGCATTAAGAAGGAAAGAAATTTCACAAATTAACTTTTAACAAGGCACACCTGTTAATTGAAATGCATTCCAGGTGACTACCTCATGAAGCTGGTTGAGAGAATGCCAAGAGTGTGCAATACTGTCATCAAGGCAAAGGGTGGCTACTTTGAAGAATCTCAAATATTAAATATATTTTGATTTGTTAAACACGTTTTTGGTGACTACATGATTCCATATACGTTTTTTCCATATGCGTTTCTACAATGTAGAAAATAGTAAAAATAAAGAAAAACCCTGCAATGAGTAGGTGTGTCCAAACTTTTCACTGGTACTGTATATATTTGTAAAACTTGAACATAAATATACACAGAACAAAAATATGAACGCAACATCTAAAGTGTTGGTACCATGTTTCATGAGCTGAAATAAAAGATCCCAGAAATGTTCCATACGCACAAAAAGCATATTTTTCTAAAATGTTGTGCACAAATTTGTTTATATCCCTATTAGTGAGTATTTCTCCTTTGCCAAGATAATCCATCCACCTGACAGGTGTGGCATATCAAGAAGCTGATTAAACAGTATGATTATTACACAGGTGCACCTTGTGCTGGGGACAATATCAGCCAACTCTAAAATGTGCAGTTTTGTCACACAACACAATGCCACAGATGTCTCAAGTTTTGAGGGAGCATGCAATTGGCATGCTGACTGCAGGAATATCTACCAGAGCTGTTGCCAGAGAATGTTATGTTAATCTCTGTACCATAAGCCGCCTCCAATGTTGTTTTAGAGAATTTGGCAGTACGTCCCTCCGTCCTCACAACCGCAGACCACGTGAATGGCGTCGTGTGGGCGAGTGGTTTGCTGATGTCAACTTTGTGAACAGAGTGCCCAATGGTGGCGGTGAGGTTATGGTATGTGCAGGCGTAAGGTACGGACAATGAACAGAATTGCATTTTATCAATGGCAATTTGAATGCACAGAGATACCGTGACGAGATACTGAGGCCCATTGTCGTGCTATTCATCCTCCGCCGTAACCTCATGTTTCAGCATGATAATGCACGGCCCCATGTCGCAAGGATCTGTAGACAATTCCTGGAAGCTTCAAATCTCCCAGTTCTTCCATGGTCTGCATACTCACCTGACATGTCACCCATTGAGCATGTTTGGGATGCTCTGGATCAACGTGTATGACAGCGTGTTCCAGTTCCGACCAATATCCAACAACTTCGCACAGCCATTGAAGAGGAGTGGGTAAACATTCCACAGGCCACGTTCAGCAGCCTGAACAACTCTATGTGAGGCAAAGAGGCAAATGGTGGTCACAGCAGATACTGACTGGTTTTGTGATCACCCCCCTGACTTTTCTTTTAAGGCATCTGTGACCAACAGATGCATATCTGTATTCCCAGTCATGTGAAATCCATCGATTTGGGCCTAATTCATTATTTTGAATTGACTGATTTCCTTATATGATCTGTAACTCAGTAAAATCTTTGAAATTGTTGCATGTTGTGTTTATATTTTTGTGAGCTCAAAGTATTGGGACAGCAACATTTTTTTGTTGGTTTTTTGGCTCTGTAACTCCAGCACTTTGAATTTGAAATGATAATGTCATTTTGGAGTCACTTCTATTGGAAATAACAATATAATATGTTTCTAAACACTTCTACATTAATGTTGATGGTTGTGGTTACGGATAATCCTGAATGATTTGTGAACAATGATGAGTGAGAACGTTACAGACACACAAATGTCACACCGCCAAGACACGCTAAACTCTCACCATTACAATAACATGGGAGGGTAGTCTTTTTTGGGGGTATGATATTTGTGCGTCTAACTTTCTCACTCATCATTATTCATGATTCTTTCAGGTTTATCCGTAATCATGGTAGCATCCACATTAATGTAAAAGTGTTTAGAAACATATTTATTCTTATTTACAATAAAAGTTACTCCAAAATGACACAATACATTATTTACCATTCATTTCTATTGGGCACAAAATAATCTGAAACACAACCAAAACAAACAGCAAATGCATCCAACAAATTTGTAGTCACAAGCTTGATGTATTCATTGCATGCTATGAATATGGGACCAAATACTTTTTACGACATGAATACACATATAAGTGAATTTGTCCTAACACTTTTGATCCACTAAAATGGGGGACTATGTACAAAAAGTGCTGTAATTTATAAACGGTTCAACCGATATGGATGAAAATACCCTCAAATTAAAGCTGTTTGCACTTTAACCTCATAGCCATTGTATCATTTCAAATCCAAAGTGCTGGAGTACAGATCCAAAACAACAAAACATTTGTTGTCTGTCCTAATACTTTTGGAGCTCACTGTATATAAAATAAAATACTTATATATTGGAAAGACACCAAGACACAACAAATATACTATTTACACACTATTTGTATATTCATATTCTTATATACAGTTAAATTATAGGAGAGTGATACAATATGTTTTTTATCCGTTTTTTTTAAGCTAAACTTGCTTTTTGCCTGAGGTACCTCTGGTGGCAGAGCATTCCACCATGACATGGCTCTATACATAACTGAGCGACACATTAAATCTGTTTTTGTTCTGCGTACCCTGAAGAAACCCATAGTGGTATGTCTGGTGGGGTTTGCATGTCTGTTCAAAGTGTATGCAAATAGATTATACAAGTGGTTAGGCATTTTCAACGCACAAAATGTTTCTGGAAAAAAATCTAGAAGAGAAGTAGTCAATTTCTCTTCAACCCTCAACCTCAATGAAAGACTTTCATGCACGTTGTTGATGTTAGTTCTGGGTGTACAGTTAAGGGGAAGGAGTGCTGCTTTGTTTTGAGCCAGCTGCAACTTGTGTTGACTTTTGAAGCCTCTAAGGGACGTATGGGACAGTTGGGTGTGTACAGTCCCAGTACCAGACAGAGCATTATACTGCACAGGCCTGCACACACACATGAGTGTGTTCCAATGCCAAGAAAGATAAAAACGCAAGGGAGAGTGTTGGTCAATAAGACCACTCCTGAATTCGGGGGGTCTGCGGTTTAGGTTCAGCCTGACTTCGGGAGAACTAGCACAGAGAGACCCCTGTATCAGAGGGCATGTGTGAGTGAGGAAAAACGAAGGATTCAGTAATTAAACCTTTTCAAGGGTTCCATTCTATTTTCACTGAGATTTTCCTTTTAGAAGACTATGAATCCACATGCTGGTGCCAGACCAAGGTGTCCATTTGATGTGATTCACAATTTCAGGCTATGCACACTTTTAAAACTAGAATAATACTCATAGAAAATGTGTTTTGAAATGCAGAACAACAGGATACACCGTCTCGGGTGGGTAAAATTAGGTTTCGAAATAGAATTCGAACTTGGCATCCCTGAGGGCCAGAGCAGTTTTGTCTTTTAGATTACAATTAATAAGATACCGTGGTTGGGGGGGGGACCTGATCCTAGATCAGCAGTCCTACTCTGAGATGATTGACACAGCCCCGGGTTTATTACAATACACATACAGCACTCTACATAGAATGTGGACTTTGCTACCAAGTATTGATTCAGCAGCCATTCACTTTCCCCTGCCACCCATCCTGCAAGCTGTCAGCTTTCAACACACTGTCGACCAGGCCCTCCATTCACTAGGGGCCAGATGAATTGGTCCTTGCGATAGGTCGGAACTCCTTTACCAATAAGGTAAATACATAGAGGTCCCATTTAAACACACTGTTGACTATACACCAACTTTCCATTGACCTATAGAATGATGAATGCAACTCCTGTGGTTTCTAAGTGTTTCATTGACCTATCACCAAATGCACAATATTCGAGCAATTGACGTATCCGCCATACACAATATCCGCTTGCTTCACAAGTTCCTTCAATGTGTCATGAAAGCACCCCCAGTTGCATCTAATAAAATGCCACAGTGCAGTGTATCTGTAGTGTTACTTGTAAGCCGCCATGCAGCTACCCAGAGAGTCACCCCATAATGGACACAGTGCTAAAGTACATTTCCTCCAGCACCACCCCCTTCCCAGAGAAATCCATTTATGGGAATAGAATGTCAGGAAACACAACTGCTTTTCTTGTCATTAGGGCGCTAGCTTTCAAAATTGACCCGTTTTCGGTGCGGCTGATTGGTTGCTAGTGAATTTTTGTATTTCGGGAGAATTTAAAGAATCTCTGTGGAGAAAGCCGGGTCTGTGTGTGTGTGTCTGCATTCCAACGTATGTGAATGACAGTAGCCTCTGTTTGGGCCTCTCAATTACCATTTAACGAGGGACCAAACGGACTAATGGGCAACTTATGGATCTGGGCTGCATCCCAAATGGCACCCTGTTTCCTGTATAGTGCACTGTAGATGGGGAAAGTAGTGCGCTATATAGGGAATAGGATGCCATTTGGGATGCACACTCAGACACTCTGAGTTTTTATTTTCTGACAACAGTTTGAATTGTGGTGTGTTCCGCCTCCTCGTTAATTCACATAGAAGTAGCCCGTTTCACTGTTGCGGACAATATGTTTTAGGCTTTACTGAGCCGGACAAACTTCTCTTGAGGAGAGCCCAAGCAATTCCCCAATTTTTCCGCAGATCAAGTATGCAGACATTTGCGCGGTCTTACACAAACTTTTCCCCCGTGGCACATTTTCTGGCTGGCGCTCGCATTGCCTTTGTTGTTTTCCTTACAAATAATAACTTTGGACATGTGTGCGTTCCTATCAAAGTAAGTGCCTTATTTTCTGTATATCGTGTTGTCATTTCTACTGTAGCATACGGTATGTATGTATGTATGTATGTATGTATGTATGTATGTATGTATGTATCTATGTATGGAGCATAATGTATTTACAGTTTTATTCACGTTCAAGTACTGGTGACAAATAATGCATTCCGATTATTGCATACATATTTTTGTATTTTACTCCTTTTTTCATGAACTTGTCTCACCGCTGCAACTCCCAAACGGGCTCTGGAGAGGCAAAGGTCGAGTCATGCTCCCTCCGAAACATGACGTGCCAAACCGCACTTCTTAACACCTACCCTTAACACCTACCCTTAACACCTGCACCGAAGTGTCGGGGGAAACACCTTTCAACTGACAACTGAAGTCAGCCTGGAGGCACCCAGCCTGCCATAAGGAGTAGCTAGAGCACGATGAGCCAAGTAAAGCCCCCCGGCCAAACCCTCCCCTAACCCGGACGACGCTGAACCCTGTAAAATAGGTTGTACTGATTATGATGAGCTAATGCTAAGTTATTTGCCAGCTATGTGTGGAGCCATTTTTGCTGAGATTATACAATGCATTCTGGGTGTCACATAATCGTATGTCAGACCAAAGATGTTATAATGAGGTGAAGGAATGGTTCACTCATCTTTCGAGTAAACTTCCGGAAGCGAATGAAGGGAAGTGAATGATCGTCGACGACACACCCCCTTCAATATACATACTGCAAACAGACCAAACTCATCTTGTCTCCTCTTCTCATCTTTGGTTGACGCGGAAAAAAAAACATTGTTGCGCGCCCAAACTACCCATTGTCGGATTACTTTACATTTTTAGAGAGTGTTTTACTCAATTATTTCGATTAGTTGTAAATAGTAGTTGCTTTTAGCTAATTCATATTGTGGTTTCTGTCAGCCAAGAGTTAGCTAAATATGACCACTTGTGTTACGTTTCCTCAGTTAGCGCTAGGACTAACGTAGCCTACATGTACCGGTTTGGATGACTATGTTATGCTGTTGCTCCTTCTGTGAGTGTCTGAACATTGCATCCAAAAATAACCTGGTCACATTCAGGACATATGTTTGTAAGGGTTGTGTTTGTGCAACAGGTTTTTATCCGACCAGTTCAAACGCTTACTGTTGCGTCAATCAAAACTGGACGTTCTAAATAAGCGTTCTAATCACACCGGTTTGAGTGTACGTTGCAGAGACCCCTATAGAAGGATCACACCCGTTTGTTAGCACGTGTCAAAGGGTTAATAAGGCTTACACAAACGTTGGAGTTCCTTAAGTGCCTATGCATATCCAATGTTGAGATAGTTACCACTTTATAATATTTAAATAATGTTATAAATGTTATATTCAAATATGTAATGAGAAGGAATATTTTTATTTGCAGTGTACAAATTTATCAGGATGAACATAAATTACACCCGTGAGAGTAAATGTAATTCCTGTTCATGTTATGTTTGTACACTGCAAATGTAAATTTGCCTTCAATATTTTAATATACAATTAAAAACATTATTATTTAAATATCATTAAGTGGAAACTTTCCCAACATTGGGATAAGCGTAGGCACTTGAGGAACTCAACTTGTTCAAGCCTCATTAAGCTACAAAAGTGTCAGTTCTCAACCTTAAGATGTGTTGACAATACAATAGAATAGATGAACCGGAATGACATTTACTCTCACAGGTGGCCAAAAAGAACTGAAATTCACACCACTACTAAGCCACACCTCTAGTATTTTGACCTGTTGGATCATAGCTCAATATCCCAACTAAGTGACCCAACTGGCTGGGTCAAAAATAACCCAACTTGTTTTCTGTCCACTATTTACCCAGCATTGGTTGTTTTTAACCTAACATTTTTTGTGTGCTTATTGGGATTGTCCAGGAGACCAAGAAGATCCAGAAAGGTCTCTTTCTCTCTTTTTTGTGACTTATTTTTCTTAATTCTCTTTCTCTCTCTCTCTCGCTCTCCTTTCTCTCTCTAGCTCCCTTTCTTTTTGGCATTTCCCATTTCCTCAGCTCCCTTCAGCGGGAATTGCTGGAGATTTTACACCCAATTGGGCGAATCAGAGGCCTTTATTGCCGCCCTCATCACTCCACAAGTGGCAGAGGGGACTCTGGCTGCTGAATGGTGTATTGTGTGCTGTTTTCCTAAGAGGGGCCCTCGCTCTACCTCTCATCTGTCACGGACAGGTCCTTCTGCCTCCACGCTCCACAATGGCCTATTGTTTCTCCGGAATAGTCAGGTTTCGATGTTCCAGGAGAGGTAGTGAATGATGAACTCCTGCCAAATTCTGATCCCATTTTCTTTCGCTTGAGCTCACGAAGGAATTATAAATAACCCTCAACTTTCTGGGGGGAGTAAAAATGCTCCACTGTCATCCTCCTCCGGAAAACAACGTCCATTGATATTGGTTGGGCGAGTGTGTTTTTGGAAATACATTACCCAAAAGGCTTTTATACATTTTCTATGGTGAGAGATGGAAGAAACTACATTAACCAGAAGCACCCCTAATGTAGAACCGTGAGTAGAAAATATGCCCCCTTGGCCTTATTATGGAAAGAAACTACATGCAGCTATTTTGTATCCAGCAGCTAAATTAGATTGAAAGACTGTTTTCTTTCAGCTACTTGTTTTTGTGGAATATCAGTTAGCCATTTCCTCATCATGACTAGTGGTAAAAGGCATATGTGATTGACATGGTCACACAGTGTCTGATCTGTTTCCTTATCAATCTTGAAAACTCTTGTGTCATGGAGATACAATACATTTGCTACGTTGGCTCGACTTTCCGAGAAAAATTCTTAGACACGAATGCAACTTCGAGAGAAGCAATTTGATTTTGATACTCTAATAGTGTGTAAATATTGGCCTGGAAATGTGTAGTGGTCGTTCGGGATGTTGCCCTAGGTTGGCCAAGTCGGTTTGGAGCCACATGACCGGTAATCATGTGAAAAAAAATGAATAGCGTGTATTGTTAGAACCACTGTCTCATCATGGTCTCATCAGAGTCTCTCCAGGAAGCCAGAGTCATTCTTTTGTTGGGCTCCCAGCGGGAACATTCTCTACTTCAGGGAAAATGTCCGCCACCGCCTCGACTGTATTTACTCAATTTCTACATTCCTCTCCTAAGGCTTCCTCCAGGCATCTCAAACTGTAGTAATGTTTAGTTTACAGTGAAGTAAAGGATGATGTCTCTGGGGGTTTCTCTGTCTCTTTCTCTGTGTGCCTCATCAGATGTATAGTAACAGCCATTGCACCAAGGTAAGTTGAGTAGAGGTGTGTGTGTGTGTGTATGTGTGTGTGTGTGTGTGTGTGTGTGTGTGTGTGTGTGTGTGTGTGTGTGTGTGTGTGTGTGTGTGTGTGTGTGTGTGTGTGTGTGTGTGTGTGTGTGTGTGTGTGTGTGTGTGTGTGTGTGTGTGTGTGTGTGTGTGTGTGTAGATGGGAGTGTACTTCATTCATGCTCCTTTGTGTACAACTATTGATTTTCTGTTCATCTTTCATCACTTCTAGACAAAAGTATGTGGGCACCGCTTCTTAGACTTGCTTTCAATGAGAATGGCATTCTCATTGGTCGCACAAGAAGTTACATATTGCAGCTTTAAAACTTTCACTGAATGTTTCAATAAAACTGCTAGCATATTTGTGATTAAGCACAGATAGGACACGTGGAAATTCATTTCCTTAGGCATTAATCATGCAAACATGTATTTTCTTATTATGAAACGGCATCAGGGAGATTCAAACCTACACTACATTACCAAAAGTATGTGGACACCCGCTCGTCGAACATCTCATTCCAAAGTCATTGGCATTAATATGGCGTTGGTCCCACCTTTGTTGCTATAACAGCCTCCACTTTTCTGGGAAGGCTTTCCACTAGATGTTGGAACATTGCTGCGGGGACTTGTTCCATTCAGCCACAAGAGCATTAGTGAGGTTGGGCACTGATGTTGGGCGATTAGGCCTGGCTCGCAGTCGGCGTTCCAATTTATCCCAAAGGTGTTCGATGTGGTTGAGGTCAGGGCTCTGTGCAGGCCAGTCAAGTTCTTCCACACCGATCTTGACAAACCATTTCTGTATGGACTTCACTTTGTGCACTGGGGCATTGTCATGCTGAAACAGGAAAGGGCCTTCCACAAAGTTGGAAGCCCAGAATCATCTAGAATGTAATTGTATGCTGTAGCGTTAAGATTTCCTTCACTGGAACTAAGGGGCCTAGTCCTCCTTCACCAAGCTTTACAGTTGGCACTATGCATTGGAGCAGGTAGCGTTCTCCTGGCATTTGACAAACCCAGATTTGTCCATCACTTCACTTTTGGCCTACCACTTCGTGTCTGAGCCGTTGTTGCTCCTAGACGTTTCCACTTTACAATAACAGCACTTACAGTTGACCGGGGCAGGTCTAGCACGGCAAAAAAAATTACGACCTGACCTGTTAGAAAGGTGGCATTCTATGACGTTGCCACTTTGAAAGTCACTGAGCTCTTCAGTAAAGCCATTCTACTACTAATGTTTGTCTATGGAGATCGCATGGCTGTGAGCTTGATTTTATACACCTGTCAGCAACGGGTGTGGCTGAAATAGCCAAATTCAATCATTTGAAGGGGTGTCCACATACTTTTGTATATATAATGTATCTGCAACGGTTGGGCTCTTCATTGATGGCCCTTAATGTAAGCCTGAGATAATTTGAACGGAAGTGATGAAAAATTGTTATTGTTAGATGACCATACTGTCTGTTTGAGGACTAAACAGCAATGCATTCTTGCTATCATATTTTTTTTTTCTCTGCTTTATCGAACATAAACCAAACCCTTGCCTCACTCAATTATACTGGGCCTGATATTGCCAATGGAGATTGCTATTTTCTATGATTGGGTCTGGCTAATGCTAACTAACTACACACGGTCTGTTGGTCTCGTTAACACTAACAAACAGCTCAGGGTCTGTTGCGTGATGATACTATCAGTGGCAGCGATTTTATGAGGTCCAGGCATTCCAGGCCATATGAAATATCAGTTCCAAGAAGCTAGCTAACTCTTAAGCTCCCATGAACACAGCAGGTGGCAATATTGTCAGCTAAATATAGGCCACCTTCTTTCTTCTCTCCTTTTTCCTCAACCCCTCTGCCCCCCCCCCCCCCCCCAAATCGATAAGCAATACGCTTATCGATTCGCTTGGTGTGTTAGCCGCTGAAGGGTTGTAGTAAATTTGGATTGTTATCCGGAGTCAGGGGATATATGGGTCTAGATGTGAACTCTTATTATCTGTCTGTCTGTCTGTCTGTCTGTCTGTCTGGCTGGCTGGCTGGCTGGCTGGCTGGCTGGCTGGCATCTCTATTCTGTTATGCAGGGGGCGTGAAAGTTCATATAGCTAACTCTGACTGGTGGGCCAGACTCTCTGGTTCCTTACATGAAGCATTGTGATATTGTATTGAATGGCATTGGGAGATGGCGCATACTACTGTGTTTGTTGTTGATTGTGTACAGTTTTTATGCTAGCCTATGGGCCTGGGTTCAGTGTGTATTCCATATCAGTTGCTTACTAACCTTTGCCTGCTCATATTTTTGTTTTATCACATGATGCACATCAGATGATGTCATAAGTGTCTCCAGATGATGTCATCAGAAAGACTTATCTTTTTCTATCTTTTTAACTACAGAACATAGAACCCGACATTTTCACATTTTCACACCACATTGCGGTGGTGCTGGAGATTATGCAGTTTATGTTGAAAAAGTGTGAATTTTCCCTTTTTAAATTTAAATGTAGCCTTTCTTTAACTTGGCAAGTCAGTTAAGAACAAATTCTTATTTACGATGACGCACCTACACCGTCCAAACCCAGACGACGCTGGGCCAATTCTGCGCCGCCCTATGGGACTCCCAATCACGGCCGGTTCTGATACAGCCTGTAGGGAGTGAGCATGATAGCAATACAGAGGAACACAGTAGATGGATTTGGTGGGGTAATTAACCGATGCTATCGTCAGTGTCACGGTCGGGTCAGGGCTGGCGTCAGATGGCTTCTTTGCAAGGACGGCCGTGTGACTTCATGCAAGGAGCCTCTCCTGTCCAAGTTTGGCTTTGTTCACAATCACACAACCATTTCACACCCCTTTGAACGCACACACACATGCAAGCATACACATACGCACACAAACACACACAATGCTAGTGCTGACCCTGCCCCCTCTCTCCAAAGTTTCTTTTCAGAACGTATGATGTATCATTTTCTCCAGTTGACAGTCACAGAACGTCCACCTCTGATCCAGTGTATATGCTTCTAGACACCTGCTACTGTGGGACACCTTCTACCCTTTCCATTTTGTTCACTTTCTTTCTCAACTTTCCTCTCCCCTTCTTTCTCTGACTCTCTCTCTCTCTCTCTGACTCTCTCTCTCTCTCTGACTCTCTCTCTCTCTCTCTCTGACTCTCTCTCTCTCTCTCTCTGACTCTCTCTCTCTGACTCTCTCTCTCACTCTCTCTCCGTTGTAGATATTTGAGTAAGGGTTGGATTTACGTGTCAGAGGGCCCAAGAGACAGAATAGTTCAAAGATAAACCGTCCTGCGTGATTTATGGATTGCTAATGCTGTTCTACTTCATAGAATCTTTGGGCTTGATTGTCTTCGGCGTGAAACACAACTCTCATGTTCCCACTTTATAATCCCATTTGGCTTGAGGCCCAATTCGCCACCCTTCTCCCCAAGTGTGCGCTTGCACACTCCCTGTCATGGATTTGATATCATGTGATCGGTGTAAGCGTTACGCCATTGTTAAATCCATGACAGTAAGTGTGCAAATGTACACTTTGGGAGAAGAGTGGAGAATTTGCATGCAGCTTTTGTATTGGCAGTCAACACTTAACAATAGTTTTGAGGGGGTTTGTGTGTAAAGTAATTGCAGCAAATGATTTATTGACTTGGCACGGTCAGGTGGTGGCATGAGGCCTTGCGTTAGGAAATATAGGTTTACACAGAAGGCCACTTGAATCAAGCCCACTGTATTTTCTTGATATTTCATTACTTTAACAGAACATTTCCTAAAAGTTCAAACATGGTTACATTACATTTAATTTCAAGTTTGG
The DNA here is from genome assembly GCF_045679555.1 of Salvelinus alpinus. NCBI lineage: Eukaryota > Metazoa > Chordata > Actinopteri > Salmoniformes > Salmonidae > Salvelinus > Salvelinus alpinus. The sequence goes on along the minus strand of NC_092094.1, from coordinate 52,000,283 downwards.
TAATGTTCTAGGGACGTTCTCCAACTGGTTTGACATTGGGAATGTTCTCAAATAGTTCAGAGAACTTTAAGAAACAATGTTCTTCTGTGTGAATTCCAGTACTTCAGCGTTAAGGTTGTCAAATTGTTCAGAGAACGTTAAGAAAACATTCCATAAAAAAAACACAACAAAACTTTAATGACAATCAGAGAACGTTCAAAGAATATTATTTCAAAACGTATACATTCCATTTTCAGCATCAACAAAACTCTCTCTATCCTCTATCTTGGTAAGTGTGTTCAGGTGTGTTGGCCGTGCCCAATTATTGGCCACACCTGATCTTAATGAGTGCTTGTTTCCTTATAAAATGGGTTCTTTTTGAATAGACAAAAATTGACAGCTTTAATTAATTAAAAAACAATAACATTGCATGCTAGCTCCAACCTGGTGGCGCAGTGGACTAATTCCATTGATACACAACAGACAATTATAGTTTTGAATATCCCTAATGCCTTTCACAATAAAAAATAAATGTGTTTGCATGATTAATGGCTAAGGAAATGAATTTCCATTTGTTCTATCTGTGCTTAATCCCAAATAAACAGTCTTATTGAAACATTCAGTGAAAGTTTTAAAGCTGCAATATATCACTTTTTGGGCGACTAATGAGAATGTCATTCTCATTGAAAGCAAGTTTAATAAGCTTTTGATCTTTTCTAAGCACGCTATTTCTATGCTTCCCGTTCCTAAGTTTTGTTTTTGCGTCTTTTACTTTCGGTTTTGTACACCAGCTTCAAACAGCTGAAAATACAACATTTTGGGTTATTGAAAATATATTTCACAGCGGTTTAAATGGTACAATGATTCTTTACATTATGCATTGCTTGTTTTGTCACAAAGTGAAATTAGGCGAACAATTCGAATTTTAGCAACCAGGAAATGGCAGAGTGATTTCTGTTTATTGCACCTTTAACGAAGTTATTCAAAAACCTCAAAATAACCTATAAATTCCATTCTCAGAGCATTAATAAAATGTCCCAGAAAAACTTTTAAGGAACCAGAGTAAAACGTTCTCAGAACCTCCAAAGCAACCAAAAAATAAACGTTCCCAGAACAGGCTATATTTTCCCTTCTGTCTCAGAACGTTTAAAAAACATACAGTTTTACCGGTCAGGAAACATATGACTTTGTTCCCACAACCAACGTGAAACCAAAAACGTACATTCCCACAACTTCCAAGGAACCACATGTGCCAGCTGGGCTGTCTAATAGATTCTCCTATCTCAAATGGGTATGGGTGTTCGGTGTGGGTGGGTGGATGTGTGTGGTGGTGGGGGAGGGCACTGGAGAAGAAGACAGAGAAACCCCTCTGCACAGCAGTGCTTTTAAATCCTGATGCTAGTTTTGGCAGGAACAAGTAGTTTTATAAAAAAACAAGTGTAAAAACCACACACTAGAAAGACTTGATTTGCAGTGTAGTCGTGATTGTCTTCCTAATGATGGACCTCAATACTCGACTTCTAGGAATCAGTAGGCGATGGAGTCACACCACTGATAAAACCCATATCAGAGTTTGGGTCTTTATCTCCATGCGATCTGCCATCAGCAACATCAGCTTAATCCAGGAAGTCTTCCTGTGGTTCACAATTTCTTTCTGTCTTTCTCTTCCAGTATGAGAGCATTCTATCATCCTGTCATCCACCCTAATCCTGGAATTCAATTATAGAGGTTGTTTTGGGTTTTTCCCAGCGGGTGCATATCTGTTTCAAGATTGATACACTGTAGATATGCCTGAATATTGTGGAAATTCATAAATGTTTTCCCTCTCCCTGTTTCCTTATAGAATGATGTCTTCCAAGCGAGCCACACCTCCGTTTCCCCCGGCGACAGAGGAAGAGGAAGCGATAGGTCAGGACAGTGTGGGCTGGGCCAATGAGGACAGAGAAAGCCATGACCAGCCAGTTATGCCCCCTCTGCACGGCAAACCCCTCCCAGAGGAGCACCAGCCAATCAGAGACAGCCAGCCCGAGTCGGACTGGGAGAGTATAGGCCCTACTCAGACAGTGAGACACACACAAACACACGCACTCTCCGTCAGATTGACACACTGTCACTGTCACTGAGCTATTACAGAGGAATCTTCCTCTTTAAGACAAATGCCTCTTGGAACAGTTTCAAGGATGTCTTAAGATGTCGCTGTTTGTCAAAGCCATCTAAAGTTCTTGGAGATCCCCCCCCCCCCCCCCGCTCTGTAAGAGGAGGATAAAACATACAGGAATAAACTTCTCGTCAGGCCACCTGTGCTAGAGTGTCTACTGATGGACAATGTGCATTTAATACCAAACAGTATTGTTGCGTCCCAAATGGCACCTTATTCCCTATATAGTGCACTACTTTTGACCAAAGCCCATAGGATCTTATGTATCAACATTTGAATTTGTGTTTTTTACCCTGGAGTAAAAGTGCACCCATTCAGCATCGTTCACACCCTTTTAAGCTTCATCCCCATCCATCTTTTTAAGGGTTGATCTGAGCGTTCTGTCCTAACAGCAGTCTAGCACCCAAGCTAACTGGCTAAAGTGGGCTAGCTAATTACAGACACAAATGAGAGAACAGCTCACGCTGACCATTTTACTCGCCCTAGCAGAGCTGGTTAGGCTGTTTTTATGTTATCCAGAGTGTTGCTAACTGCAACTGTGCTGCTGGCAACAATTTAAGAGCGAATTTACCAAATATGTCTATCAACAGCTGTCGTGTCACAGTGACATCATGAACATTCTATTGAAATGGATACTTGCATAGTGGAGTCTTTTGTTAAGACATAATCCCAACTCATGATGTTACTACCCTGCATGAATCTGCAGGTAGCTAACCAACCAGGTGCAATGTTAGCTAACATTCGGCTATAACTAGCAAAGCAAATGGCTCTGAGATACAAATAGTATTACCACACAGATCATTCATGTAACATTAGCTAGCGAGCCAACAGTACACTTTAACTTGAAATGAAAATGACTTTCTGACAAAATTAGAAACGTGTAATATCTGAAAATGTAGCTAGCTAGATTATCTTACCCGTATACATGGCTGGACGCTTCTCCTTCTCTGTCACGGATGCCATGGTTGCCCTTAGTTTGAAGATGTAATCCAGAGACAGGTGTTTTCTCCATCTCTTTAGCTATTATACTCTAATTACACTGATTTCAAAACTCGGTCCTCCAGAAAGTGGAGAGCAACACTTATGCAGTTCTACTACGGGATATATCTTTTTTAAAGCCGTGTTAGACAGGATTACCTAGACATACTGACCAGCTCAAATAGACAGAAGCGTGGCAGACCGGTCCGAACTCATTATCTCAGCCAATCATGGCTAGCAGGAAGTTTACTGTCTTTTTCTGTGGCTAAACCAACTAGGCTCGTAATTTAACATTGTATTCATATTTACAGATGGCATAAATATGTGTTATTAAGGCACATGAAAGTTCACATGTTCCTGAAGGCATTTCTGCCCAAAAGAAAACGCATTTTGATAAAAAAAAAGTTCCGGTACTAATCGCTCTCCTGTGAAGTAGTGACGCACGACATACGCCTAGTTTCCTGAAACGAGTCACATATGTTAGCTGATGGAAGTTCCTTCAATGTCACAAAAACTCATAGTCCTACAAAAAGCATGGCTGAATCACTCGCCCCAAATGGCCATAGTCAGTCCTGTGGGATTATTTGATGTAGGGTCAGAGTTAGTTTTTTTAACCTGAAAAGGACAGCTATCTCCATGTATGACAGTTGTAAAATGTACCTCTCACCCTTGCCCCACAGTATGTATGACCTGTGTCATTCTTCTGTATTGAGTTGCATTCGTCAATCACAAGATGGAGGGAGGGGATATCCGTAACCGTGTTCTTGGTACAAGCCCGAAGGGGACAGTCTTTGTTGCGAAACCGCTGAGTTATGTTGTCTGTCCCAAATGGCACCCTAGTCCCTATATAGTGCACTACTTTTAACCAGAGCCCTATGGCTAGTGCACTACATAGGGAATAGGAAGCCATTTGGGACATAGATCTCAACTTGACCTTTCCCCACTGCCATGCCAGTCCCTCTGTGCCAAGGTGTCACTCTCTGGCTGCCAATACAGAGATTTGCAACCTGGTCCGAGTCTAAATTCTGCTGTAAGAAGATGATCGCCATGATTTAAGCAACAATTTAAACAACACCCACAGCAACAACAACCACAGACATTAGTCTAGGGATATCAATAGAGAGGTGATGAAAAGTTAAAAGTTGTTAGAGAAATAGATTGTAAGTTACACTTAACTTTGTGGTGAGTGATTAGTTGAAATAATGGCCATAAGCTACTAAAGAAAAGTGAAAAAGTCCTAGTATTGTCATTCCACTAATTCCAAAACACCCCTGTTTTATTTGTTCCTATAGGACAATGCTAGTAGCAAGGGCTGTTCCTTGAACTCCTACCGGAATAACACTATATCTCCACCAAAGCCTGAGGAGTGTTCCCAGGATTGCGGCGAGCTGCTAGGCGGATCCGCCTTCAGAACACCGGAACGCCGCAAAGGAAGCCTGGCCGACGTGGTGGACACACTGAAACAGAAGAAACTAGTAGAGCTGACAAAGACAGAACAGGATGGTAGGAGATCTCCCTTAACCCCCCTCTTCTCTATGTGTGCATATGTGTGTGAACTCTCTTGCACATGTGTGTGCTATGTGTGCGTGCGTGCATGCCCGCCTGCGTAAACACAGTATGTTCAGCCTTTACTTTGTGTCCATATCCTCTTCGGAGGATCTTTTGAACCTTTCAATGAGCGACAAATTCCCCCCACCCATACATCATAGATCTGTGAGAAGTGAAACCTCACATCAGGCTAGTGGTTGACTCCCATTGCATGCCCCTGCATGCGCCTATTCCCCAAAGCTATGGAGTTCTATCGACTCTCTGTACTGTTATGCTACACATTGTAATTGTCATGATATCACAGGCCCCACTGATCTTTCGTATTAAATGCTTCACTTTATTTATATAGTGAAGTGTAGAGTAGTGATCTCTAGAGCCGGATAGCCAAAGGCATCGCAGCTTTTTTTGCAATGTCTTCTGTACTGTAGATCAGGGTTTCTTAAACTATGGGTCGTGACCCAAAGTGGGCCCTAAGCATGTAAGAGGTGGGTCGCAAGTTATGAGAATGCATCTACTGTATAATTAAAACCAATTTGTTCTTCATTTCGGTCAATGGAGGACGATTTGGGTCAGGGAATTTTTCCATTTTGGGTCTTGAGCTGAAAAAGTTTAAGAACTCCTGCTGAAGTCTTTTTACTATGAGTGAACCGTATTCGTGTGTGTGTTTTCAAGTTTCAAACTGTATTCACCACGTGCACAGGATACAACAGGTGTAAAACAGTACAGTGAAATTCTTACCTTGAGATCTCTTTCCCAACAATGCAGTGATGATGATAATAATAATATAGATCATATTTTTTTTAAACACACAACAACAAAAAAACAAGAATGGCGATGTGAGTTCGAAACATGAGAATTCCAGGATATACAGGTCAGTGCCAGTACCATATTCAATGTGCAGGGGTACTGGAGTGGTTGAGGTGGGTTTATACATTAAAAAGTGACTGGTAGTAGTGTTGCACGGTATACCGAGACTTCTGTACGTTTTTGATACTAGAACATGAAAACGGCGATATCACCCTTTTAGCGTGAAAGCACTGTGCCTGCTCCACTTAGCCTGCGCGGGAGTCTGGGCTGGATCATGTTAGCTCCCCACTCATGCTGCACAGAAGTTAACACACTTGAATAATGCGACACGGAATGTAGAAATGTTGAAACGGTTCATTACTGTTCGCAAAACAATGTCCCTACAGCCTAGAACACTTTACAAGGCAAGAAGATACCGATACTGCTTTATAGACTAACTGTTTTTGCTAGCTTACAACTGAAGCTATCATAAATTCACTACCCTGGCACTTTGTTTGTGATAATATGCAAACAATAACACAAAATATGCTGATTTCAAAGCTGATTGCCACCAAAACTTTATTAATTAACTTAATCGGTCTCTTGGCCTCATTACTGGTTAAAGAGACAGCGCACACTTTTATAAAATAAGCTACTTCTATGCAAATGTGGTTAATCAGTACAATAAAATAAGTCCCAAATGGAAGGGAAACAGATTGTCTTCTGTAGCCCCATGAAATCAGCCAAAACAAGCTCCATAACTCAATGAATGCTCACACTCCTATTGAATATGCATTCATGTGAATAGGCCTAGGTTACATCTCGAATTACCCAGTTCATCAATAGAGATTTACCATTCAAATAAATTATTAGCATTATGTTCTTATGTAGTTAGATTGGTAAATGCAAAGTCAAATTGATTGTATGATTGATTCATTAATGCATACATGGCTGTCTCTGAAAAATGTTGATGTAAAAAATGTGACCCACGGCCTCGATTCGGTCTTGTGTAGCAAAATTAGAAATTGTGTTTCTTACATTGGATAAAAGTAGAGACTCAGAGCTACAAAATTGTATATCATAAACTGCAGTTGAGGAACAATAGGAAAACAATTCTGCTTTGAAAGTTGATACCCTCTTAAGCCTTAGCCCCACCCACCTCTTGGGATTCACATGTGAGGCCATGTGCTAAACAGAGTGAGTATGGTATTGTAGTAAACAACTAAAGATTCCAATATTAAAAGTGGTGAAAGTAGTAGCCTACAATAAGGGAAAAACTCCAGGTAAAAATACACTTTATCTAGTCCTTGACCTATATCTTAATCTGACTTTGAAAGTGTCCAGTTACAAATATTGTATACTTATTAGATGATGCTTACCCAGACACTTGTCTAAATTGATGAGTCATGTGAAATAAATACTATAACCACACTCCAGGCACTAAGTGAATGGGGCACTAGACTTGCACACATGTTCATGAAAATGCAATAGAGGGCCGTAATCACCCCCAGACACACCTGGCTAACTTGATTGGTCATGTAATCATTCTCTTATGAAGTGGAATATTTTGTTTAGACATGTAGCTAGCTAGCTAAACAATGAACCATAATGCCAACCCATAGCTACAGTACAAACGGATTGTCATAGCTAGCCACTATGCATGCAATGCTGGTGTATGAATCTGCAGGTAGCTAACTAACTAACAATGTAAATGGATTTCTGAGATACCAAAAATGAATATTAATACACAGATCATACACATAACGTTAACTAGTGAGCCAGCAAGCTAATGTTCGCTAGCTAGCGATCCCCATGACTAACATTATGTCTTTCAAAAAAGCCGTGGTAGCAAGGATTATCTACACATACTGAGCATTGAGTATCGTGATGGTATCGAGAATCATGATACTAAACCTGGTATCAAAGTCAAAATTATGGTATCATGACAACACTCACTAACTGGTCGTAGGATAGCCATGTAAACAGAGTTGAAAGTGACTGATAGCAGGAATATATAAATACTTATGGTGTTATACTAAAGGTAATATATACAGTGCCTTCAGAGAGTATTCATACCCCTTGACTTATTCCACATTTTGTTGTGTTGGTCAGGGAGGTGACCAAGAACCCAATGACCACTCTGACAGAACTACATAGTTCATTGACTGAGATGGGAGAACCTGTTAGAAGGACAACAGTCTCTACAGCACTTCACCAATCTGTGTTTTATGGGAGAGTGGCCAGACAGATGCCACTTCTGAGAAAATGGCACATGACAGCTGGCCTAGAATTTGCAAAAAGGCACATGAAAGATGCTGAGAGCATAAGGCAAAATATGTTGTGGTCAGATGAGACAGAAATGTTACTCTTTGGCCTGAATGCAAAGTGCTATGTCTGGAGAAAACCAGGCACAGCTCATCAACCATCTAACACCATCCCTACCATAAAGCATGGTGGTGGCAGCATCATGCTATGTTTATGCTTTTCAGTGGCAGGGACTGGGAGACTGGTACGGATAGAGGAACAATGAATGGAGCAAAATGCAGGCAAATCCTTGATGAGAGAGCGCAAACGACTTTAGACTGGGGTAAAGATTTACGTTCCAACAGGACAATCACCCCAAGCATACAGCCAAAAGCAACGCTGGAATGGCTTCAGAACAAGAATGCGAAAGTCCTTGAGTGGCCCAGCCGAAGCCCAGACTTGAATCCCATATAAAATCGGTGGAAAGATTGCTGTTCACCGCCAATCCCCATCTAACTTAACAGAGCTTGAGAAAATCTGGAAGGAAGAATGGGAGAAAATCCCCAAATCCAGATGTGCAAAGCTGATACAGACATACCAAAGATGACTCAAAGCTGTAATCAAAGGTGCTTCTACAAAGTTTGGACTCAGGTGTGAATACTTATGTAATTGAGATATTTATTTTTCAATACATTTGCTAAAATGTCTAAAAATATGTTTTCACCTTGTCATTATGGGGTATTGTGTGTAAATGGGTGAGATTTATTTTATTTTATTTAATGCATTTTGAATTCAGGCTGTAACACAACAAAATGTGGAATAAGTCAAGGGGTATGAATACTTTCTAAAGCACTGTACGTCCTGAATGGCTTGGAGCTCGCCCCAAGTGATAAGCTGGGCTGTCCGCACCACTGTCTGTAGGGCCTTCCGGTTGCAAGCGGTGCAGTTGCCATATCAGACGGTGATACAACTAGTCAAGATGCTTTCAGGTGCAGCTGTAAAAGTTCCTGAGGATCTGAGGGGCTATGCCAAATTGTTTCAGCCTCCTGATGTAGAAGAGGCATTTCCATGTCTTCTTCACAACTGCTCTGGTGTGAGAAGACCATGTTAAGTCCTCAGTGATGTGGACACTGAGGAACTTCAAGCTCTTGACCCTCTCCACTGCGGCCTGTTAATGTTGTGTTGTCTGAAAACTTGATGATGGAGTTGGAGTCGTGCATGGCCACGCAGTCGTGGGTAAACAAGAAGTACAGGAGAGGGCTAAGCTTACACCCTTGGGGGGCCCCCGTTTTGAGGGTCAACGTGGCAGAGGAAGTGTTGCCTACTCTCAGCACCTGGTCGGCCCGTCAGGAAGTCCCGAGTCCAGTTGCAGAGGGAGGTTTTCAGTCCCAGTTTCCCGAGCTTGGTGACGATCTTGGAGGGCACTATGGTGTAGAACACTGAGCTGTAGTCAATGAATAGCATTCTCACATAGGTGTTCCTTTTGTCCAGGTGTGAAAGGGCAGTGTGGAGTGCAATAGATTGCATCATCTGTGGATCTGTTGGTGCGGTATGCAAATTGGAGTGGATCTAGGGTTTCTGGAATAATGATGTCGATGTGAGCCAGCATTCTCACATAGGTATTCCTCTTGTACAGGTAGGAGAGGGCATTATGGAGACCAGTTGAGATTGCATCGTCTGTAGATCTGTTGTGGCAGTATGCAATTTGGAATGGGTCTAGGGTGCCATGACTAGACTTTCAAAGCACTTCATGATTACAGATGGTAGTGCTACAGAGCGGTAGTTGTTGTGGCAGGTAGCCTTAGAGTTGTTTGCGGCAGGAATAAAGGTGGTCAGTTTGAGACATGTGGAGATTACAGACTGGGACAAGGAGAGGTCTGAAAATGACCATGAAGATGCCTACCAGCTGGTCTGCGCATGCTCTGAGAATGCGCCCTGGAATACTGTCCAATCCCGCGGCCTTGCAAGTTTTGACCAGATTGAAAACCTTACTCACATTGGCCTCGGAAAGCAAGATCACCCAGTTCTCTGGGACGGTGGGTGCCCTCGTGCAGTGTTGTTTTTGTCAAAACTTGCATAAAATGCTTTGAGTTCGCTGGTAGAGAGGCGTCGTTGGATTGGTCACGACTAGGTCTACCTTTGTAATCTGTAATGGACTGTAGCCCCTGCATGCGTTGAGTATTGTAGCCGGTGTAATAGGATTCCGCCTTGTTCCTATATTGTCCTTTTGCAGTTCATTAAGCGCCAGCTTGTTGTTCTCCTGAGGTGGAATATATACAACAGTCACGATAACAACCTCTTGGGAGGTAGAACGGTCTGCATTTTACCATCAGGTATATACTAATGGAGAGACATACCCCCTCTCCCTCTCGATTTCCCTGAATCCACTGTCCTGTCCGCACGGTGGCTGGAGAATCCATCACTCTTTTTCAGTGAGTAGATAAGATGTTACTGAACACTTCTAAATTTAATCCTGATAATGCCATGATTAAGAAATGAATGAATCATTAATAACAATGAGTGAGATGCCATTCAGAGGCTACAACAAAACATGCTAACCTCTCACCATTACCAATAACAGGGGAGGTTAGCATTTGGGGGGGATATGATCTTTGTGCCTCTGTAACCTTCTCTCTCATCATCATTCACGATTCATTCATGATTATCCATAATCATGGTAGCATCCACTTGGATGTAGAAATGTTCAGAAACATCTTCTATTCGTACTTACAATAAAAGTTACTCCAAAATGGCACACGACTTTATTCACCATTCAGCTCATATCAGACAAATCATAATCCAAAACACAACCAAAACAAACCGTAAATGCATCCAACAAATTTGTAGTCACAAGCTTGATGTAGTCATTGCGTGCAAGGAATATGGGACCAAATACTAAACCTTTGACTACTGTAATACATAAAGGGCTTATTTTTTTGGCAGATTTATGAAAATACCCTCAAATAAATAAATAAATAATTAATGCAGTAATATCTTAAATCTACTCTCCAAATACATATGGAGGGTGTATCAAATCAACCAATCAAAATCAAGTCAAATGTATTTGTCACATAATGTTTATGTACACGAGCAGTTTATGGTCTCACCTAGCGCTGTGGTGGTCACAAAAAAATGTCAGCCGGTGATGGTCAAGCAAATAGCTGTCGGTCTCACGGTGATTGACCGTTAATTAATGTAAACACATTTAGCATCTCCTGGCATCTACACAGCCTACAAGCCACTGATGCAGACCTTTGGAACATCTACATTTTAAAAAGTCTAATAAATCCATGTAATATAGCTTACACCTTCAGAATAAATCAATTATTTATTTTAGACAGGTCTAAAGAAACATGCTATTTCAGAAGAACAGAATAGCATACTCTGAGTTGTCCTTATGTTAGGTCCTGATCTAACTATGCCATATGGTTGTGGGCTACACTAGTTCATTTATTTACATTTACATTTAAGTCATTTAGCAGACGCTCTTATCCAGAGCGACTTACAAATTGGAAAGTTCATACATATTCATCCTGGTCCCCCCGTGGGGAATGAACCCACAACCCTGGCGTTGCAAGCGCCATGCTCTACCAACTGAGCCACACGGGACCATTTATCAGACAAGATGATAAATTTGCTTAGAATTCCGTGGCATTATTTTACATTATTTTATAGTTTGAAGAATACAATTGAACATATTGAACACAATTGAACATATAAAATAGAAAGGATATTTTCAAACGATTTGAGGGAGTGAGCACATTTGGCTATTCTGAGTTGAGCGGTTAATGAAGAAATATGTACTCCTTTATGTTTAATTTAGAGTTATTCAGGTAACTTTAGTGGTTCTACAAACGTTGGGCTATATGTTTTGATTTTTAATACATTGTAAGGCTGCATGATGCGACTAATGATGATTTGAAAAAAGTCGCTTGAAAGTCATGAGCTCTGCTTTGTTTTTTTTGCGCAGACTGTACACACTTCGTCAGTCGTCTGTCAGGTTTTGGCCAGGACTGTTCTGGTTTTTTGTCACTAGATGTCCCCATTGCACCTTTTTTGTACCTTTTGTTTTTCCCTTGCTCTAATTATTGTTTGCACCTGTATGTCGTTCCCTTGTTAGTATTTAATCCCTGTGTGTTCCTCAGTTCCTGGCTCAGTGTTTGTATGTTAGCACCCAGCCCCAGCCCAAGCCTTGTTGTGAACATATATTTTTCTCTTGTTGGATTTTCCAGAGGTTCTCTGGTTTTGTTCTTTTGTATTTTGGATTAGTCTTTTAAGGTTTGTTTTTCCCTTGCTGTTTTTACCACTTTGTGGATTTCTTTGTATTTTGGATGATATCTATTTTTTATTAAACCACCATCTCTAGTACTGCTGTGTCTGCCTCATCTTCTGGGTTCTGCCGATTTAGTGACTGTTTCTCGCACCGGGTCCTGACATCGTCAGTTGATAATTCCTCGAATTTCCCCTTTGTGTGGCCATAATGCACCCTAAAAAAATCCATGCCTTTTGCAGCCCTTCTCCCTGAGTGCTGTTTGCTCCAAAGCACCTCTCATCTCACTCACATGGCTTTCCAACACGTGATCGTGTCTTTCTCACAGGCTACAAGTGAAGACAGACACATCCGGGATGCAACTGCGCACATCCTTATCCAATTCCGAGGTGCATATTGAAGATATTGAAAGAACTGTCCACATTTACTTTTTGTCAGCCAACAAGATGAGTAGCCTAATGGACAGCAAAAGCACTAGCCTTTGTCAATCTACTATCCCCCATTGTACAAAAGTTTACCTACTCTATTCTGTGCGAGAAATAAATACTCCAAACATACTCTGGGACAGTTGTGGGATGCGATAGATCCCAAATTAATACAACCACTAGCATCCCAAAAACTTTTTTACGCAATGAGGCTGACACAACAGATCAGAACGTTTAGCTTAAAATGTTGATAAACTATTAGGCTATTTCTTCACATTATAAGCACAGCAATGCGCACCCGGCAGTAGGCTATAAGCCTGAATGTTCCATCAGCGGGAAAACACCATTATCAAGAGTGACCGTAAATGCGATTATGCATGTAATGCTTTTATGATAAAGGTGCATTTTTATGGTTAAAATGATCTTCCCCAAACTTGAAACTCACATGCTGCTTATGTATGCCAGTTAGGCTCTACACCACTGGTAAAGCGGATTAATGTGCTTAACTTTGAAGTTATTTGGCCACTTTAGTTGTGCTACAAACCTTATCAAAACATATATAGGCCTATGGGCTAGGATACATGAGGTGTACGACTATGATTAGAAAACGTCACCAAAAAAAGGCATTGTTTCTTGCCTTAAACTGGGCATCCAGTGATAACATATAATTCACAAGTGATAGGCTAATATTGTCAACCATCAGACTATACTTGATTTAATCTTGTCTTTACATACTAAATAATATATGTGTGAAATTGCAGAGCCTATAGAAATGTTGGTCCACATGAGCTCATGGGCTCTCATGAAGTGTGTGATTAGATTTTCGATCACATTTGTATTGACGTCAGAGCGATTCGAGGTACAATAGAGTGCTGAGTACCAGGCAGTTAGCAAGTTTGATAGGTTACTAATGACCATCAGCAGCATCAGAGCTTTGGAGAAGCCGAATTACTTTGACTAGATGGCCACGTGGAATTTGACTCAAGACTGCCGGTGTGGCGGTAATACGGTCACCGGAACAGCCCTAGTCACATACACAGTTTACCGCAGGTATACAAGGTGCAGGGGAATGCTTATGTGCTATTTCCCTCAACAATGCAGTACATTCATCAATAATCAAGTCAAAAATAACAACTAGTGGAAGTAATAGAATAGGTCATATGCAATGTAATAATAGACTGTATTTATAAATATAAAGTGGGTAGTGAAGTCAATAGTATATATTAGAACAGCAGCTTTGACTGTGTGTGTGTTTGTGTGTGTGTGTTTATGGGTGTGTGTGTGTGTGTGTATCTACGTTTGTGTGTAAGGGTAATATACAGTAAGTATATTTTAATACTCGAAAAAGTAGTTAACAGAATTCTATGTGTAAAATTAAATGAATTCATATAATCAAAACACTAATGGTGAAATATACAGTAACGGTACGTTGTTGATAAATTTAAAAAAAACAGGCCTAATGTTTCACTCCTAATTAGTAAGACTGTCGTCCCCAGGGACCCACCAGTCACATTGATCGCACTGAGAGCACTTAGCCAAGGCAAAATGAATTAGAAAAACCAATAACCCAAACACTGTGTTGTAGATTAGGATTCAACCATCCATTGGCTACAAGTAACATCTTTCTGTTTTAGCTCCCTTTTTGAAGTTTGAGATCACGATGACATGAATTACAGCGACGATGCCTCAGGGCACTGTACTGTAACCGTTAGAATTTCAGTTCCTTCACTCGTACATGAAATATTGTTGATGATGTTGTATTTACATTTTTTGGCATTTGACCATTCCCATTGAGCTTAATAGTTGGGTTCATTTCATTCAATGTGTTTGGCTAAAGAGAGCAGGAGATCAATAAATCACTAATGCTGAGAGATGGATGCAGTCCCTTCTAAATGAATGCATTGATTGGCTCTGAGAACATCTCTCCACAAACTCAAATGCAGCCATAAACATATAGATCTAGATTGATGTGGATTGAAGTGCTGCTATGTACCGATCTCTTTACAGAAACACATTTCTCAAACTACTGTACTTTTGTATCCTTTTCTTTCTTTCTTTCTTTTTTCTTTTTGAAGGGTTCTCTTTTAAGAACAACTATTAATCATTGTAGACACCTACGCTACCGTTCAAAAGTTTGGGGTCACTTAGAAGTGTCCTTGTTTTTGAAAGAAAAGCACATTTTTTCCCCCTTAAAATAACAACAAATTGATCAGAAATACAGTGTAGACATTGTTAATGTTGTAAATGACTATTGTAGCTGGAAACGGCTGATTTTTTATGGAATATCTATATAGGTGTACAGAGGCCCATTATCAGCAACCATCACTCCTGCAAAACACCAGTCATTTCTACGTGACCCCAAACTTTTGAACGGTTGTGTAAATACAACAACTTGAAGGTGTTATTTCTATAAAATGTCAGTATGATGCTGTATTCTGATTTCAATTACTGTACAATCTTGTACTGTGACCACATATGGGACTCAGCCTTTAATGGAATTTGAACTCATAACCTCTTGGTCGCTAGCAAAGAGAAATGTCCTGCTATAGTGCAGCTACACCACCAGATCTGTGAGTGTGAAAGAGATATGGCCACATACTTATTGGCAAGAATGCACTTCTGCACTTTGCTAAAAGCTGCCCAGATTCAAGTAAATAATTGTCAAATTATCACCACCAACATAAAACTAGCAGTGCTCAGGGACACTTGACGTAGAGTATACATTAATTCTTTGGGGATTTGAACATTTTAGTTGGGAGTGCATCAATGTATCTGCAGTGCCACCAGGTTCATACGAATTGCATGGAACATACTGTGTATTAACACACTCTCAAAAAACAAGGGTAAGGTTAGGGTGTACTACATTGTCGTTACCTGGGGTACAACAAGGTAAAATGTTAACTTTACAGGTGCACAATGAACTCACATGGTACAGTTTGTCAACATGTAGGTATAATGGGACATTTTTCTACCTAATATTTGGAATATAAGACACGATCATCACTGCACTTTGATAGGTGGGGGCAATATACTGGGGGGGCTCATTAGCATATTTGGAGGTGTGGTGAAATATGTGTATTTGTGCCAACCGTCAGTGGAAGTGTTGTAGCAGTTTAAGTGTTTGATAGTTATGCCAATGCAAATCCTTTGATACTGTTCATTCTGCAAATGTTGTAAGATAATGTTTCGGTAATGAGCAGCACTAAGCTGCACCGTGAAGAGGTTTTAATATGAATGTTCCAGTAACTTAATGTCAACTTGTTGCTGTGAATTACTCATTTCTTAACTGGAAACTACTTGGCAGTAAGTTATTTTAAAAGTCACAGTAACTTGCTGCCACCAGCAATCTTGACAATAACCTACTGTGCCTTCACTGACTCTTCTGTTGACAACATGCACATCACTTGCTGATTGGCAGCATACTGTAACAGCACCAGCCTATCAGAAGATTGCAGGCGTGGCTCTCAGCTAGCTTTTTTTCGGTCTCCCATAAGGGAAGGTTATCCCAGTTAATATGCTCTGTTTATAAACATTAAGCTTGTACACTGTCAGTTCTGCAGCCTTGTTAAAAGGCTGACAAGTGCATGTGATACCAAAGAACCATACAATAGCTCATTTATGACTAGTCACCATGTAATTGTAATACTCACTTCCCTTCCAGACCATCAAGTCAGTGAGTGTGATGGATTAGCAATAACCCACTTGTAATTAGTTGACCATAAATTATTGAAAATTAAACATTAACTTTCTGTGAACCAACTTCCATTAAGCTACTAGAAATGCACAGTAACCTCTTCACAGTGCAGCTCTTGATTGTCACAAGTTTAAAAAAAGATTGCAGTACTGACAATGTCAAAAGAGGTGCTCAACCTTCATCAACATAATGATAAAACCACTTAAACTGGTACAACATTTCCACTGACGGTTGGCACAAATACAACATATTCTAGACCATGCCCCCACATATGCTAATGAGCCCCCGCCAGCACAATGGCCCACCTATATTTCAAAGTGCAGTAATGATTGTACCTAGTGGGAAGTGGGAATTTACCACATACGACTGGCAAAAATCCACTTGTATGACCCTCCAACTGTTAATTACTAGTAGGAAACATGTCTATCATCCCTGAGCTCTGAATTCTCCCACATGCTGACCTCTGACAAATGGTTGCAAGTTCAAATCCAGAGAGTATTTATGCACATTTAGGGCAAGATTCTATCATATCCACGCTAGTGGACACCCACATAGCGATTGTTTTGGAACTGCGTTAGAGCTGTCAAATCCACAAGTGTCTTCTGGCATTATACCTGAAGCAGAAATTGCCATTGGCTGCATAGAGCTGTGTTAAGGGAAATCCCATGTAGCCTTACAAGTTGGAACACTTGAATGTGATATGTAATCTACACCTAGAAATCCTCATTATTGTCAGCTATCGAGTGTTTACGCTTGATCTCATTGACTCTAGGCCTTAATGTCAAGTGTCCCTCTGCACTTAAACTTTTTAGTTGATAATCGCACAAATATTGACTTGATTCCGGGCAACTTTTATCGAAGTGCAGTAATATATTCTTGCCAATGAATCGGGCCTTTCACATGTGAAAACGTGTTTTTTGAACACTTTACATGTGAAAGCATTAGTTTTTGGAACACTTCACATGTGACATTTCCAAAAACACATGTTTTCACATGTGCAAAACATGTGGAAATGTCCTGTGAAGTCATGTGGCTTTTCCGTAAGGGGTGGTATACGGCTAGTAGTGGCCCTTGCAATGATTTTTCTTGTGTGGTCCAACAGACTCTCATATCTCCACAGCTAGTTTAGCCTAGGCTAGCTCTGCCTGCAGCCCTGGGTTGTGTTTCAAATGACACCCTATTCCATATATAGTGCACTACTTTGACCAGAGCGCTATTCCCCCCCTCATTGAAAATAATGCACTATATAGGAAATGGGGTGCCATTTGGGAGGCATCGCAGGCCTGGGGATCCGATCACAACATCTAATGGCTTAACCAGCTCGAGGGCAACATCAAAGGAGTCCAACTTCGCTTAACCCCTGTCTGTGACAATAGACTCATTGTGTGCTTCTCCACTTTGTTCTCTCTCAGCGATGATAGGCCATTTCAGCATCTCTGTCAATGCCACTCAAAACGCAGAGCGGGTTTTCCCTTGGCACTATTGTTCCTGGGATAGATAGAGGGAGAGAGAGAGAGTGTGTGTGTGTACATGTGCACTCGCGCAAACATGTGTCTGTGTTAGGGCTGATCCCAATTAGTCGACTGGTCGATTGTTTGGTCGTTAGGCTGTTGGTCGACCGAGATTGTTTTAGTCGAGCAGTAACAAATATATATATATTTGCACCAATCTCAGTGAACTAATCCATTACGGAGGCTTAGACTAAAAGCAAATTTATGCTTGATCCGAAAATGTGGTCGGAGGCTCCATATGGAGGGTGTGACGCAATTGCAGAGCCTCCAGAGGCATGCAGAGGCCAAATCGAACTCTGTACTGCATCGCCATCCGCCTCCCAAATGTTGTAACAATGTACAGGGCTCTGTATAGCTCCTCATTGACATGGTTGGTTGATGGTAGGTGGCGGCGGTGCTTCCTGTATAAACACAAACTCACTTCCTTGACAACAGGTCTGGACTGCTCCGCGAAGCGCAAGAAGTATGAATGCCCTGACTTCTGCTGAGGCCATATCCCCGTAAATGCTGCATGGCAAATGCAGACGTCGGATTGACCATGCGGCCAGATGCGCAATGCCCTTCTCTCTCCAGAATGCGCTCTCTCCCGCCAATTTGTGCACATTCATTGTTTCATAACTTCATAATGTGAATTCTTTGAGTTTGATTGATAGTGTATATCAATTCCCCATTACATATCAAATCAAATGTTATTTGTCACATACACATGGTTAGCAGATGTTATTGCGAGTGTAGCAAAATGCTTGTGCTTCTAGATCCGACAGTGCAGTAATATCTAACAGGTAATATCTAACAATTCCACATGAAAACCTAATATCTAACAAATTCCACAACAAAACCTAATACACACAACCTAGTAAAGGAATGGGAGGAGAATATATAAGTATAAAATATATGGATGAGCAGTGACAGAGCAGCTAAGATGCAATAGATAGTAAAGAATAGATAGTGAAGGATACAGTATACAGTATATACGTATGAGATGAGTAATGTGAGATATGTAAACATTCTTAAAGTGGCATTATTTAAGTGACTAGTGTTCCATTTATTAAAGTGGCCAATGATATCAAGTATGTAGGTAGGCAGCCGCCTCTCTGTGCTAGTGGTGGCTGTTTAACAATCTGATGGCCTTGAGATAGAAGCTGTTTTTCAAACTCTCTGTCCCAGTTCTGATGCACCTGTACTGACCTCGCCTTCTGGATGGAAGCGGGGTGAACAGGTAATGGCTCGGGTGGTTATTGTACTTGATGATCTTTTTGCCTTCCTGTGACATCGGGTGTTGTAGATGTCCTGGAGGGCAGGTAGTTTGCCCCTGGTGATGTGTTGTATAGACCGCACCACCCTCTGGAGAGCCCTGCGGTTGTGGGCGGTGCAGTTGCCGTACTAGGCGGTGATACAGCCCGACAGGATGCTCTCAATTATGCACCTGTAAAAGTTAGTGAGGGTTTTCAGTGACAAGCCACATTTTTTTCAGATTCCTGCGGTTGAAGAGGTGCTGTTGCAGCTTCTTCACCACACTGTCTGTGTGCGTGGACCATTTCAGTTTGTCCGTGATATGTACACCGAGGAACTTAAAACTTTCCACCTTCTCCACTGCTGTCCCGTTGATGTGGATAGGGGGGTACTCCCTTTTCTGTTTCCTGAAGTCCACAATCATCTCTTTTGTTTTGCTGACATTGAGTGAGAGGTTATTTTCCTGACACCACACTCCTAGGGCCCTCACCTCCTCCCTGTAGGCTGTCTCGTCGTTGTTGGTAATCAAGCCTACCACTGTAGTGTCGTCTGCAAACTTGATGATTAAGTTGGAGGCGTGCATGGCCACGCAGTCATGGGTGAACACGGAGTACAGGAGAGAGCTGAGAACGCACCCTTGTGGGGCCCCAGTGTTGAGGATCAGCGCCGTGGAGATGTTGTTTCCTACCATCACCATCTGGGGTCGGCCCGTCAGGAAGTCCAGGACCCAGTTGCACAGGGCGGGGTTGAGACCCAGGGTCTCAAGCTTAATGATGAGTTTGGAGGGTACTATGGTGTTGAATGCTGAGCTGTAGTCAATGAACAGCATTCTTACATAGGTATTCCTCTTGTCCATATGGGATAGGGCAGTGTGCAGTGTGATGGTGATTGCATCATCTGTGGACCTACTGGGGTGGTAAACAAATTGGAGTGGGTTTAGGGTAACAGGTAGGGTGGAGGTGATATGATCCTTGACTAGTCTCTCAAAGCACTTCATGATGACAGAAGTGAGAGCTATGGGGGGATAGTCATTTAGTTCAGTTACCTTAGCCTTCTTGGTAACAGGAACAATGGTGGCCATCTTGAAGTATGTGGGAACAGCAGACTGGGATAGGGATTGATTGAATATGTCCGTAAACACACCAGCCAGCTGGTCTGCGCATGCTCTGAGGATGCGGCTAGGGATGTCTGGACCGGCAGCCTTGCGAGGGTTAACACGCTTGAATGTTTTACTCACGTCGGCTGCAGTGAAGGAGAGTCCACAGATTTTGGTAGCGGGCCGTGTCAGTGGCACTGTATTGTCCTCAAAGCGAGCAAAGAAGTTGTTTAGTCTGTCTGGGAGCAAGACATCCTGGTCCGCGACGGGGCTGGTTTTCTTTTTGTAATCCGTGATTGACTGTAGACCCTGCCACATACCTCTTGTGTCTGAGCCGTTGAATTGCGACTCTACTTTGTCTCTATACTGACGCTTAGCTTGTTTGATTGCCTTGCGGAGGGAATAGCTACACTGTTTGTATTCGGTCGTGTTTCCGGTCACCTTGCCCTGGTTAAAAGCAGTGGTTCGCGCTTTCAGTTTCGCGCGAATGCTGCCATCAATCCACGGTTTCTGGTTTGGGAATGTGTTAATAGTTGCTGTGGGTACGACATCGCCGATGCACTTGCTAATAAACTCGCTCACCGAATCAGCGTATTCGTCAATGTTGTTGTTTAACGCAGTGCGGAACATATCCCAATCCACGTGATCGAAGCAATCTTGAAGCGTGGAATCAGATTGGTCGGACCAGCGTTGAACAGACCTGAGCGCGGGAGCTTCCTGTTTTAGTCTCTGTCTATAGGCTGGGAGCAACAAAATGGAGTCCTGGTCAGCTTTTCCAAAAGGAGGGCGGGGGAGGGCCTTATATGCGTCGCGGAAGTTAGAATAACAATGATCTAGGGTTTTACCAGCCCTGGTAGCACAATCGATATGCTGATAGAATTTAGGGAGTCTTGTTTTCAGATTACCCTTGTTAAAATCCCCAGCCACAATGAATGCTGCCTCAGGATATGTGGTTTCCAGTTTACATAGAGTCAAATAAAGTTTGTTCAGGGCCGTCGATGTGTCTGCTTGGGGGGGAATATATGCGGCTGTGATTATAATTGAAGAGAATTCTCTTGGTAGATAATGCGGTCGACATTTGATTGTGAGGAATTCTAAGTCAGGTGAACAGAAGGACTTGAGTTCCTGTATGTTGTTATGATCACACCACGTCTCGTTAATCATAAGGCATACCCCCCGCCCCTCTTCTTACCAGAAAGATGCTTGTTTCTGTCGGCGCGATGCGTGAAGAAATCAGCTGGCTGTACCGACTCCGATAGCGTGTCTCGAGTGAGCCATGTTTCCGTGAAGCAAAGAACGTTACAGTCTCTTATGTCTCTCTGGAATGCTACCCTTGCTCGGATTTCATCAACCTTGTTGTCAAGAGACTGGACATTGTCGAGTAGTATGCTCGGGAGCGGTGCGCGATGTGCCCGTCTCCGGAGCCTGACCAGAAGACCGCTTCGTCTGCCCCTTTTACGGCGACGTTGTTTAGGTTCGCCGGCTGGGATCCGATCCATTGTTCTGGGTGGTGGGCAAAACAGATGATCCCCTTCGGGAAAGTCGTATTCCTGGTCGTAATGATGGTGAGTTGACGTTGCTCTTATATCCAGTAGTTCCTCCCGACTGTATGTAATAAAACCTAAGATTACCAATGTAAGAAGTAAGAAAGAGGTAAGAAATAACACGTAAAAAAAAACAAAATACTGCATAGTTTCCTAGGAACGCGAAGCGAGGCGGCCATCTCTGTCGGCGCCGGAATTCATAGTTATACAATGTTGCAAGATCGCTAGCGCAAGTTTCGGAGCTGGACCCAACTTAATAGTTCATGCAATGTTTCAAGTTCATTGCAGACAGGCCATGTGTAGCCAATGTGATTTATAGGATATTTATTTTTATCAGGATATTTCTTACCTGCAGGCTGCAATGTTTTTATTTGTTGGCTTTATGTAGACTATTTTTACATAGTTGGTAATAGCAATATAAGTTCCTTTTTAGGTTTGTATCATTTTCATTTAGATTTGGATAGAATTTTGATTAACCACATGACAAGGATTTTGAGATATGAAGACGTTATTATAAATTCAATGAAACTGTTTCACGAAAATGTGCATATGAAAACAATAACTGGCATGCAGATTGGTAGAAATGGTAAGATAAATTGGTATTCAACATGAGAAAGGTTACCGACTCCTCGTGTAGCCTATTACCGGCAACTTCAGGAGAGAAATGGCAGAATCTGTGAAAGCCAGCAGGAGCTGGAGGAGAATAGTTGGGTCAGGTTAAGATCTCTGGCGCCCTCTTGAGGCATTTGTTTTATTTTATTAGTAAGCTTAAAGCATCAGACAAGCTCAATGCATATAGGTGATTTTATTCAAATGCATCTATATATGTCTATATATGGGAAAAAATACACGTTTAAAGATGCCGACCAATTGATTGGTCGAAAGAACAGACAAATCACGGTCTACAAAGATTTTTTTTAGCCGGGGACAGCCTTAGTCTGTGTACACGTGTGTGTGTTTGTCTTTCAGTGTATCCGGAAATAACTCTCTAAAAAGAGGTGTGCAACTATTCTGTCTAGCCTGCCTGACAATCTGTATAATTAAGCACTCCTATTCAGTCACCCTTTTGCTCGTACCCTTCTATTTCTTTACAACTGTACCAGTCATGTCACTAGCAGTTACTTTTCCTCACTTAGGATTCATTATGTTTCATAGACCAATCATCTTTTCTCATATCATAATCCTCTTTTCTCTTAAAGCATATCCCCATTTAGGTGTTACCTTATGGGCATTACCCGCCCCCCCTTACGAGTTGCAAAGGGCACCCTATTCCCTATGTGGTGCACTACTTTTGTCCAGGGTCCACAGGGCTCTGTTTTAAAGCAGAGAGTAAGTGTCATCTGAATGAACAGTAATCCTTTGTGGAACCCACAGTAACCCACATTCTAATATGTGAAGTGTGTGTTTGTGTGTTTGTGTGTGTATGCATGTTGGTGCTTGTGTGGGTGCAGGCAGGTGGTGGTAGTGGTGGTACAGTGGTAGGTAGTGGTGGTGCAGAGAGAATAAGGTCAGGCTAAGGGTTAAGCCTATAGGCTAATTATACAAGGTATTTGACTCGAGGCTTCGCATTGCCACTGCGTTTGCCCTTCTCTATAGGATTGGCAGCTTGCGTGTGTCTGTGTGTGTGTGCATACATACATTTGAGTGTGTGTATTTAACAAGTTTGTGTGATTGTACCTCTTCCCATCCTCCTCCACCTCTCTATATAGTCATCTGTTTCCCTGTTTTCCCCATAATGAAGAGGGATCTCTGCTGTAATGATCTGTGGCAGAGTGCCTTAACTACATCAAGCCACAGGATGCCCAGTAGCCTTTTCCACAGCTTGGCAGTTGGCCAAATGATCATATGGTCCTTTTGATAGACCTCATCCAGTCCCCCACACACCTCCCTGGAGTACCTGAGGTAGACCAGAACTCCCTCAAATACACCAAACATGTTTGTCTTTTTTTTAACAGTTTTTTTTACCAAAGACATTTTGTATCCCCCAATTGTCAAAGAGTAGCAGGCCTCCAATTCAGCATGTGGCATAAAATACACAACGTATAGTGGTTCAGAGTTTGTTTTAAAGAGCGGGAGGCTGTAACAGTGTCTGTGAGTGGGTTTGATAATCGCCCCCCATTACAGATGATATATAATGAACCAGCTGCTTGTGTGACGTTCTTGTCAGCTATTCTCTCTCTGTGCGTCCGGATGTCTTTCCAAGCCCCTCGGATGTCTTTCCAAACCCCTCGGATTCTCCCTGTTCGGATACGTCGACAGCGGTGGGGGCCCGTGGGCAGACATACTAGGTCGGCCTCTCACTCTCGAAAGCACTCAGCTGTCGACCCCAGCAAGAACCCCCCCCCCCCCCCCAACACCTCTTCTACCCCCTGTGAATCCAACCACTCCCACCCCAACCTCCTGTTACCCTATGCCCTCCCCCCCACAACAACACTTCTATTGTGTCTCCGCCTCACATGGTGTTGGGGATAGGGTTTCCTCAAATCACGACTAAAGTGCAAACCGAATCCAATGGACTTTTTGGATGAGTGCGGAGGGGTGAGGCATTCTGAAACATGACAGGGGTGAGACGTTCTCTTTCTTTTGAATTGTATTTGCACTGAGAGACTTCAGGTGCAAGTACTCTGGTCCTCTGGTAGCTCAGTTGGTAGCACAGGAGGTTGGTGGCACCTTAATTGGGGAGGACGGGCTCATTGACTTGTGCGGAATGAGTGGAACGGTATCAAATACATTGGGGGGAAAAAAAGGTTTTGCTCCGTTCCCAGGACTACCCGTACGTCAAATGTATGCACGCATGAATGTAAGTCGCTTAGGATACAAGCGTCTGCTTGTATACAGTCGGGTCTGAAATGATTGACACTCTTGACACCCATTTTTATCAAGGTCGTCAAATCATTTTGGACCCCACTGTATAAGTCGAGGCTGGGTTATAAGTTGACGGTTAAAAGCGTAGTATTAAGTTTCTTCATACTATAATTGGGCCACTGTACAACTGACGCCGGGACTGTCACACAAATAACTGAGGTCTACCCAGAACAGGATGAAGTTCATTTACTGGGGTTCGACTTTACAGGAGGTTCAGCGAGAAATGTACTGTACAGTATTAGAACAGATTTGCCTCTGTCGTGTAGACTATGGACTCATGTCAGCTCCATACAAAACATTTCTATCTGCAACTGCCAATGTAGCCGCACCCAACGGGAGGAAGCACAGCAGCCGTTTTACTCCAGGAAACTGTGTGCGCGTCCCAATTCCCCACATTTCTACTTTTCTGGGCACTTTTTCACTTCCCTTCATATACCAAATCCAACGGGTTTCAAGTGCGTACTTCGGGAGAACGAATTGGAACATGAAGAGAGTGGAAGTGGGTTGTGGGTCAGATGCTGGTCAGTTGATCAGGTCATACAGGCTAGTATGCTGCTACCCCCTTCAACCAGCCACCATCCACCCTCTCTGAAGGAGAAGCTTGCAGGCATTCTCCAACCATGGCCAACGTTTGGACCAGGGTGAAGTTCACCCAAGATGCTGATCCTGGATCAGTTTTGTATTTTTCCCACTAATGGTTAAGGTTAGGATTGGGGATGGCTAGCTGACCCTAGAGCTGTACCTAGGAGAAACTTCACCCTGGAGCCCGTGGCTGGCAGCTAGAACAAGAGAGAGAGGCAGAGCAGGTGTCATCTGACAGATGAAAATAGTGTCTCTGTAATGGACACGGCGCTAACACACACAACACACATCTGACTCGGACTCTAATGGTTTTACAGCACTGAGCTCTTGTAGTGGCTAGCTGGCTTCAGTACACACATTTACTTGAATCCTTAGGCTACTTGTGTGTGTGAGACAGAACAGAGCTGTGTGTGAAGTTTGGTTGCTATAGGTTTTGTGGCTGTATCTCGGGGGGAGCACTTGTGTGTGTGTGTGTGCGCGTGTTTGTGTGTGCGTGTACTGTATGTTAGTGACTGTGCTGTATGTGCTAAAGAGAGGATCTCTCCTTTCCTCTCTGGCCTCTCTTGTGTTTGGACATATGTTGAGTTTTATTTCACTCTGACATAAATCCTCCTGGCCAGCTGTTCAGCCCAGCTGCTCGCTCTCTCTCTCTCTCTCTCTCTCTCTCTCTCTCTCTCTCTCTCTCTCTCTCTCTCTCTCTCTCTCTCTCTCTCTCTCTCTCTCTCTCTCTCTCTCTCTCTCTCTCTCTCTCTCTCTCTCTCTCTCTCTGCCTCTCACTTCACTCTCTGTCCTCTCGCTTTACTCTCGCTCTCTCTCCTTCTCTCCTTCTCTCCAACTGCAGTGCAACATTGGGTACTGACCCCCCCCCCCCCCCCCCCTTCTGAACTAGGTATAGTGCATGTGTCTGATCCGCCCTCCTAAATACGAAGTGGACTAACAGTAGATGGTAGCTGAGCGAACGTTGTAAATTCGTTGCTCTACCCACTCCATTTGCTGTGGGCGGGAAGAAGAGTTGATATTGCTCATTCGTGTATATTGATTGATTTAGACTTGGGTGGGGGATCTCGATGGTTCTCTTATTTAAGCTTCAATGCTGTAGGTATCATGCATTAACCATTGGGAGGATAAAAAAAAAACGAACCTTAAATTAGCGTTTAGGACAACTGCATGCGTGCGTGCGTGCGTGTTTGCGTGCGTGCGTGCGTGCGTGCGTGAGAGAAAGCAAGGGAAAGAGAGAGGAGAGATATCATTCTTATCTTTCCAAGTGGTGACCTCATGCTAGGCTACTGTAGACAGTACAGGCTCGACTCCTAAACTCCTGGCAGTGTCCTCCCTCCATGACTGTTGACGCTTGCCTGCCGCACAACATTACACGCCTGGGGTTTCTGTTAAACACCATAAACACTTGCTTTTGGCACAACGCTGAGACAGCCAGGTGATAAAAAGTCTGTTTACACCAAACACAATCTCTGATACTTGGCTGGCTGGCTGGTCTCCACAGATTTACAATGACAGCGTTGTCTGTGTGGTTTAGCACCCAATAGAAGCACCGTGGGGCTTTCCTCCCACCTTATTCTCCTCTTTCTTCTCCTCCTCTTTCTCCTCTTCTCCTACCTCTTCTCGCCCCACTCACTCCTCTCCTTTCTCTTCGTCCTCTTCCCTTCTACTCTCCCTCTTCAATCCCCTCCTTTTTCCTCTTCTCCCTCTCTCCCCTTCTCCATCCTTCCCCTTCTCCCTCACTTCTCTGGACCTTGTTCACAAGTCGTTCATCATTTGAATATCCCCTCTATTAGGGGAAGGAGAGTGAGTGTGGAATTTTTATCCAGTCCCCAATCTAAACAGCACTTGATCCCCATTCTGTAGGGTTAAGAAAGGAGGGAGAGATAGAGACCCATCTAGGCTTAAACACATCATTTCCTCCTCTCTTCTCCTCTCCATTCCTCTGCCTCTTGCTCTTCCTTCCTCCTTCTCTTTTCAGATGTGTTTATCAGTTTGAGGGTTATACATCGTGGATAACCGTCACACACACATGCGTGTGCATGTAATGTACACACTGTAAAACTTCTCCCTTTCAATGTACAGCATTATACTGGCACCAGCTCAATACTGTAATGCTGTAAACGTACAGTGACATTCTCCCTAGTGCTGAGCGATTAACCACACTTTCGGTTTTTAAACAACTGGTTGGCCTAAGTCGGTTAAATTATTTGAATTCCTTTTCTTTTTCTTGTGAGCTCAATGCGCAAATTGCAGTTTCTCTAAAGATAAATCAGATCCCGCCTGAGCTGGGCGATGTAGTAGGGAGTTGTAGTTTTCAGCAGGCAAATATTCTACATAGTTTATTGGATCAAATGTGGTAATTAACTACAATGACCATAATCCTTTGCAAATCTACTTTTTTTACGCCTGTTATGGAGGAGAAGAAGAATGCACAATCGTGAGGGGATATAGAAAGCAGCTGTTGCTTCGTGAGCTATCTCTACCTGAAAATACATGATCTAAGTGATTGATAGTTGGTATTCAGCAGTCATAAAAGTATCCCCTATTTACTTTGAAGTACTACAAAATATAGAGATGCGATGACTTGGAATTCAATTATAAAGTCATCAAATAAAACAACTGTTATATACACAACTGAAATATTTTATTAAAGTAATGTGAATCAATGATGGTCAATAAGTGAGTAATGGGCAGTCACTACCATCATGGGACTTTTTTTTGTGTTACAGCATTCAACCCAAATAATCAAAACCGAAATCAGGGATTATGTTTTAATAATAGAAGCGGAACCGAAACCGACTTTAAAAAGCACTAATCGCTCAGCACTACTGAAATCAAAATGTAAGAAAAAATTACATTTGTACATAAAATGTATTTATTCAAATTGGTAACAACATGAACAACAAATTAAACAACAGAATTGACAATAGAAGTATAAACAGTTAACACATATGTAACCAAATAAGAGCATCGTTACAACACGAATTTAAAAAAGATATTGCGTGGGGGAGAGAGAGACAAAGCGAGAGAGGGAGTTGAAATTGGGATTGGGTACAATCCTAGATCTATGCTCTCCCCATTCAGTAGATTCTATCATGGTGACATCTCGATGGCTACCAATATTAGTTATTTATTATGTAGGCTGTTTTCCTACTTGAAATATAATATAAACAATTGGCCATTTTACTAGCTACTGCCAGCGACACTGTGTTACAGCTGCCCAGTGTGGCAAGCACCTTAGGTCGGCAGGCACCTCAATACGACACCGGTGCACTGGTCATTAGCATCGACTTTAGCGGCTTGCGAGTAGTTTAACGGCCCATGGCTTGGTTCATGTGTAGAATGCATCCCGTCAATCTGGGGAAAAAAACGTTGCAGCAGTAATAATATGGGTAATATCTTTTGAACTGCTAGAAACAAGCCATTTTCTCTGTAGTAATGGTAAAAACATAACGCTCACGAATCTGCGCTCAATTTATTCTCTATGGCACTAAGAGGTGTATCTAAAAGCTTATCATCACAACGATCATTATCTTCTTCTTTTTTCTAGGTCTCACAGCGAGATGTTTACGAGCAGACTGAAATGGCTTGTATCAACTTGCGCTAGCTATCTCAAATGTTAGCCATCTAGCTAGGTTAGCTAAGAAAACATGCAGTAATTCAACGTTGGCTAGCAATAAAGAGACGTATAAACAAGTCAAGGTACCTACCCACCAGCTGCTGAAAATATGCCGTTTCAAGAAGATATTTACAAAAATAGTCTGAGCTTCATGTGTCACCTAACAGCATGAGGTTGGTGCCTGAAACTGATCATTTGAATCTACAGTAGGCATAAGCTGTAATTTTTTACAAGATTCTTCCAATTACAGTTAATAACAGTACTTTTCAGCATTGTTCCCATAATATAGTGCTATCTACAGCATTAATGCTGTAAAACAACATGTACAGCATTTTACTGTGCATTTTACAGTGTTTTACTGTTGAGATTACAGAACAATCTTACAGTGCAGGTATGCACACACAAACACGCACGTTTCCCTCGTACAGCGTCGGATGTACGAGGGACGGATGTAGAGTAGAATTATTAGATTGTATTTTATTCCCTAAGTGAGTCAATAAATCCTCCCTCTAATTCTATTTTATGCGAAGCCTAGCAGACTGTGTGTGTTTCTCTCATAGTGAGGGAAAGACATTCAGTTTTGGAAATTCCCTGTTTTGAGTATACAGGGTGGGAAAGGCTTTTGGAATTACATTTTGAAAACCTCTTTTGTAAGCGTTTACGTTCCGCTGCTGTTTGTTATGGGCTGCAAATGGCACCCTATTCCCTGGTCAAAGGGAGTGAACTATGTAGGGAATAGAGCACCATTTGGGACACATCCATTGCCTCCCTTTGTTGACCGTTGTTCGTGTTGATCCTGTGCAGCATGAACTTATTCACAATAATCATAATCCAGTGTAAACATGCTAGGCTTTAATGGGACTGAATGAGGGTATGACTCAAATGGTACCCTATTCCCTATATAGTGCAATTTTTTGTTTTTGTTTACCAAGGCCCATAGGGCTCCAGTCAACAGTAGTGAACTACATAGGGAATAGGGTGCCATTTGAGACACAGTCTGAGTAAGTTGTGTTCCCCCGACAAGGGCCTCATGACCACAATAGCCTACACGCACAAACCTCTCAAACCAAACATTAAGCCATTCACAATGCTCATATGCTTATGAATGCTGGTCCTTTTGTTAGGATCAAGTCTCACAAATGAGCCATTGTCCACTTAACAATGTATTATCTAGAAAGCCTTTTGGGTTTCTTTGAAAACTGGAAGCGAAAAATGCCATCCTGACTGCTAGACTTCTCCGATCTCACTGAGGAATGAAACTGTTCTCATGGGGTTTACGACTGTGATAGGACCTCTGGAAGATAGACTCATGCACACAGATACACAAAAGCATGTATCCACGAACACACAAGACAGTCACACACACACAAACACACAAGCCTCTTAGGGGTTATGTCGGGTGAAAAGTTTAAAACTGGGTGCATCGAGATGAAGGCTAAGCACAATATTCTTGTCTTGCCTCAGAGAAACAAAAAAGTCCCATTGAAAGATTCAGAGTGGTGTATTAGTTCCCATTGCGTTCTGCTTAGGGTATAACATGTGCCTTGTTTGAAAGAACCAAGTTACTGACTTGTGTGGTCCTCTCTCCTTCCGTAGAGTCTACCTGTGTGGAGACACTTCTGTCCAGGGACTGGAAAGACAGGAGGGACAGACTGAATTCCAGCGAGCTCCTAGGTGAGGTCAAAGGTGAGACGGCTGTTATTCACGGGCTGCGTCCCAATAATATCTCCTTTCTCCTGAAATGTGCACTCGTTCACTACTTCCGACAATTCTAAAAGCATTGGATGGTGGAGGTATGGACAAGTGGGTGATGGTACTGGTAGGTCAGAGTTTAATGAATGGAATGGTGGTGTGATATATTGTATATCTTAAATGTATACCTACATTCAGATATACACTGAACAAAAATAGAAATGCAACATGCAACTATTCCAAAGGTTTTACTGAGTTACAGTTTATATAAGGAAATCAGTCAATTGAAATGAATTCAGTAGGTCCTAATCTATGGATTTCACATGCCTGGGAATACAGATATGCATCTGTTGGTCACAGATACCTTTAAAAAAGAGATAGGGGCGTGGATCAGAAAACCAGTCAGTATCTGGTGTGACCGCCATTTGCCTCATGCAGCGCGACACATCTCCTTTGCATTGAGTTAATCAGGCTGTTGATTGTTGATTGTGGCTTGTGGAATGTTGTCCTACTCCTCTTCAATGGCTGTGCGAAGTTCCTGGATATTGGCGGGAACTGGAACACGCTGTCGTACACGTTGATCCAGAGCACCCCAAACATGCTCAATGGGTGACATATCTGGTGAGTATGCAGGCCATGGAAGAACTGGGACATCTTCAGCTTCCAGGAATTGTGTACAGATCCTTGTGACATGGGGCTGTGCATTATCATGCTGAAACATGAGGTGTTGGTGGCGGATGAATTGTACTACAATGGGCCTCAGGATCTCGTCACGGTATCTCTGTGCATTCAAATGACATCGATAAAATGCAATTGTGTTCGTTGTCCGTAGCTTATGCCTGCCCATACCATAACTTGACCGTCACCATGGGGCACTCTGTTCACAACGTTTACATCAGCAAACCGCTCGCCCACATGATTCCATCTGCCCGGTACAGTTGAAACTGAGATTCATCTGTGAAGAGCAACGTTCTCATTTAACGTGTCTAGAACATTAATATGTTATGTCCTGATAACATTGTAACCACGTTCTGGGTAAGTTCTATTTGACATTAAGGCAATGGTATATTGGAAACATTCCTTGCACAACACAGGAACATTCCTATGAAAACGTTAGTTAATGACCTAATGAGCTATATGGGAACGTTCTCTAAAGCTGTGAGATAATAATGAGCCGTTACGAAATGGTCAACTGAAGTCGTCAGGATGTTGTGTCACGGTCCCCTGGAAGTTTTTTTTCTACTTCCCGCTTTGTCCCGGGGACGTCACCTGATGGTTGCAAAAAATGTTCTCCCCGCCCAATTTTTTTTTTGGTCATGGTCACCCTAGTTTGATTACCTATCACCTTTTGTTACTTATTGCTAAGCCCATCAAAGCCCTGATTGGTGAAACACTGATCCAGTCACAGCTCTTTGTATCTTGGCAATGCTTGGGACACCCACAGTGCTTTTAACATACATATTTGACCCACGATGACATTGTGTATGTTTATTCATACAGTAATTATTATTTAACATGTACTCACATGGGATTCAAACACACAACCTCTTGCTTCACAGTGTTGCGATTTTCCTGCTACGCCACCATGTCAATTAATGATTTCAGCTGCAGGCCTATTCCTACACTTTGCAGTTCAAAGTGCATTCTCAGCTCTGTTAAAAATACACTGAAGAAAAACTATGATGTTTATCACAGTGACTCGGGAATAACATTAAAACGGAATAATATGCCCCACCAATATTAGACAACTAACATGAAAACCCTCATTTAAATTTCTGAAATAGGTCAGATTAGAGAATAGTCAGATTAACTGGTTACTAAAATAGCAGTGCAGTTGGCACTCTTTTGCTGAGTGCAGAGATGCATTATAGGTGATGAATGTGTAGGGGACTTATGAAATTCTACAGTGTTTGTGGCGCAGCAGAAAGATCAGTATACCCCCAAATCCAGAGGTTGTGAAATCTAATCCCTGGTGGGCTGATATTGAAAATCAGTACTAAGTGATCATGCCAAATGTAATCATATTGTCATTGATGAAATATTTCTACACAGTTTTAGCTGAACAGTTTACCACTAACATTTAAACACCCATACCATTTAATTACTTTGCTTGTAATGGTTTGGGACACATGTGACCATCACGTGACAAAACCAACAGGGGACCATGACACAATGTCCAAAGAATGTCCTAAAAACATCCTCTGCAACCAACTGCAAACTATACAAAACCTCCCAAGAACGTTCAGGGGTCCTTCAGGAAACTTTTACAAATACAATATAATGTAAGAACTTCTTATCAAGACAGAAGATTTCTCTTCTTGCTTGGTGAAAGCTGTTACCAGTGTGCATGTATTTATCCATATATAGGGAAACAGTCTATCCACACACTCTGGTATTTCTCACAATTGGTTGAGCAGTAAACCTTTTCCTGTCCAGGTTGTAATTGTAACTTTGAGTACATGTTCAAAAAAGCTCTCCACTTTCTGTTTGTATGCGTCAGCAATAACTTTTACGAGCCTATAAATGAGGTGGGGTAAATGTACTTGGTATTTTTTTGGTATTGGTATTTTATTAGACGTTTTATTAGACTTTAGTGTATCTTTTGACGTTATCGATCATAGTCGGCTGATGGGAAAACGTATGTGTTATGACTTTACATCCCTTGCCATATTGTGAATAAAAGTTACCTGTCTAACAGAACACAGAGGGTGTTCTTTAATGGAAGCCTGTCCAACATAATCCAGGTAGAATCAGGAATTCCCCAGGGCAGCTGTCCAGGCCCCTTACTTTTTTCAATCTCACTAATGACATGCCACTGGCCTTGAGTAAAGCCAGTGTGTCTACGTATGCGAATGACTCAATACTATACACGTCAGCTACTACAGCGAGTGAAAACACTGCAACACTTAACAAAGAGCTGCAGTTGGTTTCAGAATGGGTGGCAAGGAATAAGTTAGTCCTAAATATAATAAAAAAACTAAAAGCATTGTATTTGGGACAAATCATTCACTAAACCATAAACCTCAACTAAATCTTGTAATAAATCATGTGGAAATTGAGCAAGTTGAAGTGACTGAACTGCTTGGAGTAACCCTGGATTGTAAACTGTCATGGTCAAAACATGTTGATACAACAGTAGTTAAGATGAGAAGAAGTCTGTCCATAAAAAAGCACTGCTCTACCTTCTTAACAACACTATCAACAAAGCAGGTTCTACAGGCCCTAGGTTTGTTGCACCTGGACTACCGTTCAGTCGTGGTCAGGTGCTACAAAGAGATACCTCGGAAAATTACAATTGGCTTAGAACAGGGCAGCACGGCTGGCCCTTAAATGTACACGGACAGCTAACATTAATAATATGTATGTAAATTTCTCATGGCTCAAATTGGAAGAGAGATTGAATTCATCACTACTTGTTTTTGTAAGAAGTGTTGACATGCTGAATGCACCGAAGTGTCTGTTTAAACTACTAGCACACAGCTCGTACACCCATGCATACCCCACAAGACATGCCACCAAAGGTCTCTTCACAACCCCCAAGTCAAGAACAGACTGTGGGAGGCACACAATATTACATAAAGCCATGGCTACATGGAAGCACCTGCCGATATGACTGGGCAATAATCAAGATGAGATAAAACTAGAGCCTGCGGGACTTGCTTTCTGGAGTGTGGTGTCAAATAAGCAGAGCATCTCTTTATGACGGACATACCTCTCCCCATCTTTACAATCATCGAATCAATATGTTTTGACCATGACAGTTTACAATCCAAAGTTATGTAGGCTTCTCAACTTGCTCAGCAGCCACATTATGCATGATCAGATTCATCTGAGTTCTAGAATTTAGGAAACGATTTGTACCAAATACAATTGTTTTGGAAATGTTCAGGACTAGTTTATTAGTGGCCACCCATTCTAAAACTATCTCCAACTCTTTGTTTAGGG
The DNA here is from genome assembly GCF_045679555.1 of Salvelinus alpinus. Classification (NCBI taxonomy): domain Eukaryota; kingdom Metazoa; phylum Chordata; class Actinopteri; order Salmoniformes; family Salmonidae; genus Salvelinus; species Salvelinus alpinus. Next base: position 51,966,114 of record NC_092094.1, on the reverse strand, counting down.
TTGCAGAGATTTCACTAACTGTGGTTTCTGATATGTATAGTGTTGAATCATCAACATCCACAAGCTTTGTTTTAATGCTAGTGGTTGGTCATTAGTAAAAATAGTAAAGAGTAGAGGGCCAAGAGAGCGCCCCTGCGGTACACCAGACTTTACATGTTTAACATTAGAGAAGCTTCCATTAAAGAAAAATCCTCTGTGTTCTATTAGATAGACAGGTCTAAATCCACAATATGGCAGAGGTTGAAAAGTCATAACACAAGTCAAGTCAATAATTTCAAAGGTTGCATTACAGCTCCCACAATCTTCTTATTATCCATTTCTTTCAACCAATCATCAGTAATTTGTGTCAGTGAAGTACATATGTGCCCTTCTCTATAAGCATGCGGAAAGAGAAATAGCATTGTATCTGGTCAAACAAATAAAACATGTAAAGTTTGCTAAGAGTCGGCAGTAAGCTGATTGGTCGGCTGTTAGAATCAAAGGATGCTTTACCATTCTCGGGTAGCGGAATTACTTTGGCTTCCCTCCAGGTCTGAGGATAAAAAAAAAAATCTCATTTTTTACAAGATTGATTAAAGATGTAAAAAATAGCAGTAGCAATATAGTCTGCTACCATCCTCAGTAGCTTGCTATCTAAATTGTCAATACCTCACCGACACTCAAATTACAAAATTCATTATTAGGTATTTTATGCATGAATATGATGACTCACAGTTTATTGTTGCCATTTCTTTCCTAAATTTGCCTACTTTGCCAATGAAATAGTAATTACAGTAATTGTCAACAAAAGGTTTTTGTGATAAATGAGCCATCTGATTCAATGAATGATGGAGTTGAATTAGTCTTTCTGCCCATCACTTTATAAAATGTATCTTGGTTTCATAATACAATTTTTTATTAATTAAAAAAAAAATTGTCACATCGTTTCTCAATTTCACAGTAAGTTTGTGCAGCCAGACTTTTTCACTACTCCTTTTGCCTCGTCCCCTTCAACCATACAGCTTTTCAATTCTTCATCAATCCACGGGGCCTTTACAGTTCTAACAGTCAGTTTCTTAATAGGTGCATGCTTATTAATAACAGGAAGAAACAATTTCATAAATGCACCAAGTGCAGCATCTGGATGCCCCTCATTACACACATCAGACCAACAAATATTGTTTTACATTTTCAACATAGGAATCAGTGCAAAACATTTTGCATGATCTCTTATACGCTATTGTAGGCCGAGCCTTTGCAACTTTGTCTTTTCTAGATATGGCCACTATATTATGGACTGTACATCCAATGGGTATGGATACAGCTTTGGAGCAGAGTTCTGCAGCATTGGTAAAAATGTGATTAATACACGTGGATGATAAAGTGAAAGTATAGTTCCTGTGCTGTTTAATCACCCTGGTAGGTTGATTAATAATCTGAACCAGATTGCAGGCACTGGTTACAGTGTACAGCTTCCCCTTGAGCGGACAGCTTGATGAAAAGCAGTCCATATTCAGGTCACCCAGAAAATAGATCGCTCTGTTAACATCACACACATTATCAAGCATTGCACATATGTTATCCAGTTAAGGAATGTTAGCACATGGTGGCCTATAGCAGTACTCCAATAGTTGAGGCTTTAGATGTTTTTATTATTATTTATTTTTTATTTCAACTAGCCTATACAACCAGGTAGGCTAGTTGAGAACAAGTTCTCATTTACAACTGCGACCTGGCCAAGATAAAGCAAAGCAGTGCGACACAAACAACAACACAGAGTTACACATGGAATAAACAAACATACAGTCAATAACAAAATAGAGAAAAAAGTCTATATACAGTGCGTGCAAATGAGGTAAGATAAGGGAGGTGAGGCAATAAATAGGCCATAGTGGCAAAATAATTACAATTTAGCAATTAAACACTGGAGTGATAAGTGCAGAAGATGAATGTGCAAGTAGAGATACTGGGGTGCAAAGGAGCTAAATAATAAGTAACAGTATGGGGATGAGGTAGTTGGATGGGCTATTTACAGATGGGCTATGTACAGGTGCAGTGATCTGTGAGCTGCTCTGACAGCTGGTGCTTAAAGTTAGTGAGGGAGATATGGGTCTCCAGCTTCAGTGATTTTTGCAATTCGTTCCAGTCATTGGCAGCAGAGAACTGGAAGGAAAGGCGGCCAAAGGAGGAATTGGCTTTGGGGGTGACCAGTGAAATATACCTGCTGGAGCGCGTGCTGTGGGTGGGTGCTGCTATGGTGACCAGTGAGCTGAGATAAGGCGGGGCTTTACCTAGCAAAGACTTATGGATGACCTGGAGCCAGTGGGTTTGGCGACGAATATGAAGCGAGGGCCAGCCAACGAGAGCATACAGGTCGCAGTGGTGAGTAGTATATGTGGCTTTGGTGACAAAACGGATGGCTCGGTGATAGACTGCATCCAATTTGCTGAGTAGAGTGTTGTAGGTTATTTTGTAAATGACATCGCCGAAGTCAAGGATCGGCAGGATAGTCAGTTTTACGAGGGTATGTTTGGCAGCATGAGTGAAGGATGCTTTGTTGCGAAATAGGAAGCCGATTCTAGATTTAATTTTGGATTGGAGATGCTTAATGTGAGTCTGGAAGGAGAGTTTAGAGTCTAGCCAGACACCTAGGTATTTATAGTTGTCCACATATTCTAAGTCAGAACCATCCAGAGTAGTGATGCTGGACGGGCGGGCAGGTGCAGGCAGCGATTGGTTGAATAGCATGCATTTAGTTTTACTTGCATTTAAGAGCAGTTGGAAGCCATGGAAGGAGAGTTGTATGGCATTGAAGCTCGTCTGGAGGTTAGTTAACACAGTGTCCAAAGAAGGGTCAGAAGTATACAGAATGGTGTCGTCTGCGTAGAGGTGGATCAGAGAATCACCAGCAGCAAGAGCGAGATCATTGATGTATACAGAGAAAAGAGTCGGCCCGATAATTTAACCCTGTGGCACCCCCATAGAGACTGCCAGAGGTCCTTGACAACAGGCCCTCCGATTTGACACACTGAACTCTGTCTGAGAAGTAGTTGGTGAACCAGGCGAGGCATTTGAGAAACCAAGGCTAATTACTCTGCCGATAAGAATGTGGTGATTGACAGAGTCGAAAGCCTTGGCCAGGTCGATGAATACAGCTGCAGAGTATTGTCTCTTATCAATGGCGGTTATGATATCGTTTAGGACCTTGAGTGTGGCTGAGGTGCACCCATGACCAGCTTGGAAACCAGATTTCATAGCGGAGAAGGTACGGTGCGATTTGAAATGGTCGGTGATCTGTTTGTTAACTTGGCTTTCGAAGACCTTAGAAAGGCAGGGTAGGATAGATATAGGTCTATAACAGTTTAGGTCTAGAGTGTCTCCCCCTTTGAAGAGGGGGATGACCGGGGCAGCTTTCCAATCTTTGGGGATCTCAGACGAAACGAAAGAGAGGTTGAACAAGCTAGTAATAGGGGTTGCAACAATTTCGGCTGATCATTTTAGAAAGAGAGGGTCCAGATTGTCTAGCCCTGCTGATTTGTAGATGAAGCAGGTGAACCTGCAAACCCAACACTTCAACACCTTTATACATGAGATCCTCTCTAAGCTTTACAGGAATATGGCTCTGAATATATACAGCAACACCTCCCCCATGGGCATTCCTGTCTCTTCTGTAGATGTTATATCCTTCTATTGCTACTGCTTTTTCATCAAATTAATTATCTAAGTGAGTCTCAGAGATGGCCAATATATGAACGTTATCTGATGTTAGCAAGGTATTTAATGAACTTTATTTCTAAATCTACATAATCTACAGTAATTAATTAATTAATTAATATGGGTTATTTTTATCCCATTCCTGTGTAGCTTATCAGAGATAGACATAATATGGAGGGAAACGAACAAACAAAGAATGAAAAGAACGTTGTTCAGATAATAGTCAATCAAGCACTCGTGAGTGTCAGTTGGTGTATGTGATGGTTTGTGTGTGATGTGGGACTGAAGCTTGGCCCTCTCACTTGGTCTGATATGCAAAGAAAGCAAATCTGAGCACGGGGCTAGGAAAGCTAAACGATTTTAGCGTGTCGTGTTCAATTCAAACTCACGTTCATTGTGAAGATTCAGATCATGAAGTACTAGCTTGTGAATATACACAGGTGGAGGAGCGATACGTAGAATTGCACACAGGCCCGTTTAAGCGGACGGGATCTACTTTAGGGGTTGAAAACTTGAATAGCATATCAATTATGCTTTTTCTCTCTCTCTCTCTTTCTCACACACACAGACATACAGACAAACACACCCTCAAATACAACACAGATATATTGACCCCTACAAACACACACACAGGCACACACACAGAGAGTGAAAATGCATCATCGTCCTTTAGTTGGCGAGGCACAAGGTCTACGTATTAAGACCCACAGCATGTTGATGGATAAATCAAAAAAGTGCTTTAGTGCAGTTATAGGTTAACATCCATTCTATACATGCTTATAGGATTGGCTGTGAGGCTGTGCATTGTATGAAAGCTGACTTACAGAGATGACAATATGTTTTACAGAGTGTTTTATAGTTTTACAGAGTGTTTTATACACACACACACACACACACACACACACACA